>NC_092863.1:7509972-7520110 GCF_032062135.1 Pyxicephalus adspersus | reverse complement strand
TGACATCACTGGCCTCTAGTGAATGGATTGGCTGCATTCTCAGTGACATCACTGGCCTCTAGTGAATGGATTGACTGCATTCTCAGTGACATCACTGGCCTCTAGTGAATGGATTGGCTGCATTCACAGTGATGTCACTGGTCTCTAGTAAATGGATGGGCTGCATTCTCAGTGATGTCACTGGCCTCCAGTGAATAGATTGGCTGCATTCACAGTGATCTCACGGGTCTCTAGTGAATTGATAGGCTGCATTCTCAGTGATGTCACCAGTCGTTGGTGAATTAATAGACTGCATTTTCTGTGATATTAATGTGACTAGTATCAAGTGAATTTTATCTTTAGTTTCTGGTGTATGGACAGAAATGTCTCTAGCAAGGAGATGGTTAGATATGTTACAATTTATCTAGTGGTTTGATAGGCTGCATTCTTCCTTCACCTTGTCCTGTAGATTGTCAGATTGGCCCTGATCAGCAGATTTAGTGGGTCAGGTTAAATAGTAAACACAAGGATCTGTTTGTTATCGGTGTAACATTCACTTCTTACCAAGACAGCAATTTGTTCTTACTAGCTTTGTGCTGATTTGCTGAATAATGGAGAATTTTTGCTATTTGTGCTGCTGGCCGGGTGAGCCCAGGACACAGAGTAAAACCAGCGCATACATAGCAGGTGGTCTCCTCAGCATTAGATGACATCTAAATGCCTCCAGGTATTGCTCACGGCTTCACCGTCTCAATTTTTGAGTCAAACTTGAACTAATTGGCTAATTAATGCTGCAGCATCTGCACTGTGAGACTTACAGGATCGGCATTAAAACTCTATACTAAAACTAACCTGAAATGTATTCTGCAAGGAAACTAGTCATTAACATGGGAACATCTTGGATTTTGTATAAAGAACTTCTCTAAGTATTATTTTATCAGTGGCCAATGTCATTTCATACCAAACATAATTATACAGTAACACTGATAAAGGACTATAGTACAAGACATTTAAAGGTAATTTGCAGGAAAGTGTAACTACAAAAATATTAAAAAGGTATCTAGGAGTCCCAAATATAAATATATATAATATATATATATATATATATTTATATATATATATATATATATATATATATATATATATAAAACTCTGGTCATGACCAGACTCCAGGTTTTCTATCTACTGCTCTGGAAGGGCCAGACTGTAGTGCACACCTTCCTGGAGACTTGGGTGCTGTCCATGTGGCTTTGCAACATTCAGCAATATGTCATAGCACAAGAAAAGAGCAGGTTTAGACCTCATGGCATGACAGACCCCTGTAGAGAGACCACTGCTTCCACATAAAGAGCAAGGATCCACGTAGCATGGCAGTGGATAGGCTTGTCAACCCAGACTTTAGCTGAAACTGTGAAACTGTGTAAGGCTTTGCATGCCATTCATTTTTTACGTCTGGAGTATATTAAGCTGATTTAAACTGAAAGTCCGGTTGGGACTTTAAATGCGTCTGTGTGCTTAGTGTTGGAAAAAAGTTTAGCGCATAATGTGCAGCTGCCATCTTTGTTCTGTATAACTCACCATTAACAATATAAACTGTTTCTGAGGCATGCTCAGAAACAAAGACACATTTCAGAAATATCCTTTTGTCGTTCAGACAGATAAACACAAGCTCCTGACAGCTGCTGTCTGTTTGTATAACGGTGATTTGAGCCGGCGCTCCGGGTCCTCTTTGCAGCGGTGCGGATGATGTTTTGGCCTGGCTTGCGGTGCCAACGGGAGGAACTTCTGATAAAGGTGAAACTGACACTTGTCCAAAAATCCTCCTCCTTGCCAGGACTCATATCTCCTGCACGCGGGATGAACACCAGGGAGCTCTCCACTTATCCCAAGCCTCTGGAAAGAAACCCCAACTTCTGTCGCTCAAGATAAAAGCTTGTGACATTTTACAGAAGTCCATTTTCATCAGCTTGGGGAGGGGAGGTGGTGATAAGTCAAGCTACAATAAGTAGGAATATGAGCAACTCTTTACAGGAAGTAGAGGATGTTTAGTCACAGGTGGATGGCCTAAATAATATAATATCCAAGCAAATGCATTGAAAAACGCCCTATAGTTATATATTGGGTATTGGGTATTGGGTATCCAATACCTTACTATCATGATCAGCTTTAGGCAATTTGTGTTACTCCTCCTCTGTAGGAATGTAGCTCATCTGTAGGAATGGACCAGATGGATAGCCTATGCACGCAACATTAATGAGCCTTGGGTACCCATGACCCTGTTACCGTTGGTTGTTTCTTTGGTTGGTACTAACCAGTACATACCATAAACACTCCACAAGACCTGCCATTTTGGAGATTCCAATCATCTTAGCATCACAATGTGGCCTTTGTCAGAGTTGTTCAGATCCCTACACTTGTCTATTTCCTGTGCTTTTAATACATCACTGACTGTCACTTGCTCCCTAATATATGCCACTCCTTGATAGGTGCCATTGTACCTAGGTAATTGTTATTCACTTCGCCTGTCAATGGTTTAGAAGTGTTTAAAATTTTTAGTGTAAAGACTCAAATCAAATGACTCTAGATCCAGGGGCAAAAATATATCCTATTATCATATATTTATATTTCACGTTGAAATCACCTTGTATATGACCTAGATTTCTAAAGACACTTTACTGGATCTTGTGGGATTTTTGGTACAACATATTCCTCTTAAAGTCTTCCTACACACTCCCGGAATACAGACATCACCAGTCATTATCCTTTTCAGAATGCCTTTACTTCTGTTAGGAACTGTTATATAATAACTAAGGGAAAGTAGTAACAGGTCCATTACCATTGCCGTCATCTTGGTGTCATGATTAGCTTAAAGTTCTGTGTGGAGAGTAAAAGTAGGACATGACCGAGATATCACCAGTTAGTGTCAAATAACAATACTGAGTGTACTGCACTTAGCACCGAGCTGTGCTCATATTAAAGCTGAAATTCAGCCAAATGACTTAACACAAAGCTAAAATAAAGCAAATTGTCCAACTGTAAATGGATTTTGTTAGGCCTCCCATGACCCAGATGGACTTGTAGGATGAAGATTATACTTTCTGATACTTTGCAGAAGAGTTTAGACACAACCCTCAGCCTGACTGGCAATAACGAAACATCACACCGGTGCCGCATTTTGATCATCATGTAAATGTTAACCATTGATAAAAAGAAAACAGTTATCCTAAACAATTTAATTACCACACACCAAATTCAATGCAGGACCAATCTTAAGTTTCTCCATGTCTTCACCTGATCAATTGAGGTGAAAATGTTTCACAGTCTTGAGAGATCTCCCATCACCCATCAAGCAAATGTTCAAACCAAGGAATTTTTTCAATTCAATTTTTTTTTATTCAACACTTGATTTTGATTGCTTTTGGCTGATCACATTCAGAAATGATCACTGCTGGTGAATTTGATGATTTGATGGAACAGATTGTCAACACTGAACAAGAAAATCAACCTGTCTATGGCGGGCCTTGCACTGACAGCATTGTATGGCTCATACTTAAGACAGATTTAAGTGTGAACCCAAGCCTGTTGGGTTTATTCTGATGGAATATTTATTTCTCTGAACTCTATTTCAGTTTTTCAGAAAGCTATTTCAATATTGATATAGAAATAAGGTAAGCTCCATCCAGAATTTCTATTAAGGTTTTGAACGGTTGTTAGCACACCAAATGATGCTAGTTTCCCATTTCCTTTAGGAACTTCATTATGGGGATCTATGGCATAAAGCTTGCAATGCCAAGTGGTGGCAGTCCATGGAAAGGATAAATGGGCAGGCCAAATGCACGTCAATGACTCCCTATGGGACGAGCAGTGACACAATGTTAATCTGTATACTTTAATTAAAGGGTGGCCAGTAATTTATAGCTTTGATAATCTGTTTCCTTGCTTTTCCAAACATCGAGTTCCACTTTGACTTTCAGCAAAGGTTATGAAGCGTGGACATTGGATAGTAAATATTTGATTACTCCTGATGGAACTAAACACTTATTTATCATCCATTAAGCAAAAGACAATGACAATCTTCGGCAAGGTCTTCTTGACGCCTCCATCGGCATTCATGATGTGTCAGGAGACTCCACAACTTGACAGGGAGATCGAAAGTGCTCACTCTACTTAATACCGTCAGCTACCTTCTCCTTGTACACGTTCTCACTTATTCTCTATGCTCTCGATGTCCTTTTTACCCTCCCTCCCTGCTACCTTTCATCTCAGCAGCTCTTCTTCTTCACTGATTTCACACTCATTTGTGAGGCGCCAGGACGGTGCCTTTTCTCCGAGTTAACTCTTCCCCACCAGTTAGATTTTGTGGTTCTTGAGAGGAACCAACTTTCGGGGAAATAATTCCGGTCATTCACATGGGCACTGATACAAAATGGTTGGGTGTTTTTAAAATAAAATGTTGGTATTTCTGTTTTTAAATTAAATAATATTAAGAATTTGTATTATTATCTGCAGGCAGTATTTGCCCAGCGTCATACTAAGCCTTGGCTTTTTACAGACTTATAAAACATCAATGATATGAACCCGAAAATGAGAGAGTCATTTGAGATTGGGCCTTTATGAATATTCCCCTGGTCTGGAAGAATAGAGGGGGGTTTGGGGTGTGTAGTTGATAAAGTGTTGGATTTCTTCCCATCCGACTCTTCTATTTTGCTATTTATGGTCCCCAAACAAAACTTTTAGACTCTAACTAGAACAGCTGGAAACAAGAATCGGCCATGATAAAATCTTCTCCCTACCCATCATAACAAATTCATTGTGCTTTGCAATGGATTTGTCCTTCAATAATTTTTCTAGGCATATTTCTTATCTTTTCCTGTTGAGTCCTATTGTGTTGACAGAAGTGGTAACATGTGTGCCTTTGTTACACAAGTGACAATACACAGAAGACGGTTATTCTTCATAATGCTTCGCCTGATAAATAAAAGAGATGATTCATCCGCCGTACTTGGGAATAGAATGTGATTGTGCCACTGATGACCGGACAACAATGGGGACCAACAACAGGAAGATGAAAGTGAAAATCCAAATAAAGATGGGGCATCTAGGGAATGCTTAGAAGCCTGCATAGAGTGGAATGGAATTATTTTATTTAATATTACTGTAAAATGCTTTATCCCCCAGGCATAATGGTAGGGCAAAGCAATAGGTTAATGACGAATTCTGGGCTATACCAATGCCGTCTATATACAAGAGTCTTGTGAATTCTTTCTTGAATCTTGATGTGCTTTGTTTATTTCTCTTAGATCTGGGCTGTAATCAAGCTTGAAACAACACAGAAGTTTCCTGTAATACAGACCGGTCACTACTCCTTTCTCCCCTTTTTCAGGGTGACTGGTCCTGTATCCACCTCCTCCTGTAGCTGGAGAATGTCCTATCAATGGGCCTCCAAGACTGGAGAGGATCGCCATTATACCATAACGACATATCAACCAACATCACTGCGTGCCTACGCTTTTCATCCCTAACCCTTCCAGCAATATCAACCCTGTGTTCATAATTGAGTTCATGACTGTATCCTACACCATGTATTCCCCTTTATCTCAGTAGCAGTATATTTCAGCATAAGCAACCTATGGTTACTCTATCTGTTCCAAACTAGAAGTATCCATCTTGTCTAGTCAACACATAAGTTACAGATGGTTGATTATCAATGTAACTTTGTTTGGTCAAGCATACCCTGTTCATACTTTAACGTCCAAACCATTATGGGCTTTTATTATTAGCGTATCCTCCAGTAGTAATCGGCATCAGGCTTTCTCTCTTTCCGAAAGTTGAAAGCGATATCACCAAGTATCCCAAACCCCTGAAAAAGCCCTGCGGGGCGAAACGCGTCGGGCAGGGAAACCAGTCTATTTCTGTTAACAAATATTGTTGTGGTAGGCTGTAACTATTCTATGATCCCATAAAAATTATACCTGTGTTAGCCTAGCTAGTGTGGGAGATCTTTGTTTAGTTTTTATAATGTATTTTTTAAATAAAGTTTAGTTTTTAAGTAAAAAAAAGTCCTGCCCCACAAAAGCCTGTCTCTCTTTCTGCTCTTGAGGATACACTTTCATCTGTGAATATGGGTGATCCAGCAAACCTGGAATGGATCTGGTCCATGTTTTAAACATTTGCTAACAAATAGCATATGTCTTTGAAGAAATCCTTTGCAGGTTTGCTGGATCACCCAGCTTACTGATGAAAGTGTATCCTCTCCAGCCTTGAAGAGCTTTAATAAATCAGGCCCAATGCAAGGAGATTTTTATTTTTATTTTCTATTCTGGGAGACGTGGAAGAAAATCTCCTCGTTCTCATGGACCGATTATCACCTCCAACCCAATTTAAGATCTGATAAAAAGACTGGATAAGAAATCAATCCAGAGGAAAGTCAGCAGCTGACCAATAATAATCAATTAAAGTAAACGATTTTTGGGTTTCCATTTGGGTGGGCATAGAATGGCATGTCTGTAGATATCAGTCAAAAGTATACAACTAATGTTGTGCTTAATAATTAATTAATTTAATAATTAATGCAAAATTGTCAGCGGATCTGCTTGTAACGTTCCCAAGCCTTAGATGTCATTTGAACAGGTGTCCTTCTACATCTCCATTTCCATTCTAGTGACTTCTATAACATTTTTGATTACTTGGTACTTTCTATCTTGGCAACAAAGGTCATCAGGGTAAATAGAGAGGGTGAATCTACACAATTGTTACACAGACAATGATATAAAAATCCCTTAATTGCAGCATCTAAAACAGAAGGCTTTAGATAATCTTTACCTCCAGGTCACATCTGGGTGGGTAGAAGATGGTGGGTTTCAGGGTGGGGAGGTACAAAAAGGGCAGAACATGCAACCTAAGCTGCTTGTTCACAGTGACGGGGTGTACTTCATCTTTTTGGCATTTGGTGCTAAACGATCTGGTCCCGTCAATACTTATTGAGCAACAAAGTTTTCACTTTAAGATACACTTTTAAGTCGACTATAGAATTTGTTCTCAGTTATTGGACCTTCTGCAATATCTTTAGGCACCTTAAAGGCTGCCGACCAGCCGATTCTCCTGGGTGCAGTCTCTGGACTGTTCCATGCTACATTCCGATAACTTGTATGAGTCAGCCTCCAGCCAATGTCCCTTCCACATTGTCATTTCCCTTGTAACGGACAGATTTGGCCACTTGCCGGGCCTCTTTTTTCTGGAAGCGGCTGTGGTTGCTCGCACGCGGTGAACTGCTCCAATCTCATTAAGCACTCAGAGCCAGGCGTGCACACAAACCCTGGGTGCTTAATGTGAATTTTCTGGGCTGGAGAGCTCCTAAAATATGCAGGAGCTTTGTGGCCTAGTCTGGGGCTCCTCTCTTTTCCTCAGGCATTTAACTCTTCCAATTCCAGGACAGGAGCTTAAAGTGCACCTGTCTCTGAGCAGGGCAGCAATGTATGTGAGTTGGACAATACTAAAACTCATTAAACCTACTTTTGTTGTATTATTTCATCTCATTGCTTTTGATCTCCTCTAGTCTCTTTCAGACACTTTCTGTCTACATGCACTTGCTCCTGTATTAGCTGTATACTATTGATAATGGTCCACCATACACGTCAACATGACTGCTTATAGTTGCTATTAAGAATGTATGAGACAAGTTGACCATGCAGAAGAAAAACTGAGAAACAGTTGTCACCTCAAAACTGGAAGCAAAAAAGAAAAGAACTTTTATGTTCATTCATCACTACACACAGCACTAAAAGGCTTTCAGCATATAGGTGGCGGGTCCTCTTTAAGCCACCCATTTATATATTGTATATAAATGGGTGGTATATTGTGCGTATATATATATATATATATATATATATATATACATACATATATATATATACATGCACAATATACCTTCTGGTCCCGCTCCTAGATAAATGGATTTTCCTTGACAGTGATGTATTAGAGGGAGTTCTATATGTTTAAAAATCAACATTTTTTTTTCCCATATCCTGTATTTGCAGATCAAATCTATATCCACTTACCCAACACGACTGTATTTTTCTACGCTGATGTCTTCTAAATAAGTTACATTTTAATATCGTACAGCATTTCAGCTGAGCTAGGAGGAATCTTACTGGCTGCCATTTAGCCTTCACCAAAGTTATTAGTAGGCGATCGACATTATTAACTTCATGGAGCTTTGCAGCAATTGATATTCGGTGCAAGTCAGCACAGTGCTGGTTTTTAAAGGAGCGAAGAGAGGAGTTTTCATTTACATTTGTGTTATGATCTCAAGCAATGGTGATGGCCACAGCAAAGCTGTAAATATATTAAAGTCACTGTGTTTCTTCACCCAAAAGATCTGAAGAACTGCTTTCTGCAAGAGGAGACTTTGCATTTTGCTGTGTTCAGCAGAGGTCCCAACAAAGTCTTCAGCATTTAACACTTTCAGGATGACTGCACCCCAATGCATGCTGTGGTTCTTCCCCTCGGCCCCCACATTACTATAAGACACAATACTGACATAGGGATCAACAGGAGGAACTGCAGCATGTGTTGGGGGAAGTGCTGAATGTAGAAGACTTTGCCAGTACCTGCAATATTGGAACTAAGGAGGGTTCAGGTTCACTGCCTTCTAAAGAGGAATTAATTCTTTGTCTTCTGCAAGAAGCAATTAATCAGAACATTTTAGTGCTATACCTACACTTTGAACCCTGACTCTGTTCTAAGCCCTCAGTTGTTGGGTTTGCAAGGAAAACTTTGGTTTGGCTTATTCCCAAACATAGGCATTTGCTTCTGTTTGGCCAAACCGCTCTCAAACCGAATGTAGGAACTTGAGAGCAATACCAACGCTTCTTCTTCATGTCTTCTCCAGGCAGGCCTATAACTTTCTGCACTCACAGTATATCCGTAGATCCAGGATGATGCTGGGTGTCAGACAACCTAGAAGACTGAGGACATCTTGTGGTGAAGTAGAAGTACTGGACTATTCTGAGTGTCATACCTATTCTATTTAAATATCTAGAGATGGGCTTTGTACTGGTTTTGTTTTCTTTTTGGAATGCCATATCATTCCCTTCTGCAGCCATAATTTACACGTTACATTTACAGGCTCTACTTAGTAATTCTGCACAGTGCCTGCTTCAATAAATCGAATTGTTTTGAACTATTTACAGAAGGTATTTAAAAATTTCATTTTAGCATAATAAAATATTCTTCCTTTGCAGCCTGAAATGAAAACACACATTAATCAATATTTTTGCTGTATTTACTCCAAGTGAAATATAAAATAAAATGAAATACTTGATTATTTTCTATACTCACTGTATATAAAATTCTGGTTTTACAAAAAACAATAAATTCAGGGACATCCGGGATTCTTATCCAAAAAGCTCTTATATGTTCTGTACAGAGAAAGCACAGCCAGGGATGTCACATACTTTTGCCATGATTGTAACTTTGTATAGAGCAAACTGTACACAAACATTGCAGCTTAAATCAGAGAGCTATATGAAAACACTTAAAAATAGAATTACATTTTAGTTAGTCATTTCCATATTAAAGCCCCAGTCTTCTGCATATGATTACCCTTTTCCATTACCTTCTTTAAAGTTGCTTTTTCTAGGTGTCTTTGGTTCAGTCTAGTGACATCACAGGTCCTTTCTATTTATTTCTGTGGTGGTGGGCAGAAGTTCCGCAAAGAGCGACACTAGTAATGATGAAATTATAAATGAAGCTGTGTTATGGAAGAAAGGTGAATCCTTTCCTACCTCCCTCTGTGAAAAAGCATTGAACTGCTACAAGTGGCTTGAGTACTGAATGACTCATTTTACATGATGCAGACTTGTCGTCTGTCACACTGTAGAAGCAATTGATAAATCTTAGATTAAAGGGACAAGATTAATAGGGAGGTGTTATTTGTCACAGTGGGTCCTTAACCGTTCCAGGGAAAAAGCTGGATCAATGTGGACATTTAACTGTGTGTTATCCTACCTAACTCCTGCACACTGCTCTCTGTACATTACACATTACTGATCCCTGCTCTCTGTACATTACACATTACTGATCCCTGCTCTCTGTACATTACACATTACTGATCCCTGCTCTCTGTGCGTTACACATTACTGATCCCTGCTCTCTGTGC
>NC_092863.1:7507202-7508983 GCF_032062135.1 Pyxicephalus adspersus | reverse complement strand
CATTACTGATCCCTACTCTCTCTATATTTTATGTGGTCCTGGGCCCTTGGATATCTGCTATACTCATTTCTGAGCCCTACACTCACTACAAACCGCTGAGTTTAATGCTGCTTTCACTATCTTGAGCTCTGCATGCTTTAAGCTCCTGATCCTTACATTCTTAATATTGTTTTATTTTCCCAACCAAAGTCTTTATTCTCCTAACAGTTTCTAGGTACTCACTCAGTATTTTGATAAATGTTTCTTCAAAGGTAAATTGTGTGTAGAAAAGTATATACAATGGACAAGTTTTTTTATTCTTTCAATGTGCTGAAGTTTTAGTACAGAAGCAGAGCCCATCCAAAACTGAGTGTCAACCTTAGGTAGTTAAAAGTAGCAAAGTTACATCTGTAATTAGGTTAGATCCTCATCTGTTCCTTTTCTAGTTTCAGGTCTTTACCCTCAAGATTGGCCAGGTTGGAATAAAGTAATTCAGCCATGCAGTCACCGAGCTAAGCATGCAAAGCTCAGTGTAAATAACAGAAAAGATTGTGAACAGGCAGGCAAAAATGTTTTATTGTGAACAGGCAGGAACGTATGTTTTATTGAAAACAGGCAGGTGTGTATGTTTTATTGTGAGCAGGCAGGTACGTATGGTTTATTGCTGAGGGGACATCACTTTTACCTTCTTCAATAAACAACCTGCCTGCTTGCAACTTTATTTTGGCTGCATGTGTGCACTAAATGAATCACTTTTGCCCTCCAGTGGATGTGATTGGAACTGCTTTCAAAAGTAAAAGCTCTTAGGAAGTTATACTGAAACATTTTAGTCTCTACTATTCTCTCTTGTTATATTAATAATAGTAATACCATTGTTAACCTCTCTTACAAATACAAAATTGGAACTATAGCTACAAATGAAAACAATGTGACCAGGCAGATCTTTTATTGCAGTCCCTGTCCTCATTGCATCGTTGGTGCCACCATTACTAGTACTTATTTTCCTCTTCCTTGCTTCCTGATCTTTGGCCATCTTGATTTGCTGTGCTGAAATCACACATACATATCCAGGCATTGTAAGCGGAGTTGTACATGCTTAGCATTATTTAAAAAGAAGATAGCAAACATACAGGTTAGTATGTTTTATTGCAGAAGAGACATCGCCCTTTTCTACAATAAAGACCGGCCTGTTTGCAAATCTTTAATGGCAGAAAGAATAGGAAGGACAACTCATTTTCAGATCACAGACAATTCTAATTTTTCTTTATGGAATATTCTCTTTATGGAATATTTTCTAAGACATCACCTTCTCTTATGTACTGTACTGTGTGGTCATCAAAATTATGAGAATGTATTAAAAACTTAGTTCTTTTAGACCCTCTGCGATGGTGGCCTTCTCACATAATCACAATGCATTATTTTCGAAATGAAAGAATGATATTCAGTTTGTTTGAAATTACAGCTAGAGTTATGTGGCATCATGAGGTTTATTCTTTTATTTGACCTGTCTTTTAGTTGAAGTTCTTTTTTATGTTTTAGATCCACAAAGATCATGATTTCAAGAAAAGCTGGAGAACTGGAATCTAATCCTTTGGTTAGTAGCTTGCATTATTCAGTACGTTGGCCTGTTTCTTTTCCTCTTATTAAAATTCTATTTGCTATGATTAAAATCTCCATGTTTGCTCTCTTATGTATCCCATTGGTGAACATCTTGTACTTTATGAAATGGAGAAAATACAGAGACCAGCGCCCTCTGGTGGAGGAGATCTGATGTCTGATTCATCAGCTGGCTGCCTTCTCTG
>NC_092863.1:7473730-7505931 GCF_032062135.1 Pyxicephalus adspersus | reverse complement strand
CCATGGACCGAAAGAGGCGGGGGGTCCACAACCTAATGTGATGCCCACATATGTTACAGGCCTGTGGGGGCCTGGGACTGGAGCAGACTGGTGGGTTGTCCATGGCCTCCAAGCTTTCACTCAGCGATTTGAGCTCGAGTCTACTGTGCTTTGATGTAGTTGCCCTCAGAGTATACATTGCTTCTGTGGTATGGCCCGCAGGGTCTGCATGGAATGGCCCTTGGAACTACAGCACTTTTCTGGTATTGCACTCGAGGTCTGCAGCACTTTGGTGGGTTTGAACTGGAGTCTACAGCGCCCTGGTCAACACTCTTATCCACTGAGCTACTCACTTCCGCTCAACAACTCATGTGTTCCTTCTACTATTTCAAGAGTAAAATGTTACCTGAAATTCAGAAGACTAAAATGAGATTTGAACCGGCAAACCCAAAATCAATACTAATCTATAGGTTGATTACTAAACCACTGGGCCAACCAGCCTTTTGTAAGGGGAATCAATTGATAAAGACTCAGTATGTGAAATGCTGATTACATATTTAAATAGATGAATTGAACCACAAAAACCTTTGCCAGGCTGTTAATGCCCTAAACCAAGGCAAAGCTTTTGGTCTTGGGGTTTAGAAGCCAGTCTCTTGAACATTTAAGCTGTGTGAAAAATGGGACTAAAAACTTCTCAAATATTTTCATTCTGTGTTGTAACTTGCAAAATGTTGGCTTGCCCTCATTACAAATTATGTAAGAAGAATGTAAACTCTAACTTGTAACCTGGAGGACCCCACGGGTATATTGGCTGGCTATTGAACCAATGCGCCATAGCAAAATTCCTTACTAATGTGTTAGTGCTGAAATATGCTTGATTCATTTATGGAGTTATTCACCTCTGCTCGTTACCTAATGTGCATTGGGTCATCACTCGACTCCTAATAGCGTGGTAATGTGATTCCATCATCGCTCTCATTTATGGTATCATTACCAATATTCGTGAGCTCTTAAAACGCCACAACTACAAGTAAATAAAAAGATCACTGATCTAATGATTTTGATGTGCTTGTCCTCCTATTACACATAATTACCAGATAATCTGAAGATTATCACCGGATGATTCGTTTTCCTTGCTGGAACTTTTTATGGAGGCCATATTTTAACAAGCTGATTTTACCCAGGTCAGGTCAGTATAAAGGAGGACAGCCCTTAAGCTGCGTACACACTTCCAATTTTTATCGTTCAAAATGAACGACGAACGATCGATTGGGCAAAAATCGTTCGTAAAAAAAGTAACCAACGACGCCAACGAACGAGGAAAGTCGTTGGAAACGAACGACCGGACCGGCGGATCGGATTGGACGACGATCGTTGAACATCGTTCGTGTGTACGATCGTTCGTTGATCGTCCATGGTCTGAGCATGCGTAATGAACGAACGTTCGTTCACTTTCCTGTCTAGTTCCTCTATCGCTCAAACGATCGTATCTATTGTGTGTACAATATCTACGAACGATCGTGTCGTTATCTCTATGTGCAGGATCGCTGCTATACGATCGTTCGTAGATATCGTGCAGGGTCGTTCGTTTAACAACGATAATAATTGGAAGTGTGTACGTAGCTTTATTCCTAATGAGCTCTGCCATAAGATGTGGCAGCGGAGATGAAAGAAGTGGATTCATTCTAGACTTGTGCAAAGGTAACGCTAACAGTAGGGCCAGTCATAAAAATTGTAAATTTTTGGTAAATTTGCTGATGACTTTAGTGATCAAACCTGTGATTTTTGTTGTGGTGAATTTTTAAAGTTACCATTGTGCTTCCCTCAACTGAAAAATTCTGAATGAGTAATTTTATTTAACACCTGAATTCTGTTAAAGCTATGATATGTGCAAGTCAGTGGACTGAAAAGGTGACTTGGAATTATAAAGAAAATTATTTCATGGGGTCCCAGGTTTTGCAGGTGCCAGTATAGGCAGAGATTTGGTACAGAGCAGAAATGTAACATATTAGCCATCATTAATCCAGGATGAAAATCTATTATATATGGTGTTATAATGCAACTTAACATGAGTACAAGATGCCTTCAATTTTCTTCTACATATGGAAAATCTAGCAGTATTAGGCATCTCTCAACACCTTTTGGGTGCCTTTTCATTTGAATGGGCTGCTTTGATACACCACACCAGAATAGACAAATGTAAACCCGTTGATTTGCCAAGCCAGCAAGGTGGCAGTCCGGAATTCATGTTTCATGTATTCCTAGCTCTTACCATCCTATGACACTTTTTTCTCACTGGTTCCAATAACCCTTCTTTAGTTTGAAATATAGAATTTATAAATTGAACCATTTTAAAGAATTGTTAGAAGTTAGAGGGCTGAAGCACCTTTCTCCTAAAGTTCTCAGGAACTGTACAGCTTGGGTTCCATGATCTGAACACCAACTATGACTACTATGAGGGGGTCAAGTTTGGAAAATGCGACAGCAGGAGAGGAAACACAAAGTTGCATGGAAACACCCCCAAATCTAAAAATATTTGAGGGTGACTGCAAATAGCTGTTTAAAGCACTCCTACCATAAAAGTTGACAGCCTGGTAAAAAAAAAAAAATCATAGATTCTGGTATTCATAGAGCTTTAATGCCAGGTATTCTATAAAGCGGATAGTTTTGGGAAGGATTAAAACTCACATTGAGTTATTCTGCTAACATTTCTCATCAATTCCTGCTGTACTGACAACAATTTTACTGGACAGAAAAAATGTTAAAGTTTTTCACGGGACATTGTTTCATTTTCCAGTCTAGTTTTGTACACTATGGAACCCCTTAGGCATCAAAAATCTTTCAGAAGTGATAACGGTGTAATCTCTAATAAATAGATTGGCTGTGTTCACACATTTTATATTTCTATTTACATTAAAAAGGAGCAGTCCACCAAAGCAAGGACAATTCAGAAGGAGAGAGGGAGTAAATTTGCAAGGACATAATTAGAGAACAGATTTTCTTTATCACCGCCCCCCCGCTGGTTTGAATAAAGGCAGGACGCACAATAAATTGTATAAATAAGTTTAATGACATCCTGTCAATGTACAGTATTTCCATAGCAGCCTCTCTTTCCATGGAAAGGCACTCAGCAAGGCTGAACAACCTTTATTTATAGAGAAAAATGATCAAAACCTGCTTCGAAAAACTGCTGGCAGGGATGAGATCCAACATGTTCATTTGTGCTACCAACACTCTAACTCATTGTTAACTTGTGCAGAAATGACAACCATTTTGTGTTTCCTACTGCCACCAACCCCTTTGTCTTTTTTAGCAGGAATCTGAAACTTTCACATGATCAGTACCTGTGGGCAACAAAGATAACTTTTTTTTGACACATGTTGATAATGCCATCAGAGCGAGGTATGGCATCTGCCAGGGTAAACGTTTCATCACATCTAGATTTGTCACCTCATCATTCTAATGGTTCAAGTCTATCTGAAGCCAAATGTTTTTTTTAATAGAGTGTCAAGCACTGGGTAGAGTTATATCTACACCACCGCCAATTCTGAAACGTTGTATAATAGCTATGGCTTCCTAGAAAATAATCACATCCATCACTTCTGGAAGAGTTGAATGGCTGGGGTGGTGCACTGCAGTTTTTCCGCCAAGCCCTATAATACCACACACTAGAATACTAAGCGGAAAGGCAGTTTCTTTGCATAGGAGAAAAGATCTTAGAAATGGAGGTCAGGATAGTGAGTATAAACATGCTTTCTTTGAAGGTCCTGCTTTCTAATAGTCAACACTGACCTCTCCAATGGGTTCCAAATGCAAAATTCATCTTAAAGAACTCTGACCACTACAGAGTCGTTAGCATCCAACATAATCATGGCTGTGTTAGAAGCCTGGTCCCCCGACTCGGCTCTGTGATTTGGTCTGCTGGTCATTTCTTGGCCACACCATGCAAAGCAGGGAGGTATCTGACACACCGAGAATTGTTGGATTCTAAAGGTGTTGTAGGTCATTATTCTGCAAGAGTGCAAAGTTAGGACTTGCTGCCTGTAGATATTGGGGTACAGAATGTGAAAAAACACGTTGGGCTTTAGATATACTCAAAGGGTTATATTACCATGGTGTCTGTGGTTAAAAAAGACTCTCTTAAATCTTGCCTGGGTATTCTATGCTGAATTGTGCTTGGCACAGGAAGAGGTAATGACACCAAACTGAAGTTTTATACCTTCAGGGTGCATTGTTAATCCCTTCTGGGAATAAAGCAAATGTATAACCACTGCAAAATTTATAGGGGTTGGATTTATTGGCCACAGATCTGCTTTACAGTTTGATCACCACAACATGGAAAGCTTCTGGGATTACCTAATTTTATTTATATTAATGTACACAGAGAAAACTGCTTCACATTTTCAGTGTACCATGCTGTGCTTTTTCCTTAGGTATATGCACCTTTTGAAGGCTTTATCCATTCATTAAACTTCCAGATAAGCTGTCCCTTGGCAAAAGAGCAAGTGGCCTCTAAGAACTTTTTAATTGCATATTGTTGCATTCTCCAATACAAGCAAAGCCCATAAAAACAAGATAAAAAAACGAACCCATTCACATACATTAGAGAAATCTGCTGAAATTTACATGTTCTAACCTTCATTTTGACATTAAAGTTTTATCGAAAATGTGATTCTAAAATATAGGTCAACAGAATCAACAATTAGCATGAAAGCGGCCTGATGGGATTCCCAAAATTACAGCCAATGAAGTATTACAGGCAAACTCTGGTGTCTACATCTTCTACCTACCCCCTCTATTACAACGCAGTATTCTCTGTCAGACTACAGCACTCAATAGTTTTGAGAATGTTCTTGTTTGATCCCTACATCACAGGGGTCAGAGGAAGGTTCCAACATACAGGGACAGGGACAAATCAGAACAGTGCTCAAACTAAGGAAAAGTTGGCGGCATATAATCCTGGAGGAGTGATTAGTTTACCTCTTTTCTTGCAATTCATTTTAGCTGTATTTTTTTCTTGGGTCTCTAATACCTGCATCTTATTTCAATGAAACCTCAAAAAAAATCTGCATTCCTGAATCATATTGAATCATCTTAGGTCTTACAGTTGTCACTCAAGTCCTGTGTGCAGAAATGTGTCAAATATCAGAAGGATGTAACTTGTCTTAACTATGGCATTCTCATTCTAAACAGTGTGTGATGTCAAGCAGTTGAGAGGACAGCATCATCATCAAACTTTAGCTGACTTCCATTTGACGTACCAGGCTCAGATTACGTAGGTATAACTACATATTTCATAGGTAGAACAATTTTATTAAGTTAATACTGAATATTAAGATTTTATAAAAAAAACAGTCCCAGCTGACTCAACTAAAGCACATTCACAATGCAATTTGTAAATATTTTATTGGTATGACAGTCGGCTCTAAAAAGTAAGGTGAAAAATATTTCCAAATGCTTCAATATAGGAGGTGCAAGCATACGCCAGTCCTTGACGTCCTCAAGAGACGATTTGACTAGATGCAAATTTGATAAATGCATGGAGATGTCCTTGAAGGTGTACATAAATAGGTGCACAGACTAAGACCTAGAGGGTCTTTTTTATCCAAATATCTAAAGAAACCATCTCAGACAGCCAATCACAGCAGGTTATGCTATACCGGGAGGCTTTAATGAAGAATTGGATTTGCGTAGTTTGGATCAGTGCCTAAATGTGACCGTTCTTTCCTCAGATGTTCTAATAAACAAGACCCTGATATGAATTTCCCTTCTCTTCAAAACAAATTACAATCCAAACTGCACACAGATGATTAATGCAAATTAGTTTCAATCATTCCCCATAAAGAATATTCCCCTTTTGCAGACAAACAAATTGCACAGCAACCTAGTCCGGCTTTAAAAAAGTCAATAATTTTTTTTTTGCCTGCCTTTAACCACTTCCCTGCCATGGAAGCTAGCACAGAGCTATGTAGATGTTGCATGCGATTCAGGCAGTTGTTCGGTTAAGGCGGAATATTCACAATGCATAACAGAAAGGGAGGGGTACAGCGTAACATTGAGCCATTGTGACTGCCATGCACAAGGTGCAGAAAAAACCTAAGATGCAGCATTGGTGCAAATGCCTTGACCCTCTCCATACCTTAGTGGGCCATTCATATGGGCCTGGTGTCAGACCCCATTACAGAACCTTAATAAGGCAGTTATGTAAACAGTTTCTTTGGAGAGAATAAGTGCAACTTAAAGCCAAGGCTGTAATGCAAAAAAAAAATTCCAGGCAAAGCCAGTGGGCCAGCGGTTTGTTGGGGGCAGCCAAAGCAGAGGTGGCTGGTGAAGGGAGTCTGGGAGTCCCAATAATTTTATAAAAAGTTCATCACTGTCTCCCAGCTACCACTTGAATCCAAATGCTAGAAAGTAGTAAATACAAAGCATTCTGAAGCCCATTGTAACTCTTCCTGAGCTTTGTAACCAGAAGGTTTGTCATCGCCATTCCATCCTACTGAATAATCCTCGGGCATTGAAAGGTGCAACCACATCATTAAACCTTTCTACAATGTTCTGTACAGATTGCTACTATCACAGCAACAAGTGTGGAAAGAGATTATTAATCAAATTTAATAATTGTAGATTAATGTTAAAAAAGTCCCAATATTCTTAGCTCTTTTTTCAATTTTCTGCAACTTTTGCACCAGTTCAAAACTTAAATGTCTTCTTTCAACTTTGTCCTTAAAGCATTAGCCGTTTGTCAGCCTGCTTGGAAACTTCCTCAACAGTTGTTACATTTTTTTTAATCATTTTTAAACTTGTTCCTTACATAAAAAAATTGACATTGTTATCACCACATTACAAATGTCAAGCTGCTAGTGAAGAATAGTAACTGTTTTATTACTTTGCATGCACTTTGAGTTTCTGTCTATGGTTAAAGAGCATTCTCAATGTCCTTGTCTATTCTTGCATTTAGAAAAGATTCTTATATATATTTTTTTTAAATCAAGGCCACGCAAAATGTTATGCTATTTAATAAGCAACAGACTTGAAATATGTTTAGTGACCAACACATGCAATACTATTTGCATGTCCATTATATTTGTAAAATATATTCAATACATTAAGGTATTAAATTCACAGCAAAAAAGGTGTTGCATTTACAACACAATTCCCAATTCTCTATACATGAGCGGACATCCATCTCATTTACTAATAAAGCAATTTTTGCTTGTTCGTCTGTTAACAAAACAGGCCAAAAAGTCTTACAATTCTTTTATCTTAAAGTTACCCAGGCATGTACACATTCTTTGCATATATCATTAAAAAAGCCCTCCTTTATCTATTGCCTTTCCTTGGGGGTCGTATGTATGGCAAAATTATGTACAAGTTACAAAGTAGTTATTATTAGGAAACGGCATATAGTAAAAATATTTACTTATCTAAATTTTTGAAGTTGTCACTAGCACCCCCCACCCACTTCCCCAAACCACGGAATAATATAAGGCAACTGAGTGCATTTGTATATACATTTCCATAGTTTAAATATAACTTAAACAGTTGGCATGCTGTGGTCGGAGTTGGCTTTTTTTTCATGCAAAAGGCATCAGGGCTAACAAAAAAGAAGCACCAAAATGACCACAAATTCAGTCAATACACCAACGTACTATAGGTGTCATTGGCAGCTTATAAAAAGAGTTCATTTGGTAAAAAAAAGATTATTTATCATTCTTAGGTTCCCCAGTTTTCTAAAGAAATTTTTATATAAAGATTTTTTAATATTTGCACACTTAAAAATGATCTTTGGAGGTTCCTATTTTACTGTATACAGAAAAAGGGTCCATGATAGCTAATGAGGGTTTCAGGATTTAACAGCCTCAAAAGGCAAACAAAATATTAATACGAATAGCTATTTACATTCTGAAAGTGTATCTGGTAGGGGTTCAGCATCCAAATGGAGATTGGTGGTCTACATCTTGCTTTTGCTTCTTTAGTCTAACTTTGTGCAGCTACTTCTTGGAAGTAGTCTTCTTCCATCTAAGTAAATAGGGCTCCGAGCTGCACGCTGAATTCTATTATAAAACAACTCAACCTAGGATCTAAGGAAGACAGCAAGAAAAACAAAAAGGCATTTTATGAATTTGTGCTAACTGCAAATCCCAATATTACAAAATAATGTATGAATTGTGTTTTAATGTATTTAAAATTGTGCAAGACTCCGGGAAGGTGTGTGAGGTTTTCAAACCTCCTTATATAAAGTAAAATAAAGGATGGTGAGGATGGTTTATGTACAAACAGGATATTCCACTGCCATATCTAAACATGTCCAAAAGAGACTTTATGTCCACAAAGTGGAGAATTATAGAATAAATAGTGCTCAGTACATTAAAGGATCAAAGTATGTACATTTCTAAAATGTGTAGGTTAAAATTGAGATTTGTAGACAGCTGTACAATGATGGAATATGTTCCAACCACACAGAACAGGGGAAAAAGGTTGTAGGTACTATGTGTAAACAAGGAATATGGGATACCTAATAGGTCAACAAAAATAACTTAACGTTAAGCCAAAAAATTTATAGCGAATGGTCCTAATGTATTACGCTGAAATAACACCCAAGGTAAAAAAAAAAATTGTTCATGATGTGGACCATTGGACAATCTTTTTATAAATCTTTCTAGCATGCCTCTGGCTTGCTCTAGGTATCATTGCAGCTTAAATCGGGCCCATAGAGATTCCTGGATTTTGGTTCAACACGAAGTGGGGACTGTAGTGTATGTAGTCTTAAACTTTTTCACAATTTTTAAATGACCTTTTACCAGTTTACCACTTTCCTGTGACTTTCTTCACCAAGCCAATTTTTTATTGGGCAATAACTTGCCTTGGTCAAAATCTAGATACAAGTGTTTGCCACAAAAAGATCTTTCACACATTTGCTACCAAAATCCATGGATGTGGTTGCACCTTTGGAAGAGGAAGTAGATGAAGAGACCCTTATCCTGGGCGCATTACACTGATGGCTCGTTGCCAGTATCTACAGAGGTCCCAAAGAATTGCAGGCATTAGTCTATTTCCCAGTTGGCCATCCCATTTCCCCATAAGGTCCTTCCCCAGTGGCTGACCTAGGAGGCGGGCCACAAGGAGTACAGAGGTCGGAGTCTGTGTCAGACTCACCCTCAGCAATGTAAGGACGGACCTTGCCGATGGGGCCAGGACCTGCCACTGCCCCATTGTTCAAAACCTCAAGGTTTTCCTTTGACTGGGAGATACTGAAACCACTGAAAGAACGCTCCAACTCTTCA
The DNA here is from genome assembly GCF_032062135.1 of Pyxicephalus adspersus. NCBI lineage: Eukaryota > Metazoa > Chordata > Amphibia > Anura > Pyxicephalidae > Pyxicephalus > Pyxicephalus adspersus. Next base: position 7,496,668 of record NC_092863.1, on the reverse strand, counting down.
TGGTCCACAGACGGAATAGATATAGAGGTATCGCTATCTCTCAGGGCTGCGGTGTCTCGATTTTTCACAGATCCTTCTTCACCGGTTCCATGTCTGCTCCCTCCATAAGCAGAAAGTGAACGCTCGTGTGATGGGGGAGGAGGAATCCTTACCATGTTGCTGGGATCACCAACTGGAGATGAACCATGACTGTGTCGGTGGTATGGCTGTTGTTGTTGCCACGAGGTGGATGGCGGGCAGTAGGGGGTAGACATTCCCTGGGTAGGGGGAGCACTAAAGTTTTTTTGGCCCACTGAGCTTGTGGAGCGAATGATCTTGGTGATACAACTGTTCTTATCCGCAGGATCACGGCTGTCTTCTGGACTATGATATGGAGGAGCTGGTTCACGGTCCTTGGCTCCAAAGTAAGCCTCTGTTTCCGAAGGGGGAATTCCCATTCTCTGCATGTAGATATTTACCAGAAAATCCAACTTCTTTTCCATTGAAAGCACCTGCAATAAATCACAGTGGTTAATTATTTCCAGTAACTCTGCCAATGTTCAGTGCAACTTTGTCAAAGCTTGCAAGCATACAAGCTGTATCATTTATTCTTTGTTGTGCACAGCAAAGTAATGTATTCCATTAAAACCAACCCAAGCAACTTTGCTTTGGGGGAGCAGATAAATACAATTATTTGTGTATTAAAACCTATTTGGTGAACAGTTTAATTGCCCCTATTTAAATAAGGGATCACATGATCAGGATCTACAAAAACAACTCTGCTCTTTCATTGACAAACCACCAGTCAAAGGAGCTTACCTGCTTCTCCACTTTGCCCAAACGGCCCATCATGCTAGGATCTTCTGGTATTTCTGGCTCTGTTCCACCCTTAGTTCTATCCTTTTCAGTGATGGAACCTCCTCTTCCAACAATCTGGTCCACCCTACAGAGAGCACACACAAAAAAAAAAAAAAACACCAAAGAAAACCCAAAAATTAGTTACTTGTGTAGTTTGATTTTCTCCTGTCCCACTGAGTCAAGAGAAGCTTCTCTTCTCTCACAGAGAGACAGCTATGACCTCAAACCAAGCATTAGCAGATCCCTCTATGCTAAAAGCCACTACACCAAGTCTACAAAGGCCTTAGCATTTACTCTAACTGGACAAAGCCCAATGCCCAGTAAAATAAAACTTAAAGATTCAGGCAGCTATGGAGGAGTCCCACAAGAGTTCAGTTCTTACCAACATTAACAAAAATGTATTGAAAAATTTTTTACAATAACCATTTAAGTGCTGCATACTAGTAAAGTTTAAACACCTGATTTTAGAAGGCAATTTGTGACAATTTTGACCAGACCTTACAAACGTCAATTATTTTTATCAATCAGTATTATCATAAAGTTGTTGTGAAGAGTTGTGAAGTTCTAGCACCTATTTATGAACGTAGCTTGGAGAACTAGATATGAATAATGCTGTAACTCTTGTGCAACTCCTCCAATTGCCATTCTAGACAGCATCATCAACATCAAAAACATTCCCCCAATCTCTTTTCTACAACATGTCTGTCTCACAATTATATGCAGAGAGGCTCCCACAAGCTGGCATGACATGTGATGGGGACACGTGCACTTAATGATGGGTGGGTAGGGGTCCAAGGTTAAAAAAAGGACAAAGACAGACACAGTGACAGCAAAGAGGATGAGGTGGGACCAGGATACTGCAAGGCAAAAAAGCAACAGACTATGAGAAAGCCTGCTCTACAGGCCTCCAATTCACTAATCTCTAATAGAATAAAGAGGAAAGTCTTTCATCAAAGACAATTTGGTTATCTATGGGTCATAAGTAACCAAAGCAAATCAGTGTTCCACTTGGCTGCTGACAATAACCTCATTAGATTCTCTACCAGGGAATGTTTCAGTGAATGTCAGATTCACTGAAACATAAATCCCATAGTGCTTTTAAAGAGAGAGACATGAGTATTGCACATATATTTTTTATTTTGCCCACACAAACTGAAAAATGATTGTTGCAGCTAAATTGTGTTTAAATTTATTCTCAATCCTTCTTCAACCCTACCATAATGTCATCAATACATGTCCAAAACAAAAACACCCCTACAGCTAAACTACAGATTCTAAATCTGAATGCACAAACCAATAAAGGACCTGCACTTCACAAGGTTTAAACCTCTCATTTTATACCTGATGGAGAGATGTGGGCTTGTATCAGATCATGTTTTTTAACACTCAACCTATGAAAAAGAGCTTTTTCTACATTCAGCCGAAGGGCATCTGCAACAAAAGTGGACTTCGGAATAGCAAAAATAATCTAGATATTCCTATTGTAATAATCAAATCCAATGAGTGTTTGAAGAAGTCAATGCCTTATTATCCTGTGCTATTCCAAGGTCCAATTGCAACCGACCTACTGTGCCAACAATCCAAAGCAGCTTTGGGAAACAATTGGAACACATGCATCATTCTTTATATTTCCCCGGCCTTTAGACGTCGCCTTTTTCAGGGTGCGCTTGTTGCAAGTACAATTTGGCAGACAGAGCTAATATTTCAGCAGGCAACCTGTCAATACACTAGAAGCTAGCACCATCAATCATTTGCTGATGGCTGTGGTGTCTAGTGAATTACCAGGCCTAATGTTGGTCATGCCCATCACAATTCTTTTTCAGTATCTAGATAATAAATACATTTTCTTGGCATGCTCCTTACAGTTAACTATCTTTTATGACCCCCAAAACCCCCCAAAGAGCAACATGTTTTCTTTTGGAAAAATTAGCAGAAACATGGAACTACTGCTCAGTATCAGCCACGATGCCATCTTTGTCATGCTCCATTAGTCCACATGCGTCATGCAATAAAAAAAAAAAAAAAAAACCCAGAGCCAAAATGAAAAGACTAGCAACAGATAAAAAAAAACAAAAAACGTAGGATGCTTGTCTTCTCAACCTCATGGCAGCTCAAAAATAATAATAAAAAAACAACCAGCAAACCCCTTTCACCCATTTATGTGATGGACACTTACCTTCTGCATGGGTCACCTTGGCAAGGCGGGTGGTCTCTGGCCAGCTGGCTATGCTAAGCAGGGTGTTAGGACCTTGCATGACAATTCTGAAATTGGGAGCCCCGGGAATGTGACTATGAGTGAAAACCTCAAAATATAATTATATGCAAAGTGACCTACTATGCTTCGATTTACTAATGTGATTGGAAAGAATGGTAGGCAACTTCTTGTGTGGTGCTGGAAGGAGGGGATGGAGGTTTGTGTGCAAAAGGCAGTCAAATGTCAGACAAGTCAGAAAAGTCAAAGCAAGTTCAAAGTTGCAGTGTTCTAAAGGCCAGTTCCAAGAGCAGAGGGAAGGATACTGTGCCAAGTTGGTGGATGACACACATCCAGAATCTTTAAAAGCACCCTACACAGTTCCAAAACCAATAATATCTCTAATAAACTGGACCAGGCCTTACCAAGTATATGGTATATCATAAGACTTGAGATTCTACGTTTTCTATTTTTAAAAGCTTTCAGAAATCATTTGTCTTGAATTCTGTACTACAGAACACCTACTTCTCATCTCCAAAACTTAAGCTGGTGGTGATCCATGGTCCTGCAGTGTTCAGGCAGGGCTGACACCAACACTTGGGATATACAGTGAGGGAAAGAAGTATTTGATCCTCTGCTGATTTTGTACGTTTGCCTTCTGACAAAGAAATGCCCAGTCTATAATTGTAATGGTAGGTTTATTGTAGCTGTGAGAGACAGAATAACAACAAAAGAACCCTCAAAAACCCAGTGCTCAAAAGTCGGAGCTTGCTGTGCATTGTAATGAGGGAAATAAGTATTTGATCCCCAAGATTTCAGGCTCCCAGGTATTTTCACTGTATGCAGGTAACAAACTGAGATCAGGAGTACCCTCTGTAAGGGAGTGCTCCTAATCCAAGCTTATTATGGTACCTGTATAAAAGACATCTGTCCACAGAAGCAATCAATCAATCAGATTCCAAACTAGCCACCATGGCCAAGACCAAAGAGTTGTCCAAGATGTCAGGGACAAGATTGTAGACCTACACAAGGCTGGACTGGGCTATAAAATCAAACCGTTTTTGTATTTACATCAAATCACAACTACACAAACTTTCTACAACTATTTAGATTTTGTTCTGTTGTTTTGGGGAAATGGAGGACAAGATTATCAGATACAACAAGTGCAATTAATTTTTTTTCAGGTTCAATAAAGCCGAGAACATGCTCTGTCTCTCCGATATTTGTTTTCCATACCTGGTGCAGAACCCCAGAACTATGGTTTGTTTAATTATATCAGAATAACAGATAATAAAGGGGAACTAGATGGAAACCATTGAAAACCTTTAAATATCATACAAATTCTGTGTATCATTTTTCATTGGGTCAAAATCTTTTTTGCAGAATAATTTTTTACAAGTGGTCTCCCTTTTTTTTTTTTTTGCAACATTGTGTTTGTTTTGATTATATAAGTTGTGTTCCTCTCAATTGTACATGGTTGGCATGAAAAGTAGGTATTGATGTTTATAAGAATGGCAAAAGTGAAAGTTTATATCATGGATGAGCTCATCAGATCTTTATAGATGTATGATAGATGTATTAACTCTACCTGCAAGTAAAGACAATCTTGCCTTGTGCTGCTGCCAAAAGTTTGCCCGTTGTCTATATGCCCGCCATCACAAACCATGAGCTGAAAGGGGTTCGCTTTTAGAAAAAAATAAATAAATAAAAGAAAATGCAGTCCAGACAAAGAGGCGTTTTGGTGAATCCTAACCTAGGAGAATATTGGGGAGATTCTTTGGTAGAGAGCACAGATCCTTTGGTAGGGTACTTCTTGTGCCGGGGTGTAGAAGGGGGTGGGGGACCCACAATCAAATCTATCCTGGCAAAGTAAATAGAAAAAACAAAACACCAGCAAAGATGCATAATGAAGCAACGTGGGGAAAATTCAGGGCGCTCAAACAAAAAAGAAAAAAATAAAGAATTGAACATGTCTGGAAATATATTCCATATAGCTGAATTCCAGGGATACAAATGGCTGCAGAAACACCAGTCGACACTGGAATATATTTGCATGTATATATGTGGCAATATCCTGGGTGGAATATCGGATATAGGTCGACATATATTCCTATGGATCAAGGTGAGACACAGTGTGACAATATAGAGAGGGAGTGTGCGTTATGACGGTGTGGTATAAAAAATACACAATAAGACACAAGAGAAACACAGTTAACCACAATCGTGTAAAATACTTATATGCTGATCAGGGTGCACTGGCTGCCTAAACATCTGGTTACAGACCTGAATTGTTCCTCTTGGTATAGAGATAAGAATTCCAATTTAGCTTGGAGATCAGATAACCAATGACCTCACTTAGTATTTAGGATGGTTATGGACCTCTTAGAATTGCAATCTATATAATCCTAAATCTACAACCAAAAATGGAATTCAGGTTTGTCAACAGCTTGCAGTAGAGCTAGTGGAGACCTAATCCTATCTGGCACAAATATCTCCAGTACACTTATCTATGATGGTGAACATTCCAACATTGCTGGCTCGGGGCTTCCAGTCAGCCTCAGCAGATATCCTGATCTAAATCGTTACCGCCTGGTTTGAATTATTGTTTTAATAAAACCTTTTACTTTTGTGTAAAACATAAGTGTTGGAATACATCTTCCCATGTCGTGTAGCTAACCATTAACTTGGATTATTAGCAGAGGTTGGGAAGTTCAGATCTAGATGCAAGAACTAGAAGCTTGAACCCTTCAGACCTATAAAAAGGATTTCATATCATCTTTAGCTTCCCAGAAAACACTGAGCTCTGCACAAAATTGTTCAATCAGTCATTTGCTTCAAAAACGCAGAATGAGCACACCTGCAACTAAGGAAATTCATCAGCTGCTCGGTAGGCACTTCCCTCTCTCTGCATGAAAATTAGCTCATTATTCTGTACATATGAACAATCTTGTAAAATGACTGAATGGATTGAATCTATGGTGATTAGCCAGATTAAGTTGGTATTTTTAGCATTGGTTCCTGTTCAATATTCAGCATTTGTTTACAGGGTTTGATGCACACCAGGCACCAGCTGAAACAGGACAATGGTGGAGGTATGTGGGCTTTCCTTGCTGCACCATTGTATTGCTAATACCGTTATGTGCCCACTGATGACCGTAGAATTATCTACAGAACCCCTGAACGTCCAAGTACCCTTTACACATAATAGGCCGCTGTCTATTCACTCCTTTTCATGGCGTAAAGGATGGGCCTAGTTCTTACATCCCTGTGCACCCTGATCTGCACAACAACACACATAAAACAATGTGAAGAACTTGTTCTGACAACAATATGGATGACTGTTTCTAAAGTTCCCTAACTTTCAATGTCACTTAGGGACACTTAATGTCACTTTGGAGCTCTTCTCAAGAGACTTCCAAAGGTAGCATCAGTGGAGGGCTGGCAAATGGTAAATTACCATAACAAAGTCTGTCCATATACACAGCATCTATACATTCTATATGCATCTATACACAGGACCTTATCCAATGATGTAAAATCTAATTTATAAAAGGATTTATACCAAATTCTCTCTTATTATAGACAAGGAATTATTACTAAGACAAACCTATCTTGTGGGAAGATAAAACTGGTTAACCATCATGGCTGCTACCCTGCCATTCTTTGCCATAAGCCCTTTAGGCTACAATAAGCTGAAGTCAAAGGGACTGTGAGCTACTATATTTTAAAAAGAAATTTGCCATCCCTCCACTGGGCATTATTGGCAGGTCAACAAATTAAACATCTTATAACAGATACAGTGGTATTAGGTCTGTAGCTATCTTAAAAGAAAAATTTAAACCAAAAACAGCAATATAAAAGTATATGCAAAATTAAATGTGCCATTGTGATATCAAGGTCACTGGTGAACAGTGAGATTGTGTAAAGACGGAGGGAAGCGGTAAAAATGTCTTGCCTGGACTGCAGATTCTTGATACGCGCGAGCATATCTAGATGTCCAGCCGAGTATTGTTCTATCACATCCATGACGTCATATGGGCGCAGACTCTCCTTAAACTTCCGTTTGGACACCAGAAACCTCATGATACTAGGAGGAAACAGTGTACAATATTCAGCAATCAGTCTAATGTCCATGTATAAGGTGGCCCTATTGTTTTCCTATGTAGCTTAGGAACTTATGTGGGAGATGGGCACACTTGGAACTTCTGTTGCCTTAAATGATTATTATTCCATTATAGGTGGACGGTCAATGTGCACACAAACTGCTTGGTTCATCAAAGCAGAGAAGAGCGGAAAAGACGAGCAGGATCACCTTCTATGTGGACAGCTACATGAACTTTAAATAAAACATGACTAGCATTGGCAGGGAGAATATTCCAACACTGTGAAAAAAGGTATTTTTTGTTATATAATGCTTTTTATGCCTTAAGAAGCAGCCATAATTTTGTACTTTATATAATAGTTTAGGTCAGTATTACTATGTGTACATTCCAGTAAAGACTAAAAACAGACAAAAAAGAACCAATTCCTTTTTCAAATGCAGCTCAGAGATTGCAAATACTATTTGTGAGCATTTTAGCCACTGTGTTCTTGCTCCAACAGCAGCTGAACACTACTTGTCTACACAAGGGACACTTGTAGACCAACCCAAGAGTGGCCAGGAGCAGAACTAAATAGGTGGTGTCACCCTAACACAATGGGTGCACCTCATTGCCAAGTTTAATTAAAAGCAATATGTGTAAGGTCATGATTTGTATCACTATAGGTTGGAAAAGGAGTAGCCACTTTGGCCTTTTTACATTACAGGTCAACAAGTAAATGTTCAACAACCAATTTGTTTTTTATTTGGTTGAGTCAGGGTATGGAAAGGCTTTAAATGTGTTATACACTATATATACTTAATTTAATAGTGATAGTGACTGCTAGAGAAAAAGTAAAGTAGCTTAAAACTCCTAGGGCCTTGGTTGATTGGCTTTTCTGTGCATCAGAACTGCTTCAATAATGTATGGGAAGGCCAAATCAGTTTAATATAAGGAGGTGGCAAATGGACCTACTATTAAACTCTATTAAACTAAGTATCTCTAACGCATGCAGAATGCACATAAAAGCACCAAAGCCCACTGATACAAACCCTAAAATGAGTTTACTAGTTTCTATAGAGTTTCAGCAGTTGTTCATATTGTTGAAGATAAAAATACTTACCAAACCGCTCGTATAGAAGCCTTCAGACCAGGGGTCCATTCTTCGGACAGAAATTCACAATTACAACTTCTGTTATCTTCAGGAATCTCCTCACCTGGGAGGCTGGCTGCTAGGGAAAGAGACCTCCAATGAATGAATTACACACAATGGCTAACCAAACGCTAAGTCGCTGGAAACTATTCTGTAAAATAAATAGTACATAAACCTGCAGCTTCTAATGTGAGATAGTGACCAAAAGATCTTACTAGAACAGAATTGTTCTGCAGAACTAGAATGACACAAATTGATTAGTTTTGCCAAGGTAGGACATTTATACCAAAATATAGATTGATACTAGTTGGGGAAATAACAAACATTCTAATAAAACCCAATTTCAAATAATTTATTCTCACCATGGCCAGGTAGACAAGAAGTGTTTTTAGCGATCATCAGGTGTCTACAGACATCTAACTGCAACAACTATCATTTTGGATTGAGTGCCAATCATGTTGTGTTTATACGTAAGTATCCTAGGCAAGTCCAATTCAATAGCAAATAAAGATGAGATGGTGGTAGGTTTAAATAAATCATTCACTAAAATCATTTGACAGTTAAACGGAGTACAATATATGGGTACAATATATGAGTATGGATTTGTAGGTGGCAATGATAAGACACCAGTTCATCAGTGTTATACCCTCACCTTCAGAGTTCTGACGTGATGCAGATCCCTTGATGCGGAAGGCCTGGCGTGTCCTGCCCCGGTCTCCAAAGCTCCAGCTTTTGGGTACCTTACTGGGACTTTCCTCCATGCTTTGATCGGCACTGGGGGACCTGCGCACGCCTTGAGACTGAGGGGAACCCTTGCCTTTTGTGGCCACACCTCTGGGGCTGGAGAAGACCCGTTCCTTCAGGCTGACTTTTTGACTGCTGCTAATGAAGGAAAAAAAGAAAGACTAACCAAAAAAACAAATATCTAAAGTTCAAAACAATACTGCATAAATGAAAAATCAACATGATGGGATAATGATGTGTGCTGACCAAATACAACCTACAACACGTAACAAATAATCATCACTGCCATTTCATTGGGTAACCTTTAAAGGATTATCCACTTTCCACTTTTACCTATTAGTTAAGGCAAGTTCTATGTTTGATCTTACTAAATAGTTTTTGGTCACTAAATGTCTTATGTGTTCTTCCTGCCATGTCTACCATCCAGCATTGTGTTTACTCCTAATCCTCCGAATTACAAGACACATTGGCTTTGGATAGACTGATATCTTAGATGGATAGCTAAAAAGAGCCAAGCCAAGAAACAACTCTCCATAAATCTAGACTAACAGAACAGCAAACAATATATATATATCAAAAGCAATTTTTTTAGTAAAAGAGACCATATGCAAACCAGCAATCACCTGAAAGCAGATATTCAGCAACAAGAAATTTGTAGTGTATATAGTAGATATATCAGCTATCCTAAATCTACCAATTTAGACATCAAAGCGTAATACAGCACCATTCGGGCATGGAACAAAACCCCAACAAATCCCAGCATGCACTTATCCATTGAAGGACAGTGACAGTATAAAGAATACACAAGCATGTATCTTTATAGTATTCCATTAAAATAACATGCCATGATGGCATTCACACACATATGTAACATGGAAATACACGTATGGTGCATGCAAAGATAATGAAATGTCCGATTTACTAGCTTCAAGTCTACCGTTATGGCCTTTATTCTCAAGGACTTACTCCCAACCACTAAACTAGTTTATTACTGCTTTGTATAATGAATAGTGACAACGCTTCTCTTCCTGAGGTCTTGGAGCAGTGCACAGAACATGGTAAATGTATTACCAGTACAGGAAAAACAAAAGGTTTGATATTAGAACTCCGGGCTGGCCTTATACATATGTATTTCTCTCTAAAAACAAACATTACATTCTTCCTCTGGGAATGGGGTGCAAGCCTGAGCTAATCTCAGCTAGAATGCCCCATGATCTTCATATATACCAGTTGGAGAATCACCAACTGTCTGACTTCAGGCTCTTACTCCTGAGAGTGCATAAAAGTTTCCAGTTCCCAAAGTTAAAGAAATATTTTCCCCAATTACCTTTATTCTAAACATCTTCATAAAAAAACTTCATATGTACATCTCCACCCAAAAACTCTAAATAAAATGTAGGTTACCTATCTCCAGCAAGCTGAAGCAAAGGTTACTTTACATCCTTGTAGTATTAATGTTGTAGCTATGATGGTATGAGAGGGTTCATGCACCGAAGCACAGATGCAGAAATGTTCCGCTATAATAAAGCCAAACTCTGGCCAAAACTTTTTTGTTTTGTATAGAGTAGGTAAGGGATAGAAGCCTCACCTTTCTTTAAAAGAGATCATTTGTAACAAGTGTGGGAAGGAGTTAAAATTTCCAATTCTGTTTCATTGCTTTCTATATCTGAGATTATTACTAAGACTGCACCATATGGCTTAGGAAGGCTGCAATGTGGAGATCGCATTGTATATTTGTAGAATTGGACTGACACTAGAAGCTGAAGTGGTGCCGGTGACAGAGGGTGACATTACATGGGGGTCACTGACAGAAATGAGAATCTGGGGGAAATTTTAACTCTTTCCCTGTTCATCCAAACCTAACATGTTTTGTCTGCAGTTGGCTTTAAGTATTCTGCATCTTAAAACAGGCAAGCATTGTGGGGATTCAAAGGAGAACTGGAGCTTATACCATGCACAAATAAAAACAAATAGTATTAATCACACCATTCTGCAACAAGATCAAAGCTGAGTCACGCAGCAAGGACCCAGCTCTATCTGCAGGCCAATGGCGGCTACCATTCAGTTTGGTGCCACTTGTCTTCCTCTGTATGGCAGCACGAGATATTGCAATCCCGTAAATGCTGGTATGTGAGAGATAATAAACAAATACGATAGGACCTATTTGCCTTTATTAACAAAAAAGAAAATAGGTCAAGTCATGGGATGGGAAAACAAAAATTAGACAAGGGAGAAAAACAACAAAAAAAGGACTGATTACTCTATCTGGTATTTTGCAGTGCAGGATGTGGCTGGGGAATGATTAGGGTTGTTAGTTTTCTGGGATCTTCTAGCCAAATAGAGTTGCCAAAAATAAATTGGGGTGACTACAACTTGAATAGTGTGGTTGGGAGGAACTTCAGCCAAAATTGATTGGGTGAGGTCTATGTTCTAGTATAGCACCCATGGAGTGGGATTCATCAGTAACCAGTAAAGATATCGGTGCTGCACAACAATTACCTTTCACTACAATTAATAGAATAAAATATTTACCCCTGCCCCAGATTTCTGGTAACTCTACTGAGCAGAGAGGATTCTGGGAAAGCTAAGGGGGCAGTTAGAGAGTGCAGGACATGCAGCTGGGAAGAAGGGGGTTCTTTCCCATACAGAGTATCACGGTACCTATTATCCCCTGTGCAGCAATTGCAGATACTTTTCCCTTTACTGGAAATTAGGGAAGAGGGAAAAGTTAACATCAAAGCCACAGATTAGCGAGTAGAAAAAAATAAGCTTTGCAACACTGGTCACTACTTCTAATCCCAAAGGAAAAAAACTAGATTAGGTAAAATTAAATGACTTGGATGATGTGTATGACTTACATATCGTATAATGCATAAAATATGAATGACAGTTTAGTATTCATCTTCAATCCTATCAAAAAATCAGCTTTTATTATAACAAAAATTCTCAGATCCTGCCATGAGAGTTCAGGTGGCCACGCCCTGTCCTGTCTTCCAGCTGTGCTCCTATGTTATGGACTTCATATGGAGAATACAAGGGACCAGTTTAGCCGCGATCCATTGTTTTCACCACTCTGAGAAAGCCATAAAGTGACTGCAAGAGATCAGCTGCAATAAAATGAAGCAAAGGGGGGGGACAAGGCAACTAAATCTTAGTTAGGATTTTCATTTACAAGAATTGATGGTTGAATTCTATAAAGCGGATAGAGATTGTAAAATAAAGGAATCGTCACCAGACCTGCAACCTCTGGCAACGTGAAAAGAGCATTGAGAGCCGGTGAGGTTCTAACACGGACACATTGCAGATGCTGCAGAAAAATTCCTGGTCACAGACTGACTTCATCCATGAGTCTTCACGCAATAGGTTGTCACCTCTGTCTCCAGATGAAACGCTAAAATGACTAAGTGTCAAAGCTTCCAGCTAACAAGTCTTCTGTGTCAGATAATAGCTAGCAAGGGTTACACATGCTGCTGCACAGCGGAGCTCAGCAATAATAAAACAATATATCAAAGACTCAACTCCCTTTCCAACCAAGGAGCCATCCAGAGACATGGCTGTCAAATCGTGTTTTACTGCACACGGCCTGAAGGCTAATATAATAGTCCAACGGTGATTATTTATATCCTCTGAGGCGATACAGATAATAAAAAAAACTATTTATTCTCTGAGCAGACAGGCTTTATAAATGCCTTAGTATCTCTGTGCCTCCTCAGAGGTGTGTCCATGCTTTGGTAGGCTGGCCCCGCCCCTGAAGAGAAAGACTGATGACCTTAAAAGGAATAAGGCAAGAATACAAAGTAGTATTCAAATTATTGAGAAAAGACAAAAGTCACTATGTACACAAGTCTTGTTCTGATTGATTTAATAATCTGTATTATATAGAATTTATCCTGGAATACATATTTTATTTGTTTTTTGCACTATATTGATTTTAAAATATTACCAGTTCCACGCATTTTGTTCTGTCCACTAGTAATAATGTTCAATACACCCCCAGCTAGGATAGCCGATGCATTATTTACTGCCCATGCCACAGCATCTAGACTACGTAGCTTTTGAACATTGAACCAATAAAGGATGTGAATAGGAGAGAGGAGAAACACGAAACCATGGAGTCTGTGCTTCATTTAATTTACTAAAAATAATAACTTGCTGTCAACATTTTCATTTAACTCACTGATTTACCTATTCATACCGAAACTTTATATAAAAGACAAGGAAGCTCAATGTTGCCTCCTTGTGGCTTACTTAATGAACTACAAAAAATAAAGAGTGGAATTTTCAGCAAAATTATATTTCTTCTATTTTCCCACAAATTCTACAGCACCATAAAAACAAACTAAGATAAAAAACAGCAAGTGTTTGAACCTTAACGAAAACCAGGAGCCAACAATGTATGATGACCAAGACTGAGGTCTACTACTACAAAGGAATGGAGATAATCGGATCATCTCTAAAAGGTTGTATCTGGATAGATATATACTATTTTTGATTCTGGAGACTGCAAAACACTTCTTGACCAGTCACTGGCCCAGAAAAGTTATGCAGCTTTAATATTACTTGCAGCATTCTTGTTTAGGGTCACTGACTCATTATATAATAACGTGTGGGTAAAGATGACACAAACCGAATCCACGGTATAGAAAGTGGCAACTCCCAAATACCTACCCAGGTAGGTTCTTAGTACACAGAGAAAGCAGAGGCTTCAACTCCTGACACATCCTTTCTAATTGCCTGTCTGCCATGGTAATGCCCTGCCACCAATTCTTCCAGAAACATTAGTGCAGTGCATTGTGGTACCATTCATCACAACACATTTTACTGCCCCTCAACCCACAGATGCCAATCATTTGTACAAAGCTACAGCCAACCAAGACTATCTCATAACCCCTATTTCCCGTTCCAATGAGAACCAACCACTTCTTGGCACAGGGTGACAGCAAAACAGAAATTAAAGGAAACTTCCCCACTGTAACATGTCATGTTTCCTAAAAATGTTTTTTATTGCAGTTTCACATGAAAAGCTCTGTAGACATTTCCTGTGCACTTTCTCCTGTAGAATCCCATCAGTGAGATGTATACCACCAAGAAATGTTCCAGGACTGCACAGGACCCCTTGTTTGAGACATTTTAAGGGCCCCGTACATTACCAAAATAATGGTTGGTAAATACACTGATGTATACAAGGAAGGTGGACTGGTGGAAATTTCTACAGATTTGTAGAGCAGAAAGGATCACCGGAACACCCTGAAGGTATTGTGTAGCTGTAATTAGTATGTCACAAAAATGATGTCTCAATAAAAATAAAAAGTATAGGATACCGTCACAATAATAAATTTAGGGTAGGATAGACATGTCTCTGCACTAGGATAGGATAGACATGTCTCTGCACTGTCACAATAATAAGAATAAGGATAGACATGGGGTGAGATTTGCCCAGTGAGAGACATGGACATCTCCATCAGGGGCTCATTTACACTTAATTCTGTTGTGGTGAGTTATTGCACACATATTATTGTTTGTTGTGTTAAGGCAGCACATGCTTATGAATGAACTACCAATGCAACACATGGGAACAAATAAATGTGCATGACCCCCGTTTTTTTTTACAACATAGCAGATCACAATTGCATTGTGGTGTACTCCGATGCATTGGCTTTTCTGTAGAATTTTTCGGGGGTATCATTCAATATAATGGCACTGCAAAAAACAGCCCATCAAGAAAAAGCATTGCCATGAGTTGTGATAGCCACAAACCAGAACAAAGTGTAAATGGACCCTCAAACTGCAATTTAAACAACTTATTTTAGTGCACTTTAATGCTGTCTATGTCCCATTTTGGGAGATTTGCCATCATTTCTGGTCCAAGCGTTGGCGGTGTATCATGGGTTCAGCAAGTAAAGGCAGACAAGTAGGCAGTAAAAGAAACCCCAGAGAGGTTGGAACCCTTCCCCATGCTTTCCAAAGGTTCTGGCTGGAGCAAGGCTTTATGCAATATATTAAGGATAGGATAGACATGTCTCTGCACCGTAACAATAATAAGTTTAGGATAGGATAGACATGTCTCTGCACTGTCACAATAATAAGGATAGGATAGACATGTCTCTGCCCCATCACAATAATAAGTTTAGGGTAGGATAGACATGTCTCTGCACCGTCACAATATTAAGAACAAGGATAGACATGGGGTGAGATTTGCCCAGTGAGAGACATGGACATCTCCATCAGGGTCTCATTTACACTTAATTCTGTTGTGGTGAGTTATTGCACACATATTATTATTTGTTGTGTTAAGGCAGCACATGATTATGAATGAACTACCAATGCAACACATGGGAAGAAATAAATGTGCATGACCCCCGTGTTTTACACCATAGCAGATCACAATGCAAAATTATTGCATTGTGGTGTACTCAGCGATGCATTGGCTTTTCTGTAGAATTTTCAGGGGTATCATTCAATATAATGGCACTGCAAAAAACAGCCCATCGAGAAAAAGCATTTCCATGAGTTGTGATAGCCACAAACCAGAACAAAGTGTAAATGGAACCTCAAACTGCAATTTAAACAACTTATTTAGTGCACTTTAATGCTGTCTATGTCCCATCTTGGGAGATTTGCCATCATTTCTGGTCCAAGCATTGGCGGTGTATCATGGGTTCAGCAAGTAAAGGCAAACAAGTAGGCAGTAAAAGAAACCCCAGAGAGGTTGGAACCCTTCCCCATGCTTTCCAAAGGTTCTGGCTGGAGCAAGGCTTTATGCAATATATTACTTATATCAGTAGGAAGAGCCATTTGGTGGACTTATATTATAGAAACACAATTTTATATACACCTGTAGATATGGAGCCCCATAACATCACTGCATTATTAGACTTGATGACCATAGCAGTCTGGGAGAATAAATATTAGAAACAGGTTGGTGGTAATAGGCATGGAGAAAACTTTTGTTTATTACCCTTGCTTTTCAAGAGTCTGGCAGTGATGTTGTTGAGGCAGCCATGTTGGGAACACCCATCAATATTACATCTTATAACACCACCTTTTTAGGCTTGGGAATCACAAAGGTCAATCATGGAGGTCTGGAAGAATAGATAAGAGAACAAGGTTGGTAATAATGGGAATGGAGAAGAGCTATTGTTTGAGATACATTCCCTTCAAAAGTCTTGCAGTAATGTCTAGCTCCTAAAATAACTTTAAGCACCACAAAGAATGATATTTGTTCCCAAAGCACTGTCTGAAGACCACAAAATGGCTCTTTACTCAATATAAGTTGCCCTTTACTGTTAGGTAAAATATCATGATGTTAAAGAACAGATGGAGTTTAGATGCTGGAGGAAGATTAGATGAACTACACACAGCGACAATGATGGGCGTTAGGTTAACGTGTATGGCAGTTGCCACGGTTAATTGACAGTTCAGGATACCAACCTGGGAGGAGGCTCCGTCTGTGGCTCCTTCCTTAAAACAAAAGCGATATCATGTTAGCTGCAATGCAATGGAACGATGGTGCAGTCTTTGTTAATACAGGACTGTCTTGGCCTGGGCTGCAGGCATTAGTAGAAGCAAGCCAGGCAGGTAAAATGAGACCACAAAAGTCAATATCCCCCTCTCACAACTACCTTGGTCAGCTACACCAACATAGACTAATAAAATGAACCCTGTTTGGTTACCAAACATAAAAGTAAAAATAACTAGCAATAACTAGACTCTACAATAATTCCCATCCTTAAAACTGATAATTATGCAGGCTAATTTATGAAATATTTTTCATTGCTCTTTGATTAGCTTCATTATTTTTGTATCTCTACATTAAGGCCACTTCACCAACTGCCTTAGCTCACAAATGGTCCACCATCTTCTCAGAAGTCTCAAGTAAGAGAATGGAAACTGCTACAAGGCTTTGGACCAGCTGTATCCAAAGAACCAAGAAGTTAGCCAAACGCAGCTTAAGAACAGTTGTCCACAATGGTCCTTTGGATGCAGGTGGTAGAAAACAATGCTTGTCAACACCCTTCCTTAAAAATACTACTTTAGTAGGAGATGCTATGCGGGATCCAGCTGTAGATAAAACAGCAAAATGTCACGCCTAAGGTGGCCACGCACTGTTCTCAAGTTAAATATCAAAGTAAGATACCAAATAGGCAGAAAAGGTAAAACTTCCAAAAGTTTGAGGGTTCTCCTACATGTTCTACTCTGAGATATCAAGGTTTGAGATTTAAACGACAAAATAAGTTTTCTCATTTATTAAGACCAATTTCTGTAAATTCTTTTTATTTAGGTCTTAGATTACTGGGTACACCAAAAAAGAACAAAAGAAATACAAAAGGTCACAAGTGAGAGAAGATTTAAGGTCAACTGAAGGATATACAGTAGTGGTCACCATGGAACATCTGCTCCTTTGGTTTAAATTCCTTCTTTACTTACTGTCCCAGAAACACAACACAAAATGAGAACATTTCTGTCCAAAATAAAGGTAATCACCCTCTCAGTTGCCACTTTTCCTGTTCTGGTACCAATCATAATATGCTGGGTGATTCATCACCTTCTGTCTTGTTGATAATAGATACCAGGGGGTAAATCTTACACACAGCAAGGAAATCATACGAAGGGATCTTACACTTCCCAAGTATATCCCCCCAAAACATTGACTTAGACCTACTTTAACCCAGTTGAGTAGAGAGTGGAGAAAACTATTCTCAGGGTCTTTCTTGCCATCTGAGTCCTATTACAAAGATTTAAGTGATGTAACAATTCTCTAAATTTAAGTCCCATCTTGGGAGTTGGAACTAAAACAAGTCCCAACAGGAAGATCTTTTCTCTATTTGTGAGTTGGTGATTCCTCAAATATAGACATTTTCCCATCACTTTTAGCCCTAATAGCGAGACATTAGCCATTCCACACCACTACCACTAACAGCCTGCAATGTAACGGAAACCCTGAGATAAAAAAAATGGGTATCACACCAGAATTAAGAAGTCATTATGTCCCTAGGAGGTCAGTTGAAGAGTTTGGAGAGTTTACTTTAGGTAGTATGTACTTATTCTCCATACTATACAGCTACGTGACCTACTTTAGGTGGTGCACTCAACCATTACTCTTTACCTAGTACTTCTTTGTTTTGGGTAACAAAGACCTCACAGGGTTACCAAAATAAAAAGTCTTGGCTTTAGATACAACTTCAATTTTGAGTATTAAATCAGACATGGACTGCCAAGGTTCATTAATACAATTAAATATGCAGTTTGTAATAGACAGAGATCCCTTTATGGGTCCTAGACGGACCTCTACCAACTAACCAACCAGCTTCTACCCATGACTTCTCTGACTGCTTGGAACAACAGACAATATTTGTCTTCTAAAACCATTTTAGTGACATGGTTGAAGCAAGAATTTTAAAGTAGGGATAAATCATAAACCAAAACACTTGCACTCTTTTCAATATTTAACAAATTTTAATGTGAAAATCAGAATGCAAATATGGCTGAAGGAAACCAATCTGGTAAAACTTGGAGAGGTCCCCAAGCCTTGTATCTGCCTATACTCAAATATAATGTATCTGCCCATAGTCAAATATTATGGTCCTCACTGGTCAATGAGTCTGAGGAAGTTTAGTCTCAGGCTTCTTTGTTGATAACGACCAATCATTAACAACGTAATTCAGGAGAGTAAATACAAGATTTAGTTTCCTCAGACACAATGATAAATGAGGGTTCTCAGACGTCCAAAGGAAGAACTCCTCGAGACAGCCAGTGGTTCTTTGTGTCAGGATATCTGATGGTTGCAGGATATACACACAGCATTTCCTACTGACACCAGAATATAAACAGAGGAGAAGCAATATGGCCACCACATTGTTTATATCTGTAGCCTTTAACAGCATTCTCCTTTTATTTATTGTATTCTCTTTTCACACAAGCAAAGGATCTTATTTTTTTCCCCCGTCAGAGAGACAGAGGGCCTCTGTTCCTGCTTTTTAAAGTTCAACTCACATCCATGGGGAAGGGATGAGTCACCAGTGTAGAGGGAGGCATCACTATAGCAACCGCATTCACCCGTATCCGTGGAAACCGCATACTGATCTCCTTGGCAGGCGAACAATGGCGTAGATTTGCACTGTCTGACCCCCGCTCGACAGAGGGGGCGCCGTGTTCAATTATTCACTAGATTGCAGACCGAGGCCTAGTAGACCCTTCCTGGTCAACCTTCAGACAGAATACAGAGCAGGGTTGTTGTATTATTAATAGCCTTCCAGTGACCCCGGGCATGAGGGGAATGTGAATATTCACCTGTCTGGAGGATTTTAATAATAAAAGAAACAACCTTTTTATATATCTGGAACATCCCAGTTTTATGAAGCCATCCGCAGGGCTTAGATGTGCTTTTGAAATATTTTTTTGTACCCAATAGGAAAAGTTTAAGCTTTTAATTGGTTGCTATGTAGGAGATAAACTCCACATCTGATTGGTAGGAATGTAAAACAATTCCCATAATGACCAATCCAATGTTACCTTTAAAGTAGGCAAACGATAAACTTGGTTAAACGGGCGTCAGGGTAAGATCTGGGTTTATTGGATGGACATTAAGAGGTGCGAAGGCCCAAATGATCTGTTCAAATTATGTCCCTGACACCACAAGAATACACGGGTGTGGGACAAATCTACCAGACCAAAAATCGACTACATGCAGCAATGTTAATGTTTTTTTTCTAATGACCCTAAAGTTTGACTTATATTATTCTTTAGGTCTACCAGCAAACTTGATGGCCTCTTTGGACATTTATGGTCTAGGTGGGGCCAAACATGACATTTTTGGTAAATCTAAGTCTCACCATACAATTGACAATCTGAGCATACAGTATCTGGACAAATAGCTTTAGATCTACCAATAATAGATATTACGAGCACCTACCTGAACTATCCAATCAAGCCCTTGCACTATATATATAGGAGCACAAAATATATTAAAGTGACCCATAAATCCAAAATATTACCAATACCAATTACTAATATTACCAAATATTACATAATATGTCCAAAAAATGACGTGGGCTAAAACTCCTTATAGCCCCCTTCCCACCCCAAAATGAACCCTTCTGTCCTTGTATCTTCTGTTCCCTGTTGGTCATACACATAATGATACAATTGTTGTATTTTTGTAATATTGTTCTTTTTGTTTACACTCTTGCAATGATCACAGTAACTAGTAGGATATAATTTTGGAGAATAAGATAATTAGAAATAGAACATTAACTATTTTTAATTAAATTAAAAATAATTGGTCTTTGTGGAAACTAAAACCATAATTTAGATGAAATTGGTGTCCTAAAAATCTATTTCAATCAAAAATTCTAAAAAATAATTTCTAAGATCAACCATTAGGTTTATCATTAAGGGAAGACCAAATGGGGTGGAAGTGGAGCCAAGCAACTGAAAAATCCTATGACTTCAGCTTCCAAAGTTTACAATATTGCAGTTTTTGTTCCTTAAAGCAGAGCTCACCTTGGCTCCAACGACCTAATGTCCATAAAGTTTTCTGGTCAGCACCAGAACTTTCCAGGCTGAGCGGTCATTTTCATTGGCTGGATGGCATACCTCCTGCTCAAAGGCATGGAGTATGTCAGCAGATGCAGGAATTGTACAAAGATTTGTGTATGCAGCATAAAGATTGATGGAGACATGATGCCTTTATTGCAGACATAGCATGGTTTGTCTGTAATAAAATACCTTCCTGCTTGGAATCTTTTGTTTTTATGGTCACAGCTAAGGACACTAAGGGCCAATGTCCATAAAAATCAAATATTTATAAGTCTATGGAAATGCAAAAGCAGCTCCATGCAGCTAACAAGGAGATAAACTTTAGCTCATATGACCTGCCAATTACCTCTGAATATCACAAGCATCTTCATCTAATCTGAAAGTCGTGCAGAATGGAACTGCATCAATAGGCTCCAAAATAAGCTTGGTGAAAAGACTATTTTTACTCTATTCTCTGTGAATATTGGGCTACAAATGAAGCATCAGTTTACTTCTCTTACATTGCACTGCTGACTTCTCTACTGTACCTAACCTGGATCAGTAACGCCAGGGGGTTGGTATATTAGCCAGAAAAGTCGCAGATTCAGGAGCAGGTCAGAAAAATCAATTTCTGTATTTCTTCCTGAAACTATTTTTATGTAAATCAGCACAGAGAATATTAAAGAATAACGCAAGCCTCATTTTCTCACATCTCTTTCCTATAAATTAAACAATCATTGCAGACTCTTCTGTATTCCCACCACAGCCTATGACACCCCATGAAGAACAGAAACATTAGTAGCCCCAGAAGTATTTCATTGATAATCAAGTAAACCAATTTTCATTTTACAGAATATCTCATGGTGATGATATTGTGTAAAACAAAAGTCTGCAATACATTTTACATATGATTGCCTCTGCTAATTTTACAACTAGAGATGTTTGCAAACATTCTTTGGAGAAGCTGCTGGTGTAGTCATGTCCCATTGAAGAATAATCTTCGACTTGAAAACCTTATCCTTCTTGGGCTGTATTTTGTTAGGATCCACAGTGGGCAAAGGTAAGAACATTGGAACCAGTCCCCCAGCACCAGTGGTAATCATTCTGTTTTCTTTTATTTATTTTTTGAGTAAATGCTCTAAGAACATTCAATCCTAGGAGAATTTAAGGAGGAGGAGAAAAATTGGCCTATAAATGTTTATTTTACAAGTAGAGTCTCCTATATTTCTGCATAAGTTGGTGGAACAAGTAGGCATCAAATGGTTAAAGTGTGACTACAATAAAAAATAAAATAACTTTAGGATATTCATGGCCAAAAAATACTTATTGTAGATGGAGTAGGGAAGAGTTCATTTTTGCCCTGTCCCATGAGGGAGATTTCCCTTCTCCCCTTGTTCCAGAGCTGGAACAGGAAATCTCATCTTAGCTGACTTCAGCTAAGTTCAAAGTTTTTCTGATTTCTGTTTTGGTGACCACTGTAAAATTTTGGATTTTCCAACACTAGACAAAGTCACCAATACAAATTGGTTCAATCTCCCCAGGTGGGGCACAGAAGGCAACAAAAATATGATGGCGTTTTCACATACATGTATATTTCAACATAAATGAAAAGAATTTGGTAAAAAGGTTCTGACAGTCAGGGAAATGTAATCTTTAATTACTATGATCTATCCAGTTCAATATTTGCCATGCTGTGCCTGAACATCATAAAAAAAATAGTCAATAGATTTTAGATGTAACTCTAACTTAGTTGTAGGTAAAACATTAAAAGCATAGCAAAAATCCTTCATAAATAATAAGGGACCCCACAACCCAAGCTTCCCAAACACCCATCACCCAACGTCTGACCTGAATGTTAGTCCGGATTTACTCTTCAGGTTCCTAAGAAGATCCAGCTGATTCAAGGGTGGGATCAACCTGAGAAGAGAAACAAGGAGTCATGAAATGTTCAAGTTTAATGATCCTGTGATTATTCCATCTAGTTGATTGCCTCTATCCTTTTTTTTTTTATTCCTTGCAGCTTCCCTATGAAGCATTATTAAATTTAAATCTCATATCAAGAATTGGCTTTGGGTTTGAAGATCAAAAAGTTGGAGGATTTATGACGTTGACCTAAATGTGATTGATTGCAGATCCACCATTGTTTTGGTCTAAGCAAAGGTCTGAAGGAATATATTGGTGGTGTTGGTGAAACGTTCTCAGAAAGGGGGGTCACACTAGAACCAGCAGGCCACAAAGACAAGCAAAAAACAGGGTCAATTACAACACGACCACAAAACATCTCATACCCAACGAGCAGTACAGAGGAACGTCAAATATCAAGCAACATTAAGCTGTGTTTCCAGTGAGAAGTCTTGGGCCTGAGCAAAGCTATTAGTCAGAAGCCAATAGCCAGCATTAGTGTATTTCAGCTTACA
>NC_092863.1:7470940-7472832 GCF_032062135.1 Pyxicephalus adspersus | reverse complement strand
AAATATATGTATGCATATTGAGGGGGTCAAGGGTGGTCACTACCCCGCCTTCAGACAGATGATTGGATAATGAAGAACCCACCCACTGGTAGAGCTCCCTCTATGGACAAGAGTAAAGCAAGCACTGCAGGAAGCTAAAATAAAATAATGTCAGATGTTTTTGTATTAGCTGTATTTGAGCACTCCATTGATAAATTGAAAATATAAGTAGATTAGGTGGTCACCTTTTATATTCAATTTCAGAATTTTTTCAGAGTCATAAACAGTTTTTAGCCTTTGAGCTAATGGACTTGAAATAAACACACTTTCCACATCCACATGATTTTTCCTAAATCACTCGCAGCTAATCAGTCCACACACACGCACTCCATAACTTGGAGAAAAGTTACCTAGCGTCTTCATCGATCTTAGCCATCTTCATCGGCTGATATGAGACAACAACACATTACGAGCAATGGGAGGGGGGGTGAGGGGGTGCTGATTGAAAAAACAGAACATAAAAAAAGAGGCAAACGAGAAAAAAACACAACAAAAAAAAGTATAAAAATTAATGCAATAATAAGTAAAACATGGAATTCAACTTAAAAAAAAATCAAACAGAAAATGTGTGAGCAATGGGGGCAGAATAATGGCGGGGGTAGAGAATGGAATTGTGGGAAGTGATGGAAGGTGATGAGACACAGACCCCCCCAGCAGGTACCTGTACATGGGCACAGCCATACTGCGCTCGTAGTAGTGCCAGGTGGAGTGCAGGTCCAGGCGTGATAGGTTGGTGGCATAAAACCTCCATGAGGCCTGAAAGAGAAGGATCTATTAACACTGAGAATTTCAGATATTCTAAAATCATCTAAAGGAGAGAGAGAGGGATCTATACATAATAATGAAACTGCAGAAGAAAAATCTGCAACGTGCAGGACAGATCCTGTGCTTTGTGGACAAACTGTAAAAATCTCAGGTCTGCATGGACAGGAACATAATTACAGATAAAGCAGTTTATTGTACATCTAGAGGAACATGCTGCAGAAAACATCAGAAGTCTTCTGCCAGGTGTCAGAGTACAAGAGAAAAACAAGGAGATGGAAAAGCCAACGCAGATCACATTCTCCTGACTGGTAAAATGGCGAGCTCACAGGTTTCAAGATAAATCCTGCAGCTCAAAATATAAAAAAATAAGGTGCACCAGGGATACAAATCCTGAAGATGGAGCTGCATCACAATGTAATCTACATGGAGACGGGAAGAGAGAGAAGGAGACGGAAAAGGGAGAGAGAAGGAGACAGAAAAGGGAGAGAAGGAGACGGAAAAGGGAGAGAGAGAAGGAGACGGAAAAAGGGAGAGAGAGAAGGAGACGGAAAAGGGAGAGAGAGAAGGAGATGGAAAGAGAGAGAGAAGGAGACGGAAAGAGAGAAAAGGAGATGGAAGGAGACGGGAAGAGAGAGAACGAGATGGAAAGAATGAGAAGGAGACAGAAAGAGAGAGCGTGAGAAAGAGAGAGAGAGAGTGCACAAAAGCAAAAGAATGAAAGAGAGCGAGAAAGAGAGAATAAAAGAGAGAGTGAGAGACGAGGGAAAAAGAGTAAAAGCGAGGGGATGGAAAGAAAAAAAACAAACAGAGGGACAGTGAGATGAAGAGAGACAAAAGAACCTAGGGATTAAGATAAAGACGGAGCAACCGAGATAGAAAGAAGAAGAGACAGATGGACAAATGTAGAGAGAGAGAGATGGAAGAACAGAGATTAGGATAAAGATAGAGGGTCAAAAAGAAAAAAAAAGAGAGAAAGACAAAAAGAATGAGAGACGGAGAGAGATGGAAGGACACAGCGAGAAAGAAAAGACAGATGGAGGGACTGAGAGAAAAGGATGGAAAGTGAGAGACAGAGATATTAGGATAAG
>NC_092863.1:7456728-7470519 GCF_032062135.1 Pyxicephalus adspersus | reverse complement strand
AACTTTTTTATTGTGTCAAACACTATACCCCTACGTGTCAATCTACCATTCTACTGGGACCTCAAAGCGTCAATCTACTATTCTTCTGGACCATGAAGTGTCAGTGTGTCATTGTTCTGCAATCCGAAGTGTAAGTGTGAATTGCTTTGAGAACTGCAGTTGTCTATGTGTTGTGCTCCTGGGACCCCTAAGCACCAGTGTATCAATCTTCAGGACCCCTAAGCACCAGTGTATCATTCTTCAGGACCCCTAAGCACCAGTGTATCATTCTTCAGGACCCCTAAGCACCAGTGTATCACTCTTCAGGACCCCTAAGCACTAGTGAATCATTCCTCAGAACCACAAGCACCAGTGTATCATTCCTCAGAACCACAAGCACCAGTGTATCATTCTTCAGGAACACCAAAGTGTCACCATGACATTCTCCTGGCCTTCTCAATTGTCTGTGTCATTCTTCTGGGACTCCCAAGTATCAGTATTTATTATGTATGGGATCCAGAGTATCAGTGTGTCATTGTTCTTCTTGAAACCTACATGCCATAATTTCGGTGTCCTGGCACGCATGCATTTTGATGAGGGTACAGAAGCAGTTTTTTTCCATTATATCACTGAGCTGCAGTGTCATCAGCTATTTTGGTTTATGAGTTTAGCTATGAAGCCTTCATTTACTTCATCTGTGCCTCCTGCCCGCTCGTAATACATTATGACAGCAGCTGTATCTTCCCCCAGCTAGGCACAGCTCACAAGTGCCCATTTTACAGGGATTGAACCATCTCAAAACCCTCCCGTGGCTTATTTGGGTCTGTCCTGTCAACCTGTACAAACACAAACTGCAAATGCCACTTCCAGCATTGATGGGATCAATCCTAATCCATGCAAGGTGAACACTGACAGGTTGGCCAGCCTAGCCCGTCCAATAATGCCCAGGCCAAAAAATACAATGACTTCAATTCACAAAGCTAACACAGCAAGAAAAGGATCGGTATTTATAGAAACATGATGGTTCTGAGATGACAGCCACATGGCCCGGATTAAGATTCTTATCCCTATAATAAAGCTTTGACTAACTCTATATGAACACTTGTATGAAATTACAAGCCCCTACACCGTGACACTAAATGGATATATCTGGAATCGATCTATAACACGATGAAAAGCTTAGAATGTCATCTCAACTTTCACTTTTTCCCAAAATTCCCCAGGTGCCATCAGATCCAAACAGCCGCTCCCAGAGATGACGAGTATAGGACAAGGGAAGGCTCAGGAGAATTCATCTCCTAGTTACAAGTCTCGGAAGATGTGATCTGAATTAGAAAACCACTTACCTGAATCAGGCCAGCTGCAGGGTTCCGTCTTTTCTCAAAATGCTTCTGTCGGTGCTGTTCTTGGACTTTTAAAGCAAAGCCAGACCCCAAGATGCCCTGTAACAAGATGCATTACTGTAGTAACCCTTCATTAGTCATCTCTTGATCATCCAACAAACAATACCATATGGATTATAGCCAAACTAACCCTTGAGGGTTCTACTAAAGGGACACAATGTATTCTTGCAAGCAAAAACTAGCCTGGTGTGCTCCGCTACCAATTGGCTCAATGCAGCTTGTTAGAAGTGTGCCCCCTTGTGATGAAGGCAGGTATGGAGAAGTAGAGAAGTCACACCAAGCCCAACTTTTGCAAGACTCACTTTTGACTAAGAGTCAGCTACCGGGCAGTTAAGGAGCTCCATATTATTTTCAGCATGCAGACAATCTCAGTGTGTACATGTACTAACAACTTCCTATGTAAAGAACAACTTAATGGTTTACAGAGATTGCTCCTGTTATTTATTGGTTGAAAAGCGCAAAAGAGCACTGGTCATTATCTCAGTGTCTGTGAAATCTATCATTTGTAGGCTACTTCATTCTCAGATAAAAGCAGAAGACTTACAGCTGGCAGTGCAAAAAAGGAGACCCCAATCAGCGTGAAGGTGGCCGCAAGCAGCCGGCCATTCCAGGTCGTTGGATACTTATCTCCATAGCCAATGGTGGTCAGTGTGATCTAAAGAAAGAAGACAACAGATCCAAATCAACACATGGAATAAAACCTTTGTGTAGAAAGTATTTGATAAAGAATATAACTTTAATACAAGAAACATTTCTATTTAACATCCCCTCCCACCTTCCCTCCAAAAACAGACCACACGACCCAACTACACAGGCCTGCTGACATACGGAAGCCTAAGGCAGCATTCACTCAAGGTAAGGTAAGGGTTTCTTTGCCTCCAAAGTGAAACTCTCATCAAAATGTTCTGGTGAATAAGTTGTAGAATGAGTTGGATCTTCCTCACAACCTGCCCCCAAATTAGATTGTAACCAAAAAAAGTAAGATGAAATGGCCCCCTCCCACCAACATCATAAAATATGTGACCCTATTGATACATTCCCCTTACCTAACTTTCTCTGGAGTCATGTGAAAAGCAAAACCCAAAACCCACTTCATATGGAATGTCTTCTTCTACAGAAGAGGCGTCCACTCTGGCAGTTATCCAGATATGAGAAAGGAAGTCACTATTGGTTCTCCAATATGGAAAGACTCACCAGGCCCCACCACAGGGCATCTGCGTAGGTTTCAAACATGCCACTCTGCTCCTCCTTCTCTGCCAGGTAGACCAGGAATGATGCCAGGATGAGGCAGAGGAAGCCAATGTACCAGGCGGTTATAAGTTCCTGCAGGAAAAAAACACAATCAGAAAGTCATTTACTGCGACTAATGAGGGTAAAGGAAAGGTAGCAAGAAGCAGCATTGGCAGAAAGAGAAGACTGGTCTCTTAGGCTGGCCATATACCGTTGATTTACTCCATGAATCAAGCACTATTTAATTTTTTACATAGCAATGACTACGTGTCTATTCAATCACTCTACATCAGCCTCAACCAGAGATCCATGAAACCCTAGGGTTCTTCCAGAAGTGGACAGGGGCTCCTTGAGCTGCATAGTTCCAACACCACTTGGCAGGGTCAGCCGCATAAACTCAAGGATCTTTTTAGCTGTCTGTAAAGGTGGCATTCTGACCACTTATGTATAGAGGACCTTTTTTTAATGGCAGTCAATGCACTTTTCCTACTGACTAGGTATAGGGGGAGATCAGGTTAAACAGGTTGAGAAAAGCTGCTCTACATGCATGAACTTTATAATAGTTATATAGTTATAATAAACTTGACTTTAGGTACAACAGTCATTTAATCATAAGACAAATACTGATTTCTGATACTGATGAATAATGAATACTCAGAAAGGTGACACAAAGCAACAAGCCTATTAAAGTTACCTTGCTGTGTGCGTACACCACAGATCCCAGCAATTTCCATGTTCCTCCTCTCCGGTCCATACGAATCATACGCAGGATCTGTAGGAACCTCAAACTCCTGAGGGCTGAGGTAGCAAACACATTGCCCTGGGATCCCGCTGACAGGACCGCTATGGAGGCGATCAACACCAAGATATCTGCAGGTGGAAGTAGACAGCGAGTGACTTTTGTATTGACGCAGTGTGAATCAAAAAATAAAAAATAAATAGTATAGAAAGTATAAAAAACCTTTTACATATTGATTTTTATTCCAGCAAAAAAGAAGCTGTGCCAGGTCTGCACACCTGCTGTTCCCATTATGATGGCATTCTACCATCTCTGGTTGAGATTCCTGGTTTGTTCTGCTCATTATAAAAGCTTCCATAATCCCTTCTGGATTTTATGTTTATTTTATATTATGGAAAAGCCAACAGGAGGTGTCAGGACCAACAAAGGTGGATGGAGACTTCCTAAACTCCCAGGTGGTCAGGAACAGAGTCAGGAATCCTAAGAGATCTCACCACTGGAGAATCCAAGAGATTGCCAAGCTGTCAGAGCATGTCTCGGCCTACCAGGGCTATTATTTCCAGATCAGGGTTTAGGGGTTGGGTTTTATACAATACGTGTTTAACATTTTGAAATTCCCAAGCTCCATGCCTAAACTATTACCAGCCTGGCACAGGACAGTGATGCATAAAGGCCAATTGGTTGACCCAACTGCAGGCACAATGACTTTACTCTCCTTACCAATGACGCAGAATGGTTTACGGGCAAACTTCAACCTTCCCCTCCACCCCCGGTATCGGCAACAGCAGCCGGCGGCCCATATCCGCACAAAGTATTCCACACCAAAGACCACAATGGTGACGATTTCCTGCGGAATAAATGAGAAAGTGATGCAGGTTCACCTTTTTACATACAAACCAGATCAAAGCAAGAGAATACATCAGAACCCAGTACAGACCCCCTTCATCTGACCCCACATTGCCACTGAGACTGGGATGAAGGACCAGGGAACCACAACTCACATGTACTAACCTCTCCAGTATGGATACAGCTTTTATATTCTGCATCACACCAAGAATTGGTTTTGGTGAGAGATGGGGCCTCGTAACACCTAGTTATGGGCCCATCCATGAAAAGGATCATTGGGAAGAAAGGAAAGTCCCAAAACATCCAAGGTAAAGCCCTCTTCTTCTAATGCTCCATGATTGTGTTTTATAAAGACAGAGAATGACCTATATGCATGGAAACTAAAAGACTCTACACATGTACATCAGTCCTGGATTAATACTGGGTCATCCATTATTATGGATGGGGAATTAAATCATTAGCACATATGACCACCATACACTAAGTTTGAGCTGTCAAAAGGTCCCACGTACTGATGAATGGTTCTTGTAGACAGTACATAATGGACAAGACTCTTAAGGACTCATATTCAAGATTGTCACATGCCCAAGCCTACATGGCTCCAAAATGTTTCCTTAATTAAAAAGTCAAAGCTTTGCAAGAGGCTCTTGCTTATTATTATTGCACAGTATATATATAGCGCCATCATATTATGCAGCGCTGTACAAAGTTCATAGTCATGTCACTAGCTGTCCCTCAAAGTAGCTCACAATCTAATGGCCCTACCATAGTCATATGTCAGCAGTCCAGGTACCAGAATGCTCAGGAGCACAGATGGGTTCAGTTAGAACACACACAATACATTTGGGTCATTACCCAGCCGCTTGTAGAGATTCAGAGACGCCGACATCCCTCACCCATCACTTACAGAATCCGTTCCTACAAAAACATGATTAGTGTGCATTGCTTTTCCTCCTACGTGACAGATGAGGCTCCAACACCTACAGGAATTACAGCCTGAGGAAGGTCTGACGGATATAATTCAATGAGATCAGCACTATAGTATGGAGGGGAGACGTTACCCGAAGGATCTCAAATTTACCAAAGTGCTTTTCACCAGTCAATAAAGTCACTCAAGCATTTTCCCCCCATCCTTTACACCATCAGCACCTTTCTTAGAGGAAAGCTCTACCTTTATCCCCATTCATCACAGCCTTACAAATGTGTGAGAAGTGGAATTAGCGTTGGGTCATTGGTCATGAACACACGCTAGAAGATTGTCCAAGATGAATTGCTGTCACCATCTTGGGAAAAAATATGACAGCTAAACTTCCACATTGTTAGATTGTAAGCTCTTCGGGGCAGGGTCCTCTCCTCCTGTATCACTGTCTGTATTAGTCTGTCATTTGCAAACCCTATTTAATGTACAGCGCTGCGTAATATGTTGGAGCTATATAAATCCTGTTTATTAATAATAATAATAATAATAATAATAATTGTTCACCAATGAAAACAAGTAAGGGTGATTGTTGTACTATCCCATTGGAGGAGCACACAGTGGGGTACCGCTCACACGTTCATTCTCGCCTCCTTATAGAACAGAACAGATATGTGTATACAGCGTTCTTCTGTTTTACCTGTCATTGGAAATGATCAGGAAAGATCATTCCCACCAACAGAAATCCAAGGTGTGTACATAGCCTGGGGCCCCTAAATCAGCTTGCTGCACCACCTCATCACAAAGCTCGGTCAAATCACAGACAGTACCCTGTCCCCTCCATAAAGTCACTGACGGTACCTTATCCTCAAACAATGGCCAGGTCACCAGGTATTCTTTTATTAAAAGATGCAATTTTATTTTTTGGAATTAAGTTGAATCCCATAGGATATTTTAGCGGTTGGGTTTTTTCTCGTTGTATGCACATTTTGTTCAGATCTGCTAAGTAACATTGACAGATTCTCTAACAATAAGGTTCACAAGGAATCCCCTCCCTAGTACAGGTTGGGTTGGTGCACATAAAGTGACAGCTATAAACAAGATGAATATTCTACAGGAAAGAGGAATAGGACCAATGATTTTCATCCACAGATAATGTTGGTAGTGGGATCAAAGGTTCATGAAGGAAAACAGGATAGAGTTTGATTTGAGTGAGTTTTCACATATTTGT
The DNA here is from genome assembly GCF_032062135.1 of Pyxicephalus adspersus. Taxonomy (NCBI): domain Eukaryota; kingdom Metazoa; phylum Chordata; class Amphibia; order Anura; family Pyxicephalidae; genus Pyxicephalus; species Pyxicephalus adspersus. The sequence goes on along the minus strand of NC_092863.1, from coordinate 7,464,175 downwards.
TACTAGAGTGCCTTATGAAAATGTTGCTTTACATACCAATACTGGCCTGACCTAGGGACTTCTAGGTATATCATTAAAATTGTTTCATTTAACAAGTTTTGTGAGGAGAGAGATGTTCTGTACTCCAAATTATGAGGAGAGCCTAAGATGACAACAAAGATAAAAAAGTATGGTGAAAAAGCGCCATCACCCCAAGACAGAAAGTGTGTTACCCTCAGCTAATAATAAAGGAACAAAGGATCAGAAAAAATAAAACCAATGCAAACACCACATCTAAGGACTGCCAAGCTGAAATATATTACAGTTCTGTTCCTGGGTTTAGACGCACTTTAGGTATGACCAGAGGATGACCATGACCGGTAGTCAACTGGCACCATGAGAAGTGGACAACAATGGCACCACCACACAGGTTTCCCCTATAAGGTTAGTGAGCGTCTATCACACAGGTTTGTACACACAGCTCACCCATCACTGAGGCTCCAGACCCATTATAATGAATAAACCAGGAACAATTACAAAATACAATCTGCTAAAATTTCCAGGAAATACCAGGGAAAAAAGCCAACTCCTGGGATTCAGAGCTCTGATAATTAGATTGTGAAAAATGGAAATTAATTTGTGGTTTTAGAAAATGTGCTTTACTAAATCTGTTTTATGCAAACTACATCAAGCTGCAAAGAAATGGAGATGGATGGGGCTGAGAAGATTCCAGAGATAATGTCATTGTGCTGCCACATTCATTTACAAAGCTGCACTGCATGAAAGGGTTCGGTGACCTGCTTTTAGGGTACCAACAGTCCAGACCTTGGGGGAAGGACATATTGCCCTGATAGTCATGCCCTCCTAAAGGATCAAAAGTACCCTGTGACTCTAAAAAAAGATTGTAAAATACCCTCTTTAGCCATCATTCCCAGGGTGACCACCCTTAGGTGGATGGGACATTTTTAACAGGCAGTAAAGGAAATGTCCCACAAGGCTCCTACAAAAGCTTCAGATGTATTCCCTCAAACAGTAGATTCTAAGTAGAAGGCCCATAGCCCCATGCCTATTCATCAAATGGTGGGGCTCGAGAATAAGGAATCACTCTCTGGCTTCACCATTTAGTAAGTAGTCATGGGCCTATGGGTCATCTTCTTGTATTTGATTCATAATTTTCAAAGATTGAGCTCAGGTATTTCCAGAAAAGGGTACTAATAATATTACAGTACTCAACGACAACCATGTCTTTCTTACATTTATCTGTTTGGCCCTTTTCTGTTCCAGAAGGACTATGAATCTGACTACTTTGTATAAAAGCCAGCTTCATAAAGAAATAGTGTGACTAGTTTGGTAAAGAGGAACTTGGATGTCCCATATAGAGCCCTGAACTCAGCCCTACTGAACACCTTTGTGACAAATTGGAATGCCAGGTAGGATTGGACCACTTGGAGTCTTCTCATCCAACATCACAACCTGAACTAACGAATAGTTGTTCAGATCCCAATGTGTGAAGGCCAAAATCCAGTCCTCCAGGACCACATACATGCCAGGATTTTCATATAAAAAGAACCATACCTTGTATATGAATGTACTACATTCTGTTACAGAAGACTCAAGAACTGAAGCTAACCCATGAGCTAAACTATAATATTTGGATGAATGAGTTTGGAACAAACATGAATTTTTTAAAACGTCCACCTGACTGTTCTTTGGCAAGATCCCTATTCTGAGTTTCCAAGCCTGTGCACCTCCTGTGTACAATATGAGAGGTTCCCGCCATCTTTGCTGGATGTTTTATAAAAAATATTTTTTATTGTGGAGAACGTAACAGGAGCAGTTCAAACTTTCACAAAACACAAAACACAAGGGGCTATCCCAGCCCATCGTGCTCTACTTCTAACTATGAGAACTTTCGGTTGGGTTGACCTTAAAGCACGCACATGGTAAATCTACATTCTCTTTAAAGACATGAAAGAAATAAACGACCAGCATTCTTTTGTCTATATGATTTTATCAGGTTACCGCGTCAATAAGGAGCCAGCTTTTATCATGCGGTCTTTTGCAATTAACCCTCCACCCCCATTAACGGCTCATGTCTGCAGGCTGAGTGGTGTAGCAAATCCTGATAGACCACAGAGCTCTGCTATTGATTGTGAAGACAGTGGCTGACGATGCTAAAATGACCAGAACGCGGCTTACAACCGGGTCACTAACCTTTAGTTCTTTATCTAGTCCTCATCAAGTCTACATGTAGACCAAGGTGGGAGGGCAACAATGAGACCCTCACTTACAAAATATAGCAGACAGCAAAATATTGAATATCTACATTATTTGAATCTCTATTTGTACACAAGGAATTTTACATTATATGGCCAAATGTATATGGGCCCCAACCTCTCCTTTGATTGCCAGGCAGCTACATTAAGGGTTATGTAAGGAGATGAAAGAAGAGTTGGAGGAGCTGGGCCAGGGCAGAAGGTGATCAGATATTTCCAGAAGAAGAGAGGGCTGTGACTTAGTTGTGAATAAAACCCATTCTGATCTGCATATAAATTCCAAGTGGTGACAATGTATTAAAGCTTCTGGTCAGCTAGATAATCCGAAATTAGCATTTTGTTTTAATGGCAGCCAGATCACTAAAGTTCCCAATGGTAGCCTTTCTTTTTTATCTTTAATGCAGGCTTCAGCTTTTAAAACTAAATAAGATATCGGTCATTTTCCTCGGCAGCCTTGGACCCTTCCCCCCCAGCATATGTATTAATAGAGATGTAAGAGAGAGAAGAGCAATCTTATCCGGGAGGCTGGAAATGCTGAACAACAGAAGTTCACAGGTCCATCTCCCCCATCTGAGCCCTGGGGAGAGAAAATCAAAATAGAAGCCGTCAGTCCACCTAATGTGCTCAGCCATTATCATGAGAAGCGCTAACCTCGGCCCTTTTACCCCACCCCCTTCTTCCCGCCAGTTCTGTTTTCTGCAGCCCATCAAAAATTCACACAATGGAACATATAATGCGCAAAACCTCAGCGTAATGTACGGCGACCTACTTCTACCTGCCAGAACGTGCATCACTGGCCAGAGGCAGCACTTGGGCCCGAATGAGAAAAAAGGTTAAGTATTTAAAAGGCAGTAAAAATATACAGAGCTACTACAGTTGGAAAATATTACTCACGTGAGTACTGATTTAGCTGCCGGGATATTTCATAGTTTGTGCTGCCAGGATGGCGGTTCACACATCCACCAGCAAACAATTGAAGACTGGCATTGCCAAATGGGATCCATAAGGTCTACATTACATGTAACTTAACCATAGACCTTGGTGGCTGGGCTGGTACTGGTTTATAGTATGTCCAAAGAGAAGGCAAAAGAAGGTTGGTGGCGATGCCTCCTAACCTCCGGAAAGCCAAACAATGCTTCTAGAATTGGTCTTGTGCTGGTTCATACCATGGATGTTAAAAAAAAGGCAAAAGGAGGTTTGAGGTGGGAAATCCTAACCTGCAGAAAGCTAATTAATACTTTCTATAATTGGTCTTGAGCTGGTTCATACCATGGATGTCAAAAATGAAGGCAGAAGGAGGTTGAAGATGAGGGCTTCTAACCTCCAGGAAACCAAACTAAACTTTTGTAATTGGCCTTGTAACTGGTTTTATACCACGTTCAAAGAGAAGGCAAAAAAAGGTTTGGGGTGATGGCTCCTAACCTCCAGAAAGCCAAACAATGATTCTATAACTGGTCTTGTGCTGGTTCATACCATGGATGGCTAAAATGAAGGCAGAAGGAGGTCGAAGATGAGGCCTCCTAACTTCCAGGAAACCAAACTAAACTTCTGTAGTTGGCCTTGTACTGGTTTATACCACATTCAAAGAGAAGGCAAAAAAAGGTTTGTGGAGATGCCTCCTAACCTCCAGAAAGCCAAACAATGCTTCTAGGCAGAAGGAGGTTGGTGGTGATGTCTCCTAACCTCCAGAAACCAAACTATACCTCTTTATTTTGCCATCCACCACACAGAAGGTTCTCATCCATATAGGTGCCACAGCCTGAGATCTAATTAAGCTCCTTTCTGTGTCCTGAACCATCTATGAGCCCTCCATGCCCCAATCAGTGATGAGTGTTCAAAATTTCTGTAGCAACCAGATGTCAGGAATGGCTTACTTGATACCTCATTCAAGTGACTTCTCCAACAGACAACTTGTATCTCAATATGAGCAATGCAGCAAATTGATACGGAGTGTTCACATAGAAGATACCAGAGCATGAAAACAATCGAAAAGGTTATTATTATGTCAATAGTAGGCAAGCAAGGATTACAAGCCACCATGAATTCTCTAGCACCATGAAGATCTAAAACTGGCCAACCTCAGTCACCAATTTACCAAATACAAGAGCCTACCAAAAAACTCCCTCAATATATATCAGGCCGGTCCTTGTTTTATATAGCTGTTGATAGAGCTAAGGAATAAAACACATCTATTGAATTATATATCAAAGAGATATTCCTGTGCATGTTTAACAATACAAGTAAATGCCGGCCGCCACTACAACATATGGATTCCATCAACACAACTGAAGCTCCTTAGACCCATCAAGGCGTGATCTCACCAAAGTCCCAGCAATATCAATGAAGCCGCACCAGTTTATTCACAACACTTCAATTAATTTGCAGCAGCCGATAAACCGGTGGACCACGCTGCTTCCTGTAGTCGAGTTATAAAACAAATGAAAAATCAATGCGGGCAAAATTTGGGGACATCTAGATTTTAAGGATGACAAATTAGGATTTCCGACACCATTTTTCACTATTGGCGGCATTTTAACCCTTCTAGTGAAAAAAAAGAAGCTTTGGTTATTTGGACGGTTTCATTAATGGAAGGGTCCAATAAGCAAAGGTTTCTGGACAACCCCCAGCGGCCAAAACGTCCCTCCCATGATAAACCTATGGAAGAAGAAATGTCTGATGCATGATTTTCATAAATAGAACGCATTTTATTCTCCAGCAGCCATGAGGGCATTACCATGAAAAATTGTCTACATTCAGCCATTAAAATAGATCATGGGGACACAAGTCAATATCCAGGTGACATATTGAAGGGTATGCAGAGAAAATTATGTTAATGGTGTTCAAGCTGCCCATATAGATTGCCATCGTCAGTCCAAAGAAACCTCTGACAGCAGCTAATCATTGGATCACTCGTGGGAAAAAAAGTCAATCAGCTGACATTTTAGACTTTTTTATGACTTTTTAGGACTTTATGGTGTTCTGTGGTTTACCATATCTATAGACAGGGATGAGACATTTCCAGCCCAGAATTCTGTGTTTTGACATCCTCCATGCACCTCACAATACATCTTTTTGTGCTAAGATTGGATTAAGCCATTGACGTCAAGCCCAGACGCATTCCCATTCATTTATATTATTAATAGTATCAGCAGACATGAATTATGTTCAAGGAAAGAAAAAAATGTCACCCTGTGTTATCTGCGCACCATCTGCAAGGCGTTAATCCCTATTCTCATATATTAAAAGAAAACCCAGCGGATTCTTAATTACATCTAAAAATGTTCAGTGTGTCAGCCTGGTCAAGGCCGGTCACATGACTTCATCAAGGTACGACAAGCAACAAAGCACAGCGGGGCCTGAGAGGGACGAAAATATCGACGAAGCTGCCATGGCAACCAATCGTAGTCCGTGCTTAGCTTGCAAAAAACGCAAGCAACAGTGCAACGCCACAGGTGGAATTAAAAAAAGGAATAAATGACAACATGTATGATACAAAAATTTAAAAAAAGTAAACCAATCACAATCTGACCTCATCACTACCCATTGCACAACCAATCATAACTTGCTAGCTACTGGACAACCACTCACAGTCTGACGTCATCACCACCCATTGGACAACCAATCCACTTGCTAGCCACTGGACAACCAATCACAGCCTGACCTCATCACTATCCATTGGACAACCAATCAAAACTTGCCAGCCACTGGACAACCAATTACAATCTGCCCTTGCCACCGCTGGATGTCCCTGTTTATGTTACACATGTTCCAGGTGTTGAATATAAAAGCGATGGATGCCCAATGGACCTCTTGTTTGCATTTCAACACCAAAGCCACATAGACGTAGGAGGTCTGCACCGCACGTTATACAACCATTTATATCACGGAGTGTGTCGGTGGATTTCACACGTACTGGCGTGATGTTGTCTGTGAAAATATCACATGAAGTTGGAAATGTTTTAGTCATTAGTACAAATTCATCAGCAAAGATCACAGCATCTGAGACAAGACTGGGAATCTGCAATAAATACTAATTAATGGGGGACCACAAGACAGGACAGAATGGCATTGATGCCGGGCCAACAGTAGGGGGCGTTGGTAATGCACATGGCTTGTGCATGACCACACCCATGAGGAACTCATTTTTGGCACAATGTATGTAGGCCAAGGACACGTCCCCATACCAACTGTTCCAGGCCCACCCCTTTAATTTATTGAATTTCAATTATGGTAGCTCAGCATTACATGTGGGCAGTCTGCATGAGGCAGGGTGTTAGGATGTCTTCAACAAGCCTCCTATAGCGCCCCCTGCCAGCTATAACCTACCTGCATTTCACAGAGAACCCCAGAGACACATTGAGGACATCACTTTAGGTCACCATAGAAGGATGGTCTCTCCAAATAGAGGACTGCTGGGAACAATGGCTGCCACCACAAGAGCTTCCAGTTTTCCCCAGCTCCTGTTTTTGTCCTGCCGCTATGAATTCTTAAAAGATTAAGGCTACCTACACACGTCAGATGATTCTCATTAGATAATGGCCTCAGGGTTGATATCGGAAAATCTGGCGTGTGTACAGCGCTCGTCGTTTGTGGTTTCGACGACCGTCCTGGTGGACTCACTGACAACAATTGAGGAACGTTCGTAATGAAAGTGAAAGGGAGAGAGCACAGCGGTGTGCTGCTCCATCATTCTCCCCCTCCCCTTCCCATTGAGCAGAACGGTGCTGTATGCCCTCATTCATGCATCGTGCAGTCTTTTGTTGTTGGAAAGGTTCATGAAAGATAAATTAATTGCACGTGTGTACGTAGCCCTAGTTGTAGGAAAGAGACCATCGTGAATTCAAAGCTTAGGAGATGTAAAAAGCACACATTAATGCAAATGTATTCAGTAATAAGAATTGTTATCAGATTGTTATTGTTCCTCTATACCTTGGAGAAGTGAATGTGCTGATAAGAAACCCACTAATAGAAGGAAAGCAGAGCGAGGAGGCTCATAAGTCTGATGTTTCTCTTTCCATGGTGCAAACACGGGTGGAAAAAAGGAAAGATGGTCAATATTAGTAACATGAATCAAATGTAAGGTAAATCATCCCCCATATTTATGTTTGGCTGGAGATCAGCTTTAAATCTCCATAGATAGAATGTGACCAGATGTGATTTGACTAACCAGGAGGAAATGTGTTCCAATATCT
>NC_092863.1:7455612-7456142 GCF_032062135.1 Pyxicephalus adspersus | reverse complement strand
GTCCAGTGGTCGGCCATGTTGGGGGTGCAGTGTTTAATGTATGATGATGGTGTCCAGTGGTCGGTCATGATGGGGGTGTAGTGTTCTATGTATAATGATGGTGTCCAGTGTTCAGCTATGATGGAGATGTAGTATTTCTATTTATGGAGTGTAAATGAATTGTATGATGATGCTGTCCAGTGGTCGGCCATGTTGGGGGTGTAATGTTCTATGTATAGGGTGTAATAGAATTGTATGATGATGGTGTCCAGTGGTCGGCCATGTTGGGATGCAGTGTTCTATGTATAATGATGGTGTACAGGGGTCGGCCATGATGGGGATGTAGTGTTCTATATATAGAGTGAGAAAGATTTGTATTATGATAGTGTCCAGTGGTCGGCCATGTTGCGGGTGTAGTGTTCTATGTATAGGGTGTAATAGAATTGTATTATGACAGTGTCCAGTGGTTGGCCATGTTGGGGGTGCTGTGTTCTACGTATAATGATGGTGTCCAGTGGTCAGCCATGATAGGGGTGTAGTGTTCTATGTAT
>NC_092863.1:7427894-7454097 GCF_032062135.1 Pyxicephalus adspersus | reverse complement strand
AAAATGAAGGCTGGTGGGGGTTGGAGCGCTTGGCAGGGAACCGTCACAGCAAGATCCGTCTGATGAAGAACCAAGCTGCCATTGGACAAATCGACTCCCAGAAGGACCAAAATCAGCCATCTGCATGAGTCAAGGTGCAGGGAATTTGCAGTCCTATGAGCCTGGCATGGCCTCAGCCCATGAAGGAGAATAAAGCTGCCAAGATGAGAAAGACGACATTGTTTGGGAGGGGTTGGCAGGAGACACTTTTACCTATGAGTGGTAAACAGATCATATTATAAATATGGAGCCAACCCAACCAATAGGAACATTGGCACAAACATAAGAACAGCACTCGGCTGCAATGGCCAGGCCAGTACATAGGTTGGCATGCCCACATTGCTCTACAATGAGATGGATTTGTAGGGTTCTAGTCTCATGGCTGACAGCTCATTCCACGCTTTGTACAAAGCAGAACGCTGAGGTCTTGTATATTATTCATGCACGCCGCTTCTCATGATACAACCCTAGACACACAGGAGCCAATTATTCCACACAGGCGTGTAGGTGGATGTCTGTCTGCTGCCAATGCCACCCGTCACACAATGCCTCCTCAAGAAGAAAGAACAGGCAATTTATCAAATCTGTGCTCAGCAGGCCCGGGAACCGCAAACCCCATCAATACGACTTTATTCACGTGATCAACACCCCGGCCCACATAACTCTACATGGACACCGAGCCATAGGGTCCAAAGGAACAGCCTGCAGCAAGGTGATCGGGGTCTCCAGGCTGCAGGAGGGTATTACAGCAATACATGGCGGGTGTAACACCAATAACGTAATAGCCAGTTATATAATATACCCCCAATACCGACATCTATTATGTGGATTGTATAGTCACAGCAGAGAATTCACCAGGGAATCTCAGGTGTGTCCCGAGTCGGCCCCGGGTTGTGTTACCTGTCCAATGCAATGCTGTACAGGCAGAACATGTGACGGCTGATTGTTAGGTGTAATGTACCCCTACAGCCCCGAAATACATATACCCCATTATTGTCCTGTACCCCAAGTAGTAATATACAACGGGTGCTTGTTAGATGTAACGTACCCCATTACCCTAAATATACAATACCCCATTATTGTCCTGTACCCCAATACAAGAGTACCCCAAGCAGAAACAGACAAAGGCCAGCCTGTTACATATAATGTACCCCATGATCCTACTTATACAATACCCCAATATTGTCCTGTACCCCCATACAAGAGTACCCCACATTTTAATATACAAAGGGTGCTTGCTAGATGTAATGAGCCCCATTACCCTAAATATATGATACCCAATTTTTTTCCTATACCCCCATACAAGAGTACCCCAAGTAGTAATATACAAAGGGTAACGTACCCCATACCCATCACCCTAAATATACAATACCCAATTATTGTCATGTACCCCAAGTGGAAACTTTCCAAAGCAGCCTGTTGGATATAACATACCCCATTACCCTAATTACACAATACCCCATTATTGTCCTGTACCCCAAGTAGGAATATACAAAGGGTGCTTGTTAGATGTAGCGTACCCCATTACCCTAAATATACAATACCCCATTATTGTCCTGTACCCCCATACAAGAGTACCCCAAGTGAAAACAGACAAAGGCTAGCCTGTTAGATATAATGTACCCCATGATCCTACTTATACAATACCCCAATATTGTCCTGTACCCCCATACAAGAGTACCCCAAGCGGAAACAAAGGCTAGCCTGTTAGATATAATGTACCCCATGATCCTACTTATACAATACCCCATTATTGTCCTGTACCCCCATACAAGAGTACCCCAAGCGGAAACAAAGGCTAGCCTGTTAGATATAATGTACCCCATTACCCTAAATATACAATACCTCATTATTGTCCTGTACCCCCATACAAGAGTACCCCGAGCGGAAACAAAGGCTAGCCTGTTAGATATAATGTACCCCATGGTCCTACTTATACAATACCCCAATATTGTCCTGTACCCCCATACAAGAGTACCCCACATTTTAATATACAAAGGGTACTTGTTAGATGTAACGTGCCCCATCACCCTAAATATACCTTACCCCGTTATTCTTCTGTACCCCCATACAAGAGTAATCCAAGTAGGAATATAGAAATGGTGCTTGTTAGATGTAACGTACCCCATCACTCTAAATATACAATACCCCAATATTGTCATTGTACCCCTGTACAAGAGTACCCCAAGCAGAAACAGACAAAGGCCAGCCTGTTAGATATAATGTACCCCATTATCCTACTTATACAATACCCCATTATTGTCCTGTACCCCCATACAAGAGTACCCCACATTTTAATATACAAAGGGTGCTTGCTAGATGTAATGAACCCCATTACCCTAAATATATGATACCCAATTTTTTTCCTATACCCCCATACAAGAGTACCCCAAGTAGTAATATACAAAGGGTACCTTTGTCCTCGCTGTATGGATTCCTTACTAAATATAAGATTTTGGTTTTCCATATAATAGAGGGGCCTATGAGAGCAGCTGGACCAGCATTGTCAGGGTAAATCCAGGCATCTAATGCATTGCTCACATTGGATGCTGTCAATTCAGCACCACGTCAGTCCCATCTACATCTGGGCTACAGTCCCATCACAACCATTTCTCATAGCAGTGACTGTGCAGTGACCAATAGACCTGACACTTCCCTGCAGCGGTGACACCGGGGTCACTTATTGCAATCATTAGTCTTGTGTTGTCACCCAGTGAAGCTCTGGGACTTTTTGCAGTTTACAGCTACCTCATTGACATCCAGTTTTGCAATTGGGCTTTGAGCTCGGGAGGGCCCCAAAGCGAGGGCCCCTAAGTGATGAACAAGACTGAGTGATTTCACCTTTCCTCATCATTTATTACATCTCAGTGCTGCTGTTCCCCTGCAGATCCTTTGCAGGCTCCTCCTGTCTGCATCCAGTCCAATGATGGCTGCATTGTATTTCTCATTGTCTTTCCTGATGGTGACAACAGAGGACAATGCCTGTGCAATAAGAGTTCAAACAGCCACAGAAGCCACAACACAGCTGGAGTATGGGGACATAGCGTTGTCACCCTCTAACAGGCCTTAAACTGGCATGCTGGGTTTTACAGTGAAAGATAAAAGCCAACCATAGGGGTCCATGAAAACCCCAATTAGAAGGACATTAGATTGATCTGTGAATTTATCATTTACCTGCTGTATTAATAGGATCACATAGCTACAACACTGCCCCCAGTGGTAGGCTTGTGAATGTGCAATGCAGAATACTAGTAAGAAATGCTGGTATTAGTTTGTACTGCACTAACTATAACATAAATATTTTTATTATTATTATCATTACTGTTATTATTATTAGTCTTTATTTATATTAACGAGTGCTGCACAATAAATAGTGACTTCAGATGATAAACTACCAGAAAATAACTAAAGGGGAACAACAGAAGGTTCAGAACATACAGCTACTTGGCCCCCCATGAGTTTTGGGACCCCAGCTATTTTAGGCACACACTTTAATTCACCAGCTCCGTGTTTGGGTTATTATATTTTTCTCTGTTTTGCAAGTTCAGGAAGTTCAGAAAGATTTTGTTTTTGGATGGTGGCATCTGATTGGGTTATCTGCATTCCTAGAGGTCTCATGAATTCCCCTCAGGACAGCTGACCATTTGGGAGGGAGGTAAACTAACCAATCAGAGCTGTTTTATACATTGAACAGTATGACCATACTTACTGTAGAAGTGTGTCCTGCTATTCTATCATTGTCCAATAGGAGATGAGGGGCAGGTTGGTGACCAGACTATTCTGCAGCAGAAAAAAATGAAGTCATCACCCTGGCTGTTCTGCCTGGAAGGGGTGGTTGGATCACAAAACTGAGGACAATTAGAAATCCTTAGGTTTATGTATCTGTATTACATCCTTTAAACATCTGTAACAGCTTAGCATGAGAAAACAAGACTAGATATTTTATAAATGAAAAACAAGATAAACAATTTATAATAACATAATAAAGATAAAAAACTATCACATTTTTATTTCATCCCATACAACACTGCCCCCAGTGGCCATTCTTAGAAATAACAATATCCCACACCCTTCCATTAACAGTGTTGTGTGAAGATTATCAATCTGTAGTGGATTTTATTAAGAAGGACATCAATGTAATTGACTTAGCAATTTGTTTTGTTCCTTTTTTCCTAAGCAGACAATGAGATATTTCAATTGTTTAATTCCAAGCTCAGCCGCAGCCTTGTTCCTTCCCCCACTGTGCAGTAATAGCAAGCATTAGTTGCTGTCTCCAGAGACATCTTTTAACAAGCTGAGGCAGAAAACTGTTTTGCCATAATGTGCAATTGAGGGCCTTGGGTGTATATAGGATGCTTCTCCTTTGAGGGCCACCCGATCGCCTTCGGATGCCTAGAGATCAGGCCCTGACCCGGTCTATATCTTATATACCATATTATAGACTCCATACTTCATTATGATTCTACCTTACATCCTGTTTGTTCTGCTTATATAATGCATTGTGTATTATTAGTGGCACCGCCAATTGGTTGCATGCCCCACCAACGCTTGGCCATGTTGTTAATGGATTGGCATTTTTTGTCATTGATACATTATGGAATTAATCAAATTTTGGCACCTCAAATTTTGAGATTGATTTTGGCCCTAATACCAGCTTTGTTTTTTGATTTGTGGCTCAGAAATGACAGCTGATGTTGTAGTTTAGGGATAAGATTGGCAGTAATGTTAAGGTGTCAATAGGAATTCCAGTGGTCCATGGCCACTTACCTTTTTGGAGACATCATAGGGATGGTCATGTGAAAAATAAGCTCTTCTTTGTTTTGCCAGTCCATGATCTGATGGAATCGTCACCATATTCTGCATCATTGTATCGGGGGTGCACTGTGATGACCTCCTCAAGGTGGTGAGCTCCGGACTCCCTACATTTACAGGAGGTCGGTTCAATGACCATGGACGCCTTTCTAAAGCATTCCACCTCTGAGGAACGTATAAAGGGGTATCTTCTCTACTTTCCTTGCAGATTGTTTTGGAAAGAGCCGCCTCCTAGAAAAATATAGAGTCAAATGTGTTGTATGAGAGGAAACAAGAGGTTTGAGGCTCAAATGTTTTGCTAAAATGAAAAGTATGTCTGTATTTTTACATAATAAATCAAAACATGATTTACATCAATTGTAGTAAGAGATTGTTGTTCATATATAAATACCCTGGTTCTACTTTGTCTAGTTTAAAAAATACCCAGGTCTGTGAAGTGTTAAGAGAACCAGGGTATTTATATATGAACAACAATCTCTTACTACAATTGATGTAAATCATGTTTTGTTTTATTATGTAAAAATACAGACATACTTTTCATTTTACCAAAAAATTTGAGCCTCAAACCTCTTTTTTCCTTTCATACAACACATTTACCTCTGAGGAACACTTGAGAAAGGTTCAGGTCTTGAGGAACTTAAATAGTTTTTAGGCCAAACCCTCTTGATTTTGAGGCCCGTAAAAAAAACGACCTCCTACAATGGGGGCTACCATGCCACCTATAGTGTATACAACTAAAACCATCACTAGAGCTGCTGGCTCCACCAAGTGGCATTGGGCCCCAGTTCCACCATTCTAGAGGAGGACAATCAGCCACAGCTCATGGACCCTCCCCTGAGGAACCCTGAAGTTCCATGGTTGACAATGACCATTGTAGTAACATTGGTAAGTTTCAGATTCCTTGTTATATTTGACAGGGTACAAATAATTACAAATTACTGTAGCTGGAGTTTATAGATTTGGCTTCTAATATGGAGACTGCAGCTAGGAGTAGGAGGCCAGAGGCCCACTAATATCTAATGGATCGCCTTCCTGAGTTCATGCTCATAATATAAGTTGTCTTCCAAATCTGAAACGAACATGGCGGGATGAGGCAAAGAGTTCTAAAGGTGTTATAGCCTCTAAGTTTGCACAACACCCCCATCCTCTAATAGCCACCTTCCATTGGACACATGGTAAATACCCAAACCTTTGAGTATTGTGACTTCCATGACTTGTCATATTTAGTGGTGGTGAAGATGGGGAAGGGTGGCTCCTATGACCTATGAAAGAGTCACAAATATTAGGTGAACCTGTGTTTTACCAATGTTGGGTTTCCCTTGGTGGCTGCTTTGATCATGGCCTCATCCTGGAAGGTGCAATCAATTGATCACATGCAATGGACCCCCATTTATCTAACATCTATGGCCCCTGCAGCCCCTTGCACAATCCAGTGTCTGCAGCACCTCCATCGGGCTTGCTGAGTTCACTCGTGTGTTAAAGTGCATTATTAATGAATTTCCTTTACTTAGGTTACCTGTGAGACGGCACTCTGAACGCAGCAGCCAATTCCACAGCACTTAATGTGTCCTACTTTCCTGCGCAGCCGATCGCATTTCCCCAGGCACTGCAGTAAGTGATCGCAGGGCTGCCACTCCCATCACCAGGAAAAGCTTCTTTTTTTTTTTCCAGTATCGGATTGCGATGTCACTATGACAGCCATTGACTTTTTTAATGAGATACGCCACCGATCGTCCCGGCCTCCTAAGCCAAGTGCCTTTAATGTAAATTAATGTGGGGGCCATATTTCTGTCATTCTGCTGCAAGGCTGCTAGTAAATTAAAAGTAATCTGCAATTCTTTTTGAGATATGACCATGAATGTCATCATCATAGAGTCAATCACAAACCTGGAAAATACAAACTGAGCAAAGATATAGACAAATAGACAAATAGGTGGCCATCATATGATGTCAAAGCAATCAGAAGTTCCAGAAATCTAAGCTGCTGAGGTTGCAGGCAAATCCCTACCATTCCCTTTATAGAAATGACTTCTCCCTTTATGGCTTGCGCTTCCTTTCTTGTTCTTCAATGTTCTTCTATCCTTTGACCAATAAGGATACTTGGAGGTTGTCAGGGGCCATTTATAAGCTTGGCATAGCATATATTCAGGGGGGATATAGGAAAGTGCAAAGTGTGCCCCAAGCCCTCCTCAGCCACCCAACAAGGCTCACAAGTCGGCACAGGGGCCCATTAGTAGCAATGTCTATATTGGTCTGGCCAGGACAGTAGTTTCCATGGGTAATCTTTACCTGAATTACAGTAAACTTTAATGTTAAACTTAAAGCACAAAATTGTTTCTTTATTTGTTTGTTCAATAGCCAAAAAGCATATAAATCCAATTTTATGTGCCAAATGGCTGTACAAATCCTACCTCGTGAATCTATATTTGGCATAAAAATAATGCTGTGCAGAGAGTAGAGGTGAAGGAGGGACCTAGCAAGCCCACCCATTAGAGGCTGTCTGCAGAAAACTATAGAAGGGGGTGGAGACAAGACCAGTCACCCTGCACATGGAGAGAGAGCAGAACTGATTGGTCTTTATTACAGGAAACTCATGCACAAAGACGTCACAATGAAATACAGAAGGCTTATGGAGTAATCACATGAGAAAGATAGAAAAATAGGATCTGTATATGACCGCTCTTATTACTCATCTAAAACTTTTAAACTGGAAATGTATAATTTGGTGCTGTCTCGTGTTGACCAAAACCAGAATCTTGGCTTCTGCTTGGTCCAATATTTTGCTATATTTTGCTCCTGATATATATCTGTCTTGTCTTCATCTGCATGAAGCAGCAATACAAGGCAGTTGTCAACAAGCTAATAAACCTTATGATAACAAGCAGTTCAAATCTCTTGTGTGTTTGGGGCTCAGGGGGATTGTATGGTTTTGTATGGAAGAGGTCTAATGCATCTGTTAAAAAAATGGAGAGGCTCAATATGTCTACCATTTGTAATTATGAACTACAATAAACAATGAAAATGATAATGTTACCAATTAATTATATTTTGTCCAAATAGTTATCATTGCAGTGTCAGTTTTTATGTGACATTCACAAATTTATTTGCAAGCTCTGCTATAGTTGTACACGTGTAATTACGGTAATAAAATTGCAATTTATAGATGAACCACTAGAGGGAACCAACACTTAGTTTTTCTATACAATAAGCAGCTATGGCTGCCCCATGCAGGTGTAAAATGTTAATGCAAATTATATGTTACAGGAAAATGTTTACAAGACATTAAAATTGAATTTCAGTCAATAAAAAGCCAGATATAACTGCAATTGGCATACATACCTGATCTTGTCTCCTGTTGAGGAGGAAGGAAAAACTAGAGACCAATGCTTCATGCACAAGTGCTGACAAGAGTCACAGGAATGACTTACAGTCTGCTATTATTTAGCTTTTTACCTGGAGTTTGCTTTAACATACTTTGATACCATATTTCTGTCCATTCGGTTCCTTTTTTTACATGTTGGCCTCAGGCTCCCCTAAGAGCGTGCACATAACCAGTTACATTCCAGCAAGATGGACATGAAAGGTGGCTGTCCTATCAATCCACTGTCCCCTTGGCTCAGGATAACGTGATCATCATCACTTCTGGCCATGATACGGAGAAGAACCTTAAATGACATTTCGCCTGTCGCTCATGAAACATGGCAACCAGAAGGCACTTGCTGGATGTTGTCAGCCAGTTCTGCCTGGCAGTGCCAAGGAAAGAATCTCCTCTGCGGGGATACGACATGTCAGCTGCCTCATAGAACATTACATGAAATCTGTTATACCCTCTCTGATCTTCTATAAGGATCATTCCTGGATTTACCAAGATTTCCATACTCACTGGCTGTGTTCCTCTCCACCTGGGTGCTTGGGGTGTCTTCACCCATCTTGGTTCAGCCCTGCTCGTTATATAAATAAAGGAATCAACATGCATTGTGAAAGTCCATATAGTGAGCACATAAGGTATGCAGGAACTCAGTACAGAGATGGTGGGAGTCACTTATAATGGGCACAACAGGTGTACACACCTGGCAATACAGCACATGGATGATGAGAACCCATCCCAACGTGTAGAACGGGTAATGACCAAAAGAACTCAGCACAAAGATCTCACCTTTAGGACTCATTTCTTCACCATGGTGCACTGAAATGGGGTACATAGTGCCATTTTTTGATTTTGAAGCAACACCTCTATACACATGGTAACACATGTGGTGTGGGATGCTGCATCCATCTTACCTGTGGAGAGACATCTGTGGTATCTGGAGGTGAGCATACTAGTTCTATGCGCTGCACCAAAGTTTTGCATATATTGCTGGTGCAGTGGTGGAGCAGAACTAGCTGTACAATTAAAATGACAGGTTCTCTTGCTATTTAACTTTGATCAATGTGCCATCACCCTGCTTTCAACTAAAAAGTGTGACATTTGATATTTCTATAAACAGACAGTACAGAATTCTGGATATAAATCTGATATTTGGTGTCAGTAGATGCAGTCACACACCTGAAATAATCATACAGGTAATACAATTACCGAACACCTGAGTTGTATACTCATCCTGGGTCAGGGATACAGAGAGGCTTGAAGGCTGAGCATAGTAAAAGGACACAAAACTACTTACATGGCCCGTGAATAACTCTGGTCCAGAAAACTAATTAGGCAAGCTGGATATTAAGGAATCTAGGTCAGCAATGGCAGCTTCCATCATCTCTCAGTGATCAAGCCACTTTATGGTTTACACAAAAGGATTTTTTTGGATTATTTTATTTGAAATTTATTCTATTAAAAAATCATTTTTGTGCATTTTTGGCCATAGGTAGTTGGGGATTCTTTGTATGTTTTCTGGTAGACTATTTATTAAAGTTGCCCTGACATCAGATATGTTTTGCTGTAATGTGATGTATAAATGTATGTAATGTGTAAATGTAACACAATCTGTGATGTGTAAATGTAACAGTTCCCGGAATGTTATCTCCTGCAGATATCACAATACTAATGACTATATAGGGGAAAGAGGGCTAAGAGAGTGAGGAAATCTTTCAACTGCCTGCAGCAGACTGATGGCACCAACATATGGAGCTCAACATGAAACTCAAACTTTGCTTTATAAGGCTTAAAAATGAAGCTTTTTTTTTTAAAAAAAAGTCCTTTTTATATTGTGTTATATCTTTTAGAAGAGTACTGCCAATGTAATATGTCCTGATCAGGATTGGAGGAATTGAAATATAAACTTGGCCTGGTATACATTCTCACACCTCAATTAAGGTTCCAAAAGGCACACATTTTCTAAGCTTGACCATAAAATTGGCAACACAGGTTTAATAATTCAATGAGGCGCTTAGTTGATTCTCTGTGTTACTTTTTTATTGCTCTCTGTGTGTCCATTTGATATAATGACCTACCTAATGCTAAATTACCTCCACACTGACTGTGTGGATCAATGAAGGAAAGCCGAGAGTCGTATTTAATGATGTTGAACCGGTTTTATTGGTAAAATGGACACTAAGGGGTCACACGGTGAGGCATGCTTTTCCTCTTAAAGAACTTCCATTGGACTTTAATCGTAAGCATCCAGTCGTTGACGTAAAGGCTTTTACAGGCGGATGGGCTGGCGTGCGCCTCAAAGGTAAGGGGGCGAACCCTCTCGGAGGGACAGGGTTTGTTTGCCAGGCGCAAGGGGCCTGCAATTCATTTGCCAGCCTTCTGGGCCTTCTGGGCGGACTTGGTGACCTTGCCGGCACCTCCACTCTTCTTCTCCACGTTCTTGATGACCCCGACAGCCACAGTCTGCCTCATGTCCCGTACGGCAAAACGCCCTGGAGAAGAGATAGTGGGGAGAAGCCTGTCAACACTCGGGAAAAGCTAGAGAACTGTAAATATGGCCCTTTTAAGGTTTTAAAATCCACGAAATGGATCTTGTGGTGGTGCCTAGGTCAGCAGTGTTTCATAAATTAAAAGGAGGCATAACCAAGGTATAAAATAACTAAACTTTGGTACTCACTGTGAAATCCTGTGAACCCCACAGAAGATCTTAACATAAATATAAATCTGCCATAACAAATATCCTTTTTTTGAATGTCCGTTGAGGGACCCAGGAAGTCTTTATCCTTTGTGATGTCAAACGTGAAGGTGGGCTACAAAGCAAACAAACCCTAACAGACCTAAACATGTTATCCACAGTTCAAATAGATTACTAATAGACTTCATGTCAAAGCTGCCAACAGATGAGATCTAGTAGATCTCAGAGAACGTGACCAGAGGTGACAGCCTTGCCTCATGCCAAAAAGTCTAAGAAGTACATACCTGCTTAGTGGAATGTGCTTTGACATGTAATGGTGGCACCTGAGCCTTGACACCCTAAGCTTGATGATGGTTTGCCTAAACCAGAGATTTGTGGAAGAAGACAAGGAACCCTTAAGGGCTCCATCAAGGATGATATAAGAGAGTTTCTGATAAAGAGCAGGTCATTTGTCTTTTGTCTGAAGCCAGTCAAAGGGACATCAGAACAATGTCAAAGTCAAAGGTAGACGTTATCAAGGCAATAACCAAGCTCTTGGTTTCATCTAAAATTCCTTGAAACTGTATATAAACAGCAAACTTGATATTCTTGAGAGCCAAATGCTAATGCAGACCCAGCTGCAAGAAGAAGAAGAAACCCCCACAAAAAATATTCCTAAAATGGAATCTCCAAGTAAATAATGACATTCATGTCTGACAATAGGCCTTGCTAGACTTCTAGGTTTTTGTATGTATGAATTACAGTCTCAGAGATGCCACCATTCCTTAGGACTTAGGTTTCATCAGCCACGCTCCTAATGCTCTTAAAGCCAGCCACCAAGAAATGGAAGGCAAATTGTTCCATGATACCAAAAATCTGGATGATCCAGCAGTGCCCATCGAGCATCTGCCAGGATTATAACCAGATCAATGTACTACATTGCCGGTCCAACACAATAGGGATCACTGGAAAACTTTCTATCCCAACCCTTTTAAGCAAATATGGAACAAGTTCAGTGGAGCATAGTCATAGTGTACATAAGTGTTTACTGATTTCATGGAGCCACCAATGCTTCTGCTGCCTCTGTACCTGGAGGTGACCAGAACAACCAATAAGCCCAACAGACTGAGATCCATTGTAAGGGTACTCAAAAGGACAGAAAGAACTTTCTGTCTCAAGAGCCTAATACCTAATTGTGACAATATTTAAAGGTTCAGGGACCACCTGGATTTTTGCAAGATCTGGACAGATACGACAGGTCCTCCAACAGAGGCTGTGCTAAGGATGCCATGGAAGCAAAGCAGGGCTAGCTCTGGAGCCTGCACCTTGTTGTATCTGAGATGGAGACCAGAGGTAATGGGCAGACCCAGGATTAATGATGCCAAGTCAAATAAAGAATCTGGAGAAGAAGAAGGCACAGGAGCAGACTCTAAAATACAAACCAGCCAATATTCAGCTTTCGAGGCTAATGCCCCCCCCCAATTCATTACCCAGCAGGGTCTGGGCATACTAGTAGTAGGTGAGGGTTATTCTAAACTAACTACGGTTCTTTTGTTTGACAGCACCCAATCCATCTGTAGGTGGCAGTATAAATGGAAGACTTCTTTTGTTCTTCAATAGATTATTATTATTAAATTATTATTAAACAGGATTTATATAGCGCCAACATATTACGCAGCGCTGTACATTAAATAGATGATAAAGAAATACAAATTTGTGATAAAAAGTTCCTAAAACCAAAGTATAAACTTTGTCCACATTTTAGAAAGATGACATTGCTCAGACTGGGGCACCTAGCACACAGCCCAAGGTAATCTTCACACACTTTTATTACAATGTAGCTATTAAGGGTTTAGCATTCTGTTAAAAATGTTTTCATGACTGGTTCCCCTTAAAACAGATACTTTCCAAACACAATTGTACCCTAATGAGTTAGTAGTGGCCATGGCTCCTACTCACCAAGAGGAGGGTACTGGGAGAAGCTCTCCACACACATGGGCTTTCCAGGAATCATCTCTACGATGGCTGCATCTCCGGACTTCAGGGCTTTAGGGTTGTCCTCCAGCTTCTTACCAGAACGGCGGTCAATCTTTTCCTTCAGTTCAGCAAACTTGCAGGCAATGTGAGCGGTGTGGCAGTCAATGACAGGGGAATATCCAGCCCTAATCTGGCCTGGGTGGTTCAGAATGATCACCTGCAGAGGACAAATACTGTAAGTGGGTTTAAAAAAAAGTACAAAGGTCTAATGGGGAATACTTCATATAAAATCATGGCATTCCACTGAAAACAGATTTCTGTGCTTTGGTTCCCCTTGCTCACCATGAGGGTTATCTCCATTCCAAATTTTCAATGAAAATCCAACTTACTTGTGTCATGGTGCATGACACATTTTCTGTGCTCCATAATAATACATGGAGGTGTCACAAACAACTTATACTCCACTTCTGCCCAAATCTTAACCATATGGGCATGGTGGCACCGATGAGGATACAGAAGATGATCAGTATTTTACCCATTCAACACAAATCTGTTTTTGTAAATGTAATGTAATCACACTGGAATGTATCCTTAAGCTGACTTGATATTGCTGTTTTTAGGCAGCTTTACAGACCTGAGAGGTGAACTGGGCAGCCTCCTGAGGAGGGTCGGCCTTGCTGTCCCCGCACACGTTGCCGCGGCGGATGTCCTTCACGGACACGTTCTTGACATTGAAGCCAACGTTGTCGCCAGGCAGAGCCTCGCTGAGGGCCTCGTGGTGCATCTCGACAGACTTTACCTCAGTGGTGATGTTCACAGGGGCAAAGGTTACCACCATGCCGGGTTTCAAGATGCCAGTCTCTACCCGGCCCACGGGAACTGTGCCAATACCTGCAGGACATAGTGAAACTTTGTCCAGCAAACATAATAAATGCTAACAGCAGGGAGCTTGGTTTAGCTAAGCAGCTAAAATTAAGGATCAGGTACATTACTTTCTTGAATATAGATAGAGCTGTTGATCCATCATTTGTCTGTATCCTTTCTATCCTTCTACTACTATATGCTGCTGGGTAGTCACTTGGCTACCCTACAGTAAGTTGAAGCTACTGAACTGTCTACCAAGTTTTTAAATTTGTCAGATACATCTGGAGCCAAAAGTTTGTTTACCTTGTTCCACTTTACTTCCTATTTTGTAAAGAAACCAGGAAGTAAGAAGATAGCTCCCCAAAGTTGGAGGAAAGTTCCTCTTAAACAACCATAGCGCCAACAAAAGTCCCCATTGGAAAATCTGCCTTAAATTATTGTTCTAGAATGTAGAATGTCTAGAACTCAGCATGTTGTTTTTTGCTCAAGTTCAGTCCAAATGATGGCCACATAATTTTTCCAAAACAGAAGAAAAGGCTTTTGGCTTTTGATACCACCTTTATTGGGCTTCATGTTTAACAAGTGCAAATACCAATGTGTCTTGGAACTAATATTTGGTTGGCACTAAGACATTGGTTTGTGGTTGAGCTGTCCACCTTTCTTGTGTCAGAACTTCTCTGCAGAAACCCAGCTCTGGAATTAGGTGCTTTAGAGCTACTTACCTCCAATCTTGTAGACATCCTGAAGGGGCAGTCTAAGAGGTTTGTCTGTGGGACGAGTTGGGGGCAGAATTGTGTCCAAAGCTTCAAGGAGGGAAACTCCACTGGCATTGCCTTCCTTCCTCTCCACCTTCCATCCCTTGAACCAAGGCATCTATGGAACCAGGAAAGAGAAGAAACCAAAGTATAGGCTGATGGCAAAACATATATATTTATGGTCATGTAAAGAAGAAGAAATAAAGTAGACTGGCAAGAATGGTTGGAAAAGTTGATAAAGTTTCTATTGTTTCTATACTTAAACGTAGATAGAGAAAGAACAATTTGAATCTCCTGTTAGGTTCTTGTTTCCATCTGTGTTTAGCTGTCACTTGAAAAGGAGGGAGATTTTCTTAATGCACAATAAAAAATGTCTTAGGCAAATTCAGACTTTCTTAGAGTCAGAGCAGGATGATCCTCTTTGTTCATCCTAAGTGACTATGCCTGGACCTCCAATACCTAGGAAGCCAGTATTTTCATACTTGACATGTTCCATTACTTTATAGATTTTTCACTTTCAGTTGGATGTGTTTGTCCTTTTCTCTAAATTTTGTAATAAAATGTGTCCCTTTTCACCATATCCATTAAATAACTTTTAAGGCGAATCAGGAGGCTAGAGGAGGTGACCTAGGGCTTTGAATATGCAGTATTTGCAGAGTATGAAGCTCCGTATTCCAAGATTCCCTGGGCACTTCAGATGATGATGTACAAAGGTACGTAAGGGCAACCGAGGTTACTTGCTTGTATGCTGAGGGCATACTGGCTTCATTCACTTGATTTTACAATGTTAGGACAAGACTTTATCACCAGTATCAGAATCAAGAAACTCTGATGTCTCCTGTTTAAGTTCGTCAGTTGGCAACGTATTATGGCATGATGATCTAGATTTTTAGTGACAAAGCTAATCCTCACCATCAGTGCGATTGGTGAAGACTAGGTACTCCATGATTATCTTCAGTAACCTACTTTATGGGACTTCAGGTGTCATGCTTTGCCTTCCTTTCCCCATCCTTGTTTCTTCCATGCTGGTCAACTCTTTAAGAAATAGGCAGGCAGTGCATAGCTACCCAGCTGCCAGTGGATCATGAAACCCTGACAGAGGTGAACAATAAAGTGAACTTGTGAGCAGAACAAGCTTTTGCTGATGTATCTCCAAGTTACCGTCCGATCCATGCTTGCCTACCTAGTCAGTCCCAGACCTGGAGCAATCATTCAGCCAGTATGTTCTACAAAGTTTACTTTCATCCATGTCAGTGACTAACAAACTAAAGGAGCAAGGGCTCATGATGACTACACCCTTATCTTTATGATTAAGTGTCTCTTTAACAATTCTTGTTGTGTTCCTTGGCCCATCAGGACTTGCTCAGGCGCTGCCCTCCTTCTTTTAGCAGCACAGTAATAATCTATTAAAGCCCCTTGAATGAGGAGCGATATAAAGGCCTTGTTTGGATGGCAGAGGTTCTGCTGTCCCAGTCATCCATGTTGGCAGTTTGCCGTGGTCTTTTTTTAACTGGCTTTATAAGATCCAATGTCCACGGAATGTTCTGGAAGGGCCAGATAAGCAGCAGTGATGAGTCAGGGCCTCGTATAACTAAATGGAGACACTGAAAGGGGGAAGGGACCTGGGCTTGGCGCTTTTTAGTGTTGTGTGCATGCTTCCTTTCCTGAAGAGCTCAGCACCTGCAAACAGCACTTTATAGAATGTGCATCATTTAGATGGATGACCAGTAGCCAGCAACATAAAAGGAGGTGAAAGATGAAAAGCAGACATTCTAAGAAGTGTGTAATCAGTGCTAACTAGTAAGTCCCTGTCTGCCATGTCACTTACATTGGGAGATGGTTCCAGCATGTTGTCCCCGTGCCAGCCAGAAATGGGCACAAAGGGCACAGTGGCCGGGTTGTAGCCAATCTTCTTGATGTATGCGCTGACCTCCTTCACAATCTCATCATAACGCTTCTCGCTGTAAGGTGGTTCAGTAGAGTCCATTTTATTGATGCCGACAATGAGCTGTTTCACACCCAAAGTGTATGCCAGTAGGGCATGCTCTCTGGTCTGCCCATTCTTGGAGATTCCAGCCTCAAACTCACCCACACCGGCTGCCACAATCAGTACAGCACAGTCTGCCTGCAGGAGGAGAGAAAAAGAGTTCTTATCTATTGTACAGCTTTGAGAAAGTCCAAGATCACCTATATCATATCTATTTATTTCAGTATTTCCCAACCAGGATTCCTCCAGAAGTTGCTTGAGCAATGAGCAGTTTTGACCTCTTAGGTCAGTTGCCACTGACATCAATAATCTTTTGGCTACTGTAAGGGTGACAATCTTCCCAGTGAGCACCACACTAATATACAGTGAGCTGTGGATGTACAAATTATAGTGAGGGTTCACTAAGACCTGAAAGGTATTTTAAGGGTTTCCCCCATGCCCCATCAGATTAGGAAAAGGCTGATGGATCAAACTATCTATCCACCATTCCCTCTCCGTAATTCATATATGTCTAGGCCAGCTCAAGAGGCCATAATAAAGAACTCTTAGGCTTAGGCTATTTATCAGGTTATTATCTATCTAACCATCATATCCATCTATCCCACCTATTCATCAATATTTATCTATCGATGCATCCATTAACCCATCTCACCTGGGATGTCCCAGTGATCATGTTCTTGATGAAGTCTCTATGTCCTGGAGCATCAATGATAGTGATGTAATATTTGCTGGTCTCGAACTTCCACAGAGAGATGTCGATGGTGATTCCTCTTTCCCGCTCGGCCTTCAGCTTGTCGAGAACCCAGGCATACTTGAAGGAGCCCTTTCCCATCTGTCAGGAGATGTGAGCACATACATTAAACATAGCTACCCCCAATACAGGTGGACTCTTCTCTTCTGAATTATTATCTGTACAATAACGTATCACTTTCTTTTTCAAAGTATCTGAAAGGATAATCCTCCCTACCGCCACCAATTACCAGGCAAGGCAAGATATATGCTTCTTATTCATTAAAAACCAATCGGGTATGTTACATATTCAGACATTTTTTTAGGCAGACCTAGAAACTTTATATCCAAGTTAGTTTAATGTAGATTGCAATATGGCCTGTCCATTACAAACATTGTATGATGGTTTGTTTCAGTGGACGTCAATAAGTCACATTGACCCACAATGACTTGTACCAGCCTTGTGTGCACAAAGGGAAGCCTTGCTAGAGAAGTGGCGTGGTATACAGGTCAATTTGAAGCTTTACCTACTTGGCCAATGAATAAAAGAAAATTGCAAATGTATAGGTCTTCCAATTAGAATTACCTTTTATAAGATAACTATAATCTTTGGAATGTAAATTCTTTGCTTCTTTGTATGGGTTGTAAATATACATATTCCCTGCAGTAATGGCTATGCCACAGCTCCATCCAGGACCTGGCCCTTCCTGTGAATGGACATTGATTGAGAATTCTAAGCATTCTGCTTTTCCCAGAGACAATCATCTGAGGTCTATACGAGTCTTTATTGTTCACCTCCTCTGTGAGATGCTGCAGTGCAGGATATTATAGAAAGATGATTAATAACCAAGAAGTCTGTTGTCCATTTGCAATAATTATTTTACCTATACCTGACTACATTAAAGTATATATAAATCCTAACTGAATCATTTTGCTACGGCATTTTCTTCATCCTTTCTTGCATCTCTGAGTTACTGATCTCTTGCAAACTCTTTGCAGTCTCTATGCACTTCAGCAATGGCTGCATGGTGTTTCTAAGGATGAGGGTTTCTGATGGTTACAACAATGGACCATGTCTGCATGATCTGTGATGAAACTGACTTTTGTATTCAGAATCTTGTACAAGAAGGAAAGAACAGGGGTGCACAATTTGGAAAAGGGACAGAGCGCTGTCACCCCATAGCCAGAACCACCTGAATGAAGAAGAATGAAGAAATTCATGAAGGGACCACCAGGCATCTATTTAAAGAAAGCAGCAAGTCTAGAATGATTAAAATGACGTTTGAAATAACCCTAACACATTAAATCTTATAGTGGGTTCACATTTATTTTTGATTCTTGTTTTTATCCTGGCTTGTATTTTTATAAAAATCAAAATACAAGAAGCATCTACACAATTGTAGTCTTCTCATTTTGATACAGATTTAATCCAAATAATAATACACAGTGTAATCAATCATCTGAATGAACCCATCGCCAGCGCCCGCGAATGGGTTAAGGTCACAGATACCCGGGGCGCAATCTGTGTCTCGCATTTCCTAGCTGTGCGTAGCTGATAGGACAGTGTGCCCTCTGCGACGCACGCAGCAAATGGAGCCTTCCAGCTCAGCTATAATTAAACCTGGCAAGCGGCAGCTCTCTCCGCACCCTCCGCGCCCAGCTGCTGCTGTTGATCACTGCGGCCGGCATAGATATCTCTAGAACACAACCCTCTCTGTGAGCTTTCGCCATCTGCATCTCAGCATCTCCTGGGTCTCTGCTGAGTCAGTCCGGAACAAAAGGCGAAATGGGTAATGCCTCCGTTTTTCCATCCTGATTTAACTCTAAAAATGTATCATCACTTACTGCCATCAGGTTCAATCCCATAGTACAGTGTTCTTATAACCAGAAGGGTAATGCACTGGAACCCACTGTGTAGGGTAGAAAACAAAAGGAGGGCACAGAAGGTAGGTGGCTGGCAGCAACTGTAAAATGCATTTTATGATTATTTAAAATGTACCCAATTGTGATGGGTAATAAAAATGCAAATGGGGGACAATGCTAGCAACCCAGGAATCCTTAGCTACGTCTAAAAGGACCATCAAACCTTATGTAACCTTATGTAGGATGGAAAAGCATAGTGATGGCTTTGTCCTATTTTACTGTCCAATCACAGGCCTAGGCAGCTTCTGCATTGTGTAAACAAAAATTGTGCTTAGAGAAATATGGAGAATGCCACAAATAATTAATGCGAGAGGATGAACATAAAAGTATTTAGAGCATCAACTCCGCCTCAAAATGCTATTAGTTCAGGTCATTTTTTTTTATAACCAACAAGCTACATGAGGGCCCTGACTCATCAAGCTGCAATATTAAAGTGCTAAGAGCACTTCATGCTCAAATGACTTGCCAAAATAGGATGAGGGTGGGACATTTTGCCCCAAATGCAACAGCAGCTTGATGACTCAGGACCTCTTGATGATTCAGGACCTCTATCTTCACCTTTCCCCTTGCTCTTACCTCAGCGGCTTCCTTCTCAAACTTCTCTATCGTCCTTTTGTCAATGCCTCCGCATTTGTAAATCAGGTGGCCGGTGGTGGTGGATTTGCCGGAGTCGACATGGCCAATGACCACAATGTTAATGTGGGTCTTCTCTTTCCCCATCTTCCTGGGGGTGTTGCTGTGTAGCAGATGAGGGGATCTGTAGGTAAAGCAATTTAGTTACCTTATGCATTAAAATCAGCTGGGGAGACTAGGATAAAACCAGGCCAAGTCCAACAATTTTAGTTGCAATTTTAATGCAAAAAATGGGGACAGTTTATGTGTGCTCCCTTACCAAGGTTGTGTTAATCATCGTTGTGGCATTTCCAGGTAACCATAAGATATAATAAATCATAAGCAGAAGTCAGATTCAATGAAAACCAGCAGAATCAGTTTTCATTTGCCAATTTTTACTCTACCTGTGCAAGTCAAAACTAGGTGTGCCTGTTGACCTGTTTGGAGACTCCTCATTGGCCAGGGAGATGACAGTCATTTTGAATAACCAATGGGAATAGTGGCAGCCAGACCAAACTTGACCTTTATAGGAATATTTTACCTTCATCTGTATGTATTCTATATCTCAGGATCAACTAAAGTAGTATCCTTAAAAGTAACCTCATGCATTCCTCCATCATACCCATGTTATTTCATACCACTGACAAGTAGTAGTAGTCCAATGGTGTGCAAGAGATTGATGGATAGCTACATTTCCTTTATTATGCATGCAGGCTATGCTTCCTACTTGGCAGGCCTTGACAGTAGACAGAGTGAAAAAAAAGTGGAAAGAAGAAAAGAAGGATGGAGGACAAAGTAGAAATGAACAATTAGCAGGAAAAAAGAATAGAAGAGAGAGAGAAGACAGCAGAAAAGAGAGAAGGGAGTGGAGCAGAGAAAAGAGAAGGAAGGAGAAGAAGACAGCAGATAAGAGAAGACAACATAGAGGTGAAAAGAAGGGAGAAGAGATGACAGCAGAGAGGAAAGAGGAGATAGAATGGAAGAAAAGAGATAACAGAAGAGAAGAGAAGTGAGAAAAGAAAGGAAGAGAAAAAAATAAAATAATATAAGATGAAAAAGAAAGGAGGAGAGTGAGAGACAAAAAAATAATAATAAGATAAGAAAGAATGGAAGAGAAAATAGGAGAGAGTATGAGAAGAAATGCTAGAGAAAGGACAACAAAGACATCAATAGTGAAAAGTAAAAAAGTGAAAAAGACTGCAAAAAGAGAAAGAGGGGAGAGGAGCCAACGGAAGAGAAGAGGAAAAAGAATAGAAGAAAAACAGCAGGAGGGAAATGATAAGACAGGAAAGAGGAGAGGAGGCGAAGACATCATATGGGAGAAAAGGACCATATCAAATAAGGTGGAAAAAAAAGAGAAAAAGAAGAAAAGATAGAAAAGAAGAACAAAGAAAAAACAAGTGAAGAGAAAAAAAGAAGAGATGAAAAAAAGAGAAGAGAATAAAGTATTGAAGATGTAAATGGGAAAAGAGATGACAGCAGAGAAGAGAAGAGAGAAAAGAAAATAAAGAAGAGAAAAATAAAAATAGATAAGAAATGTGAAGAGAGGAAAAGAAAAGATAAAAAGAGGTAAAGAAAAGACGAGAGAGAAGAAGGAACAAGAAGAGAGCAAAGAAGAAAACAAGAAACAAGAAAATAAAGTAGAAAAATGACCAAAGAGAGGTTAGAAGAGAATAGAAGAGATAAGAAGAGAAGGAAGAGGAGATGACAGCAGAGATGAGCAAGGAAGTGAAAAAAAGAGAGAAGAAAAAGAGAAAAGAGCAGAGGAGAGAAAAGAGGCAGAACAAGACAAAAGAGATCAGAGAAGAATATATTATATATTTAATATATTATAGAATATATTTCTTTCATTACATAGGCTTTACTTGGTGCTTGTAAGTGCTGACCGGTGACTGTGTTGTACTGTTTGTCTCACCTCAAACCTTTCATAAAAAACTTTTATGACTTTATTCTATGTGGCCTACTTTCCATGTCATCCATAGCACTGCACCTTGAAGATTATTTGGCTCTATATGTAAAATGAGGCCAGTTACATAAAAAATAGGTTTAGTACGCTGACAGCGATGGGATTGAGATTATTTACAGCATCAAACTATCAATAAAATGGCAATAAAATGGTATCAAACATTGCCACTGCCACGGCCTGCGCCATGTGCTGCCCCACCTGCACCACAGAATTATGACCACCTGTACTCGGACCTAGAGACAACAGCATGTGACTAATAGAAGCCTATGAGATAAAATCTTAATTTGATGCCACACATTATCTGGTGACCGGGCACCCCGTGCATTTACTTTACTGGGTGTGTGCGATCACTGACAACCCGCCATTACTATGATTATACACATCATTGAGCAGTGTGGAGGACTACAATTCCCAGCATCCCTGGACAGTAAATATCAGCTCCATCAATGCCAACCATACTTGCCGATAGAGTACTGCAGATATATACTGCTACTATATACATCTTGTTCTATCTATGTCTATGGGTCCTGTTCATCCACAGATTACTGCCATCCATGAAACTTTAAGACAAGGAAAAATGATTGGTCCAAAATCCTTATCCTGAGCCTCATACCTCCATCTTTTATTGGGTCTATCCTGGAATCATATCTGTTTCTATTATATTCTATGTGTCTGTCCTGCACCCCTGCATACCCATTATTCTGTATATTTCTGCTCTCTATCCTCTGAATGTCTATCCCTGACTTCTGTCTATCAGTGTATAGTTATTCTCTATCTTGTGTATATCTTTGCTTGGATCCATAGGTTCTCTCCATACCTGTATGCCCTGCCTCGCCTGTGTCTGTCTGTACCTGTGTCCTATGTCTGTCCTAACATTGTCTGCCTGTCCTGTTTATTGCTGTTCTGTCCTGTATACGGTTTTATCCAGCCACAGAGTACATCTAGCTGGCATCTCTCCTTTCTGATTCCCTCTTCTTCCCCCTCCCACCCCATTGGCTCCGGATGGATTTTACACTACGCCACAGATGAAATGTCCCTGTGTTGGCACACAGCAGCGGTCACACGACCCCAAATGCAGATACAGAGCAGCGCCATGTCCCTTTCCATCCACCCCAGCCTTCTCACCACCACACCCACTCTGTTTGGGGGTGCAAACAAGGCATAGGAATGAGGGGCCCCGTATAAATAATATCATGGGGGTTAGGAACTTGCAGACTAACAACAAGGTGGCGGATGGCACCGAGAAGAGAACGTGCCAAGGGATTGGGGTGCCCTACAAGGAGTGTCAAGGAGTGGGGGAGATTCATGATTTTACATAATGAAGAATAAGGAGGGTTGACACAAAAATAGCAGAGTTAAAAGAAAAAGGTATAAAAGGTAGCCTGGCATCAAGGGGCGTCAGGGGAATGGCACAGGAAGAGGGTTATGGCAGAAGTAAGATGATACTGACATAGGAGTATTCTAAGTAAAAGCAGCATTGCATAGAAAGTGTATTGGATAAGGAAAGGACATTTTGGCATAAAATGAGTTCTGACACAGGAAAGGGGTCAAGGCACAGAAGGGGAGATGTAGAAGTGGGGGTGTAATGCAATAAAAGGGTGCCTGGCAAAGAAAAGAGGACCTTTGCATGGTTAGATGGGGAGCAGAGGAAAGGCGACCATGGCATAATGGGGGATCATAAAACAGAAGGGGGGCATGGCATAGAGGATTCTGGTGAAAAGGGACATCCTGGCATGAGGGGTTAATGGATGTAAACTGAAAGAGGGTGATAATGACAAAGAGGGGTACAAGAAATATATAGAATGTAGGTAGGGATAGGAGGGGGTCCTGGCACAGTGGAAGTGCAGGCAGAAAAAGTTAAACCGGGCACAAAAGGGTGAAGACAGAGGGTAAGGGACCCTGTGACAGGTAAAATGTAGGCAGACGTTAGGGGACCATGGTACATGTGGGGTGCAAGTATAGGGGAGGGGATCCTTGAGGCAAGTCAGGTAGTAGTTACGGGACACTGGCACAGGGAGGCAGACAGAGGGTAGGGGCATAGAGAGAGGGCAGGAAATGGTAGAACACCCTGGAACAGGGGGCCAAAAGGAGGAAAGGGGTTTTAGACAAAAGGTAGAGATCCCTGGAGCAGACGTATAGGCAGAGGTTTGGGGACCCTAACAGAAGGGGTCAGACAGTGGGTACAGGAGCCTAGTACAGGGGGCAGGAACAAGGTAAGGTCCCCAACCCTCTGGAACTAAAGGGACAGATAGAAGGTAGGGGATCCTGGCACAGAGGGCAGACAGAGCATAGGAGACCTTGGCACAGGGCACCAAGCAAAGAGTAGGCGACCCTGGCACAAGGCAGCAGGCAAAGGGTAGGAGACCCTGGCACATGGGGGCAGACAGAGGGGGTGGGGTACCCTGGCAGAGATGGCAGACAGAGGGTAGAAGACCCTGGCACAGAGGGTAGAAGACCCTGGCACAGAGGGCAGACAGAGGGTAGGGGACCCTGGCACAGGTGGCAGACAGAGGGTACGAGACCCTGGCACAGGGGAGCAGGAGAGTAGGAGACCATGGCACAGGGGGGCAGACACTGGGTAAGGGACCCTGGCACAGGGGGGCAGACAGAGGGTAGGAGACCCTGGCACAAGTGGCAGACAGGGTAGAGCAGACTGGCACAGGTGGCAGACAGGGTAGAGCAGGCTGGCACAGGGCAGCAGGCAGGGTAGAGCAGGAACCCTTAAAATTACATTCAGGTCCTGGGGAACCCCTACTAATATAAATTCATTGGGGAAATGCCCCCCACATTGATAATCAATGTCAACTTTGTCCCCATGGTATTCTGAAATCCAATTTATATGAAAAAGTTCATTGGGGTAATTCTTCTGGCATTAGACCCTGAGCTATGCAGGCAGCATTAGATGGGGGGACAAGCAGCAACAGATCAAGGACCCCCCAGCAGCCTCTGGAGGAACCATAGTGTCCCTCAGAACCCTGGTTGAGAATGCTTGATGTTCTCCAGCCAGGGAATAAGGAGGCCTTTATCTGACTTGCTGCAGCTTCTGATGCACATTGTGAAAAGATTGCAGCGTGCAGTAAAATCAGAATAAGTCCAGGATGGGAGTCTGTACAGCTGTGTAAGACTGAGGGGGGCAGATTTAGAATTTGTTACCTATTCTATTACTACCTACATGTGATCAGTAAATGTTGCTGCAGATCACCATACAAATCCTCTTTAGTCAGGTGACACACATTGATAGGACACATCAGGCTGAAGATCTATGAGTGGTAGAGGCGGTTCTCTTCCCTTTTCTTATAATATTTTCAGCACCATGGACAGCTCCTCTTTGTTACTGCCCGGACTGTATGAAATGATTTTTATTGGGCGGACATAAGTTATCTCAGACATAGGGGGCGCCCTTGTGGTTGGGTGACCTGGATAAGCTATAGAACATTACAGAAGTGACAACTACTTACCCATACCATACCACAAGCAATGAGAATTTTCAGTCATCATTATGAATGTTGGTCCCAGCTTAGCAGTGATGGGTCATTTATCCAATAAATTAGTCATGTGATAAACCCCTTTGGGTAGCAACAGACCATGTGATCTCTGCCAAGGCTTATTAATTTATAGCTTTTTTTAATTAAAAACCATGAGTGGTGAGCCATTATTTCAGCAATAATGGTGAGCCATTATTTCAGCAAGCAACCTAGCATTCTCAAAACGGGTTAATGCCCAGCTCAGTGTCAGCTTCCACCCCTCCCCTAGAGGGCAACTGCAAATGTTCCACTTACCTTTATTGTGTCTTTTGATTGGTCCTCTATATCAGGGGTGTCAAACTCAAATACACAGTGGGCCTCAGTGGGCTTAATGTTATGTTCCAACTGCTGGAACTCACTCTTCACCGAAACAGCACGGCTACTACAATTCCCTACGTCTATAAAACAGTCCAACGCGGGGCCACGCATAGGCAGAGAGCCCGCTGGTCTAAAGATGCAAGTGATGCTGGGAATAGTAGTAGCAGTGCTATTTCAATGCAGGGGCGGGCCAGCTGCAGTTCATATTTAGGATTCCTTTGGGGGCCAAAAAAAGGAATTTGCGGGCCAGATTTGGCCCCCGGGCCAGAGTTTGACACCCCCCCGTTCTACATCATAGTAAGTGCAAGAACCAAATGAACCAATAGGATTGTTCCCTTTTATTGGCTGAATGCCCCTTCTTCTTATCCAATCACAAGAGGGGGAAGGTCATAGCACCTTCTATCACTTAAACTAGAGTTCAGGAAAGTGAGGCCACTGACTCCATGAAAATTAAAAAAAGGAGACTTTTCTATTGTGATTGTCTATTGGTAATTTTGTAATCACATCCAAGCTCTGCCCACCTGCTATACCCTGCTATACAAATCACTTCCATTCTCTTTTCTGAATTTCCTCTTTTTCTATATGATGGGGGATGTACCAGGATACAACAAATGCTGTTAACTGGTTCATGGAAATATTGCTGCACTTGTGTTAGT
>NC_092863.1:7426214-7427541 GCF_032062135.1 Pyxicephalus adspersus | reverse complement strand
TACCTGTTAGATTGTTAGCTCTTCGGGGCAGGGTCCTTTCCTCCTCCTGTGCAACCCCTATTTATTGTACAGCTCTGCGTAATATGTTGGCGCTATATAAATACCGTTTATTATTAATAATAATATGGCTCCAATGATCTGGATATAATGAACGATGCTGCAGGAAGTTCAATCAATTTAAACTAATTCTAGCATGGAAGATCAGGACAGTGTCACTGCATAGGGCCCTGCTGAGTATCATAGGGCCCTGAAAATTGATTGTGCACACACTGCCCCCTGGTGTCAATGACAGAGTATCTGCCAAGGTACAATAATTCCAGCGTTGTCACCGTATTATAGCAGGTCTTAAAATTTAAAAGCAGCTGGGAATGTTTACAAAACTCATCCAGACTACATTCCTATAATAATATCACCCCGATTACTAAAAATCTTACAATCATTCACCTGTTGTCATTTCAGAAATAGTGTTGATTTTATATAAAAATAATCCCTGGTGATCCTGCCACTTCCTGTTATAACATGACAGCGCCCTGTCCGCTTTACTAATTGAACTCCTGCGTTGTCACCCTGTCACATGGCCCCCTAGTGGTGACTCCCAGCAGCTGTCTTGATATCGTTGTCACGGTGTTTCAGAGCAGCACTAGATGCTGGTGAGCATGCAGACATGAAGTAACTGGGAGAACTGAATGAAATCAGCAACACTAGATCTGTTTTTTTTCCTTTCTGTGGTGCTCTACAAATATAAAATGCCTTCATGACTTACTTGTACGTTCCCTCCCAAAGCATCTGCAAGCTGCACTGTACATTACTTTATCCAGTAGATGGGTGAAAGTAAGTTTAGCAATAAAGAGTGAAAAAAAAGAGCAGGGCCTCTAAATGTATGATGAGGGCTGTGGGAGAAATGCAAAAAGTTCAGTTATGAAAAAAAAGAAAATACTACAGCTAAAGCGTTATTCACAGTGCTGGGCAGAGTGTGAAAGTCTTGGAAACTCTGTCTGGTTTTTATATACAGGTTGTGTCTCTATTGTGGAAATAATCCCTTATATCCTATCAGGACAGGAAATGCTGGGAAATCTCTCCAGTGGGGTCACAGACTGTAGGACCCACTTGGCCATTTAATGTGGCCCATATTAGCTTCGCTGTGACTGCCGTTGAGCCTGGTGCAGGTAGGGGGACCTGGCTAACTGTCCTGGAGCCTGCTGTGAGACAGCACTGCATGGTGAACTGTTTCAAGGCCTCGCTACAAGCGGGGATGGGTGTTAATGGAAAGCCAAGAGCTGAGGAGAGAAAGCAGAGCCTGCTGCAGCCTGGAGCCTTCTTTGAGGCA
>NC_092863.1:7423525-7424660 GCF_032062135.1 Pyxicephalus adspersus | reverse complement strand
TGACAGCCCTGCTGTAAGAATACAGGAAAGTATTGTCAAATATTTCAGCCAATCAGAAGGCTCCTTTTTCCCAAATTACTACCCCATAGCAAGCAATGCTTGTGTAAATGCATTGCATACAGTAGGTCATTGCTGTAAGATGTGTCTCTGTGGTTACA
This sequence comes from Pyxicephalus adspersus, assembly GCF_032062135.1. NCBI lineage: Eukaryota > Metazoa > Chordata > Amphibia > Anura > Pyxicephalidae > Pyxicephalus > Pyxicephalus adspersus. Next base: position 7,424,502 of record NC_092863.1, on the reverse strand, counting down.
CGGCCTGATTTAACCTGAATTGTACTTGGGAAGGGATACAAAAAAAATCAACTTTGAATGCAAATTGCACTGACTTGAATCTGAGCCAATCACATACTGAAACTGAGCAGAATCCGATTGGCCCATTTTCAGGTCACAGCTATTTGAACACAAAAGTCACATTTACTGACTAATTCTCTGTACCTTGGGGGTGCATTCATTTCAAAGAGAATCAAGTAGAAGTTTTCCTCTGGATTCTATTGTAACTCAGCCTAACTGGATTTAACACAACTATTACTTATGTTAATGCAAAGGGCCTAAATGTTTGTCAAATCTTCATCAAGTGAAATGAAAGTGATCATCCCTACCCATGAGTAGAAAATACTCAAATTATAGGGAAGTCACACTGAGAGTCTTGTGAAGAGACAGAGAGGAGAGAGCAAAAAAGCCAGAAACTGTAGGTGGGAAAAGGGGAGATAAAAGGGGAATAAAAAGATAAGAGAGGGAGTGAGAGAGAAAGGAACAAAGTAGAGGAGAAAGATGAGGGAGGAGGAGAGTGAGAGAGGAAAGAGAAAAGGAAGAAAGAAGAGGACCGAGGGAGGGACAAAGAGAATGGAAAATAAGAAAGGAGTAAGCAGAGGGAAGTAGAGAGTGGGAGGGTAAAGGAGGAGAGAGAAGGAGAATGGAAGAGGAAAGGAAGAAAGCAGAAGAGATAAGCAGTGAGAGAAGAAGACAAAGGAGTAAAAGGAAAAAATGAGAAAAAGGAAGGTGGAGGAGAGTTAGGGAGGAATGAGAAAAAGAAGAAAGCAGAGGAGATAGAGGGAGTGAGAGAAAAGGATGGAAAAACAAAAAAAAGGAAGAAAGACAAGGAGAGAGAGAGAGGAGGAGAGTGGAAGAGCTAAAAGAAAAAAAGAGGAAAGAGTGGATGAGAGGAAAAAGAGTGAGGAGAAGGTGGAAGAAAAGGAAGGAAAAAGTGTTGGGGGCAGAGAGAAAGATAG
>NC_092863.1:7421871-7422667 GCF_032062135.1 Pyxicephalus adspersus | reverse complement strand
CCTCACCTCCTGTCCCAGTGACAAGCATCAAAATAAAATGAAATCTGCAGACTACTTAAATCCAGAAAATCATTGGAACCCAGACACTTGTAATCCTTCCTAACTCTATGCAGGAGGTAATAAAATAGGGTGGGTTTAAATTCTTAGCATGCTTCTTCCTCCAAAAAATGTCTTAATTTTGTCTTTTCCTTTTTTTCTCAGAAATGTGTCATGTGACCAGGTGCAGGAAATGTGTCGGCCTTGTGGGGAAATGCTGTGTGACTGGCAGAGAATGGGCCCTGGAAATGATAAAATGAAGGTGATGATCCCCAGAGAGGTGAGGATAAGTCATGTCACGTGTGATCAGACACAGGATGTGACACACAACACGTTCCAGGCCTCGGGGGAAACATGATGCAACCTCAATGAAATATTTCTTGCTATGCGCAGCAACAATTATGTTTTGCATACAGCAGGTGAGTTCTGATGTCATTCCTGACCTGTTCAACCAGCCCATTGCCCCACCCACTGCCCATTGCCCCATTATGGAATCTACTTCAAAACTAATTTATTTGTAGCACAAAAAAAATTTGGTACCTTACATAATTTTTTGGTAAACTGGGTCAGAGGTCATCATACAGAGAGGAGATAGGGGCGCGCTGTGTTGCGTTCTCCTACACTCATGCTGTGTCAGCCTTCAATCTTATTATATCCAGCAGGGGATCGCATTTCTGTAGCCTGATAGGGGAGAGATTGGAGGAGCAGATGTTTAATGAGGACATGGATTGGGGAAATGGGGGGGGGGTGCTGGATTCTG
>NC_092863.1:7321935-7421639 GCF_032062135.1 Pyxicephalus adspersus | reverse complement strand
AGGTGCAAATCTACAGCCCTACCTCCAATGATACTTCTAGATCACAGAATGACCAACAGCCAATGATGGTTATTGTTGTTTCCTATGAAGGAGTATGCAGCGGGGAGCCTCTTGCTTGCCTTCACTGCTCCATAGAACAGAACAGCACAGGGTCTCATTCATTTTACTAATCCTGGAAACCTAACAATTGTCTCCAGTGATAAGGATGAGCGAGTGGCATCCTTCTCTGTAGGTAAGTACAGCGTTTGTTCATACATCATTCTGCTGTGACAGATTGATAACGATGTTGGAGGACCAATGTACATATGTCATCTGAGATAAGCACAACCTACTAGGAGGTGTAAAACCACTGTTTAGTCCCATTGGCGATATTTCATCCTTACTTCCTGCCCTGAGGACACAACAGGAAGTAATAAGATGAAGTAATATCCCCTGATAGTAGTCGCTAGAACAAACTTGAAGATTTCCCCTCTGTCCCTGTTTTAGAGAGCTGTCATAAGTTCTTTATAAGTTCATAGCGTTTCCTTGGTTCATTCCAAGCTTTTTGTATTGCTCTGAACCCATTCAATCAGCAAGGTAAAGAGAAAATAGGATCCAGTTGTAAAGGTACACAGCAGGCAGCATTCTCATTGGCTGGGTATTGTCATGTTAGGCACTGCACGTGACAGCCACCAACCAATGGAAGCACTGCTCACTAAAGCTGCGTACACACGTGCAATTCTTGTCGTTGGAAAGGATCTTTCAGGATCCTTTCCAACGACTAACGACTCCACGATGCATGAAGGAGCGCTGTACATACAGCTCCATACTACTCTATGGAGGGGGGAGGGGGAGAACGACGGAGCGGCACCCTGCTGCACGCTCTCTCCCTTCCCTTGCATTACGATAGTTCGTTGTCCATCGCCCGTGGATCCGCCAGGACGGTCGTTCGGACGATGGAGGACGGCGCTGTACACACACCCGATATCGGCCCTGAGCCAATTATCGGGCAAGAACCATTGGACGAGTGTACATAGCTTAAGTACCTTCACAACCGGCCAATGTGGGGAAAATTGTGAATGGTGGAAAATTGAGTCATACCCATTGCAGGATTGTTCTCAGATTGCAATAGAGACTAGAAGACATAATAAAGGTAAATCCATCCCACAAATGGTTGTAGATTTTAAAAAATGGGGCCCAGCACATTGTCATGGTCAATGGATTATGACTGTGAATGAATCCACCATAGCCAGGCACATTCATAGAGCAACAATGACAACATCACCTCGCGATCATCCTTTTTTCCCCCCCAGTTGGCCAGGAAATTGCAAACGAATCATGTAACATGAGGCGGCAGTCCCTCCTCTAGTCTGCTGAAATCTCAGATTCAGGTAAATGGAGGGAATGTTCTGTACAAAGCACACCTTTACTTTGTGCTGCTCTTGTAGTATGGGGTCATTAATATCCCTGCAGATGCTGGGATGGAAATGGACTGCTGGCTGGACTTATGTGACCACTGGTGCGCTTTGTGGCTGTGGAATCAAAGTTTCACTGCTGGGCCCATGAAATGTGTACCCCACTGCGAAAATGAGAAGGAAACGCTCTATAACCCTACAGTGACAACGCTGCTACTCCATAAACACAGCACAGACAGTGTTGTCACCCTGGGACAGGAAGTGCTTTGCTGGAAAAAAAAGCAGCCACTGCATCTGAGGACTGGAAACGTGTAATATAATATATTATTGTTCTCAGAAGTCCATAAATTAATTTCAGATTAACTTTAGATATAACCGTTTTATCAAATCGCACTCAAATTGATTCCAATTTAGCAGAAATCTCCCAATTTTTTTACCACAATTTTGGGAAATCGAAATTGCTGAAATTCCGCCATCGCCGTGTCCCCAGCTGCCAATAAATTAATTTAAAGGAACATTGCAAATTCAGCGTTCTCCTTGGCCATTCGCCAAAGTTCCATAAGGGCCAAATGTCTCTTTCCCCCACCGTGGGGACTTTATTCTAGGCCCAGTGAATAATATTAGAACGTCAGAGAATATTAAAAAACCGTCCATATTAATCCTGGCAGCTGGTTCGGGTCTTTTAAAGCCGCCAAACCGGATTATTCCAGCTCGCCTGGCTTTCCCTTTATGTAAAAATCCTGGCTGTCAATCACTTAGTGTCCCCGCCCTTTTCCTTGCAGGCCCCTCCCACCCTACTATAAAAGCAGCTCCCCTCTGCTCCAGGCAGCATATTCTCAGTAATTCAATCTCTGGTCGTGGAGAAAAGTCCCAGCTTCTCCTCCTCAAATGGGCCCCGTCGCCTAGCGTCTAACCCCCAGAGCCAGGCTCCTGAGGACGAATCAAGTCGGAATACAGGTAGGACAATTCCTCGAAGTGGCTTATTGTGTCCGTACCTTGTTCATTGTGCTCGTAGTCTTGTTACTCTCTGACCCTCAGAGCTCACAATCTAATGTCCTTACCATAGCCATATGTCTTGAACATATTCTTCGGGGGGCGCCATAAGCCTACCCATGTTTTTGTGGGATTAAATCCACACAAACAAAGGAAGAACATACAAACTCCATGCGGATAGTGTCCTGGCTAAGTCCCTTGATCTTTCCTTTGGTCAGACCTTTTTATTGTGTTTTATTCCATTATATTGTTTGGTGTGATTCCTGTGAAAGCTCACGTGTCAGGTATTCATGCCACCTGGTGCGTTTGACAACGTTAAGATTGCATTGTGCCCCGAAATAGGTGCCCGTGCTGTGCCAAATGCCACGTATCTCATTCAATGGGTTGCCAGAGACACGCAGCCCCTAGGATCACATTTGACATTATCTGTTGGCGCAGGAACAATCCAAACGCCTGTGAAGTCAGTCGTGCACCATGGCACTCACTTTGTGGTGCCAAGGTGCACAGCTGCCAAGGGGTTAAGTGCCTCATATAGCGCAACAGGATGCCAGTGACTAATAGGAGAGGAAACGCTTACTGGGGCATCCTGCTCTCCTCGGAGCCAATGAGCAGAGACCTCATCGGCCAATCAGAAATTACTGTTCTATGGCAAAATAATAAAGGGGGCAACGATTGCCATTGTTAAAACATATCGGTGCCCTGTGCTCATGGCATAATAATAAAGGCTTGAAATATTGTTTATTTTTAGACTGATGGTACAAATGGCGAATATTTGGACGCAATCGCCTGTGCTCTTTTTGTAGCCGATGCAGACATCAAGTGCAGAAATTGCCCACCTGTAAACATACGACAATGCTTTTTGTTTTTAGAGCGTGGGCACAAAAGTTATACTTGCTTACCAACCCCATATTAGAGAACTGGGGGTCGTTGTTTTCACCCAATACCCTTACCCGTCTTGTTTTATTATTATTAAACAGGATTTATATAGCGGCAACATATTACGCAGCGCTGTACATTAAATAGGGTTTGCAAATGACAGATACAGTGACACAGGAGGTGGAAAGGACTCTGCCCTGAAGAGCTTACAATCTAGGAGATTCAGACGGGTATTGGGATACAATCGTGCCACTGTGCAACTATAGACGATTGTAAGCTCTTGGGGCTGAAACTTAGCACCCTGCCTTCCCCCCAGAGGCCATTTTCAGCTGTTTCTTTTGTTCTTAGACAACCATTTGGTTTGTTTATCCATTCTGTCTGTGCTGAGGGGAGGAGGAAGCAGAGAATGCTGTGGAGGGAGGTGGAGGAATGGGGGGGAGAGGTTCAGCCAGTTCTAACTAGTTTTCTAAGTGTAGAGAAAGATTTGCTCATCCCTAACCCTTCCCTGCCCGGCTCTGCTTTTCTCTGCCCTATTTTGCATGTAATTGCAATTGCTCACTATAGAATGTCCCCATCAAATTCTGTTACCAAAAAATTAAATCTGAATCTAAAACTTTAGCGTTAAGACTTTGGCCCTTTGTGCAAAATTCCTATCCTTAAGCTAAAAGATGAATCAGGGGCCCCATTATGGGTTTTGTAGTCTTGTCCCATTTAGTTTAAGGAATAAAATAAATGCATTTGTAGATCTGTGGCAGAAACACAGCAAAAATTAGCAGCTGCAGAGGAATCTAGTTGAAGAAACTGCGACTGAACACAGGAAATGCGCTTGACTTCGTTCTGTTTTCTATTGATTTGCATTATTTTTCAGTTCATCTTTTAATGGCCGTTTATGCTGTATGTGTATTTTATTATTATAAATATTAATATTAAAGAGGATTTATACAGTGCCAACATATTGTGCTGTACATGTTGCAGTGCCATGTGTTTAGAATGGTGCCCATGTACGGTACCTGCCAACGCAGTTGTAGCACCGCGCATCTCAGATATAGAGCGTCTGGTGGAAATGGCTGCAGATGTGTTTTCATGTCTATGGGAAAAAAACGAGAAAGTATTAACACAAAATAATCAGCATATAATAAAGCAACACAAGATGGGAATGAGCCCTTTACACTATCATAGAATGCACATGCGTTGTCCTTAAAGTGTTTTTACAAGGTGCATTTTACTTTCTCTTATTTTGAGTCTTCCTATTGTTTGTTTTGATCATGCACATTGTCTTTTTCAAAATGCATGCAAAATTTTCCAAAAAGCATGTGAAGAGCTGCATCGATTGTATTTTTGGTGCACATTACACATGAAGGATGCTACACATGTGCGGCTGGTATTGTGGCACATGTGCGGCAGAAGCAAGTCAAACCGTGTATGCTTTGTGGTGCTTCTGAAGCATTGGAACAATGAGCTCAAAAACAGACTATGGGGTCTTTTTCTAAAGCAGTGAATCTGACATTCACCAAAACAATCTCTGTAGGAGAATCTTCCAGGTCTATGTATTTCTCCACATGGGTGAATGTCAGATTCCCTTCTTTATAAATAGATGCATAAGTATCCTATAATTGACCCCTGGGGCTGGTCAGTTTAGTCCTGCAGCTTTACAACCCCCACAGACAGATTGTGGTTCAGGAATGGGCCATTCTCAGCTGGCAGAGTTGCATGTGTTGGGTTAATGGTGTTTCTATTTTTTTGTCCCTGAGCAGACCAGTGTGAACCAGTCCTGGCAGCACTGCACATGTAGGAAGACTGCACACAGATAAGAATATCCTCCTCCCTCCCTTCCCCTGACACAGCTCAATTTAATAACTGCCCTCTTATGTAATGAAGAATAATAGGACTTAAAGTATTAAACACTCAGGTAAAGGATGACCACTGGTTCAGAAGATACACGCTGCCATGCAACCCTTTTTTTTATGAAATCACGCTATGTCTGCCACGGCATTCTTAACAAAATAACGTTGGTCTGATATGAAGGATTTTCCTATGGCAGTACGGATTGATTTCTAGCCCTTTAATTTGCAGTCTAGTCTTCTGTCTGAAGCTGTCCAGCCACCTATTGGAGCTATAGAAGCTTACGAAGGCTGTGTGCCAACTGGCAGTGCCACCATTAAACTAGCGGGCCATGTTAGGTAACACAGCTCTATGGGAGGATTGTGGGTAAAAACACTAAAGGGAATTTTTACAGAAAGATCTAGAGAAGGGATGGGTGCAGATTGCCCGGGGTTGGCAAACCCAATCACACTGGCAACCAGACACAAAATGCTGCAACAAAATCTGAAAACTTTGCATCGTAGCAGCGGTGCCATTGGGCACAGCCAGTCTTATGGAAGGGTTCTAAGAACCAGGTGCCGCACAGCAATCCCTCACCTACTTGGCATTGCTCACTGGCCAGGAAAAAACGCTTTTGCTCGGGTTGATTGGGCAAGGTAATTTCTCTTTGAACTTTTAGAATGTTACATTGATTACAATGAACACAATTGTTACAAAATTGGTTTTGGAGACTCCATTGGTAAACCCCAATCTAGGTCCAGATGTATTGTCACATTTGCAGATTGCCACAAGAACGCCAGTGTGACCTACCCCGGAATTTCTAAACCTATAGCCAGTGTTGGCCTTGGCAGCGCCATGCACACAAAGGACAGTTTGAACACTTTCGGATATGAACTGTACAGTAATATGTCCCTGGAAAATATGTGATCAATGCTGGGACCTAAAGCACGGAAACCTGATACCTCTGCACCTAACCCGCGGGGTATTTTTGTATCATCAGTGAAGCACTGCGAAGCCTCTGCAGACAGTTCTGAACTCACTGACCTCTCTTCCTGCTCTGTAATTAGAAGCTAGCAGTCCTATTTACAGTGTAAATATGGCCGCTCCCAGCAGGTATTATACACAGGATGGCCAAGGAAGAGCAAGACTTCACTACACAGCTGTGACCATTACTGGCAGCAGATCCTTATTTATTTCACCTGGAATGACCTGGAAGATTCCCACCAGTCAGTGAAAAGAAATCAATTTCCACCTCTAGAATACCTCTTTCATCGTTTTTTGGATCATAAGGGCCAATTCGTAGCATTGCATTATTGCACATGTAACACATTTTAGGTTGTGGTGCAGCAAAAAATGCAGCAGATCCAGTTTTTGGCTTGTTGGGGTACCTAATTGCCCCTTTTAAATGTCTGTACATTGATGCCATGCTTTAATCACAATGCAATGGGCTGCCTTGGCATAAATGGGACTTCAGGGCATGCTGCACATAATGAGCTTCCCTAATGCAGCGCCCCACACAGGTATATTACTGCAGTGTAATGAGAATGGGCCCGCATGAAATTAATGAAATAAAAATGTATCATGGTAAGCCCATAATGCGTTACTATGCCGTGCATGTTAAGGTTTCATAAAGCCTCCAGACCAATTTCAAATTCTCCTTCCCACCCCACAGGAGCTAAATTATTCCTACCAGGTAAATATATTCGCCTAAATTCAATGTATAGGTTTCTACCTCTTAACTGCCCACCTTTACATTGGCACATGTCTCCACTGTCACTGACCTCATCACCATGGTGCTTCTGGTCCTGGGAAAGCACCTGTCATCAACAGCCAATAGGAAGAGTCTAAACCTTACAGGCAGTGACAATGGCACCTGGAAAAAGGACCCCACAGAATGTAAACAAGGAAGTGAAAGATACTGGAGCATCATGTGACCACGCTGTTGTTTTTTTAAATAAAACAAATGCCTGAGATTTGTTACTATTTAGTTGCTATGACCCTGGAGATATAGACATGTGTCTAACACACCACACAGATCTAAATGGGCCCTTATTATTTTGATGAAACATATAAGCCACCCTTTTTTCACCTTTTTAACATGAGGGAACCCTTGAAAAAACTTTCTGGTCTTCAGGGAACCCCTGCTGTAATTACTACATTCATAGATCACTGTATTATATTGTGGTGGTCGGTGGGAAGATTTCCTTACATTACTGGCTAGTGGGATGAATGTCACCCTTACAAATAGCCAAAATGATAATTTGTGTCACTTATACTGACCCGAGAGGCGCACATTACCAAAGCAACCTCTGAAGGAACCCTATGGAAGAATTATTCTAGAATTTCAGGGCTGTATGAAGCATTAACCTGTATCAAGGGACTGGGAGCACTAATTATGAGCAATATATGGGGGGAGGGGCTGTGTTACAGCAGTGGGTGAAATGCCTATGTATTTGTGGGATTTATACCTGCATGGCAAGAATTGCACATGGTATACAGATAGTTCTGTATTCATGGAGTCAGTGCAAGTTCTACGGATTGGAAAATTGGATATTGATGTGTAGTTAATGTGTTCTGAAGTATATAATGTTGTTTTCTAGTTTTGGATAGGCTTGGGTAAAAAAAAAATCTTGTCCATTTTGCTGTCTGTAACACCAATAGGTATAATTCATGGCCAGGATACATAGATGAAGTCTGTACGTTCCCTATGCATCTGTTAAGCCTGTAAACCAGTACCAGTAAAAAGTTACTGGTGGGTAAATAGCCAGAGCCATGCCATCCTGTATACATGCCAGGAAACACCCGATGTTGGAATATTAGTTGGGTTGGGCTTTTAATAAGGGACCGTCTGGGGACACAAAGTGCCTAGGCTCCACGCTTTAAACCCTATAGAAGAAATAAATCTAACAAAATGTTAATAATGATGATGATGATAATAAATGGTAATAGCTAAACATACCTGTTCCTTTTGATAGTGCAGAACTATATGTACATTGTGATTATTCTGCTTAGGTAAAGCTCCTCAGCATACCAGCAACCATTGGACTTCTCAAGAAGAAGAACGATCCTCCACTATTTAGTTTTTAAGGTTAAAAAAGTGTCATCCATAATTACTACATTACTTTGCATTACCAAAGTTCCCATTGAAGTTAATGGTTTCTCTTTAATCTTCTGTGGCTCACTGTGCCTTCGTCTTCTTTTCCAGGGTTTACATCATCTTAAGTACAGCAAGGCTTGAAACATGGCATCTATTCCATCAAGTGGTTCACTTGTTGCAACCCATGACTACTACAGAAGTAAGTATCTTCTGTTTGTGGGACCCGGGGTGTAGGGAATAATCTCATTGAGGGGCCAATGTTTTGTAATCTCAAATTGGTCAAAAATTAGAATCAACTGGCCAAATTATTAAAATATTTTAAGGCTCTGCCATCCAAAGATGCCCACAGTCAGCCAAAAAAGGTGATTGGTGCCAATAAAATTCAAAAATCACATGCACCCCCTGATAAAACTTTTACATTGGTAGTGTATACAGTGTGGAAGGGTTGGAACCCATGTCATTTTCAGTGTCTGTCCCCAGTGTGGTCACTATGACAAAGTTGGAAATCTTCATAACAGGATTTCAGACAGCAGAGACCTGATTTAAAACAAATACCGGTATATACAAAGCAAAAGAAAGTGGCTTGAACTGCACTGTCCCTAGGGCAGCTCCTATTTCCCCCCTTTTGATTTGCTTTCCAAGATTTCACAATGTGTATTTTGGTCATATTTTATCCTGATCCCAGGGGTGTTCCTGTCACTGATTAACCATTGGCTGTGTAAGTCACTGGCAGTTCCATCTGCTTGGCTCTTATCCCTTCAGTTCTAGGTCACAAAGAAATAACATGTTTATGTTTTTCTTACAGGACGTCTGGGATCCACCTCCAGTAACAGCTCTTGTGGCAGTGTGGACTATTCTGGAGAGGTCATCCCTCACCACCCAGGTGAGTACCACAACCCCATGGGAGTAATGGCCTCCATTGAGGCACGTGTCACTATTCTGTGAGTTACGTAAATGTTCTCCTAGACATTGATCTCAATGTCACACAATCCTCGGTATTGTTTACTACACTGTCATAACAGTTGGGTTATACAACTTATTTACTTGCTCTTCAGGGTCATTAATAGGCAATGACCTGAAATTCCCTACTGAATCCAAACACATGGGGTATAGTGAAAAGTAAAGGCAGTATCTACTTCCAGTAAGTAATATTTCACCGAGTTATGCAGTTCAAGGTATCACCCTTCAATGTGTTAGGGGTCTGGATAAACAGCCCTACAAATGTTTTAGCTTCCAATAGCCAATGAGAAAACCTCCTAGATCAAGGGTGTCAAACTCAAATACACAGAGGGACAAAATTAAAAAGTTGCGGGCCAACCTTGAAATTTATTGAAAAAAATTGAAGTAAATTTTTCCTTCTCATTAGATATAAACCCTTTTCATAAAGAGGTTTTACTTCACATTCAATCTGGAAAGCTTATAATAGAGAAGGAGGCATAAAAAAAAAAATTAAGAAAAAATCTTATGCCTCTTTCTGTATTTGTAGACTTCTGAGTTAAATTTCAATGGTAACCTTTTTGCACAGGCTAAATAATAATAACAATATTCCTCAATGAAAACCCAACCATTCAAGTCCAGGCCTTGGAGTAGCAAGAAAAAGTACAACTGAGGGGGAGTGCTGGAAATGGGTTATACAACCAATGCGGGGCCAAATCTTATTAGTGGCCCGCCGCTGAAACTTCTCCTTCATTGAACTAGCGCTGCTACTAAAATTCCCGGCATTATTTGCGTCTATAAAACGGTCCAATGCAGGGCCACGCATAGGCAAAGATTCTGCTGGTCTATACATGCAAATGATGCCGGTAATTGTAGTAGCTATGTCAATGCAGCAGTGGGCCAGCTGCAGTTCATATTTAGGTTTCCTTTGGGGGGGCCATAAAAAAGGACGTTGAGGGCCAGATTTGGCCCCCGGGACAGAGTTTGACACCCCTGTCCTACATGCTTCCTGTTTTCTTGGTGGTCCTAATTATGAGACTATCCATATCAGGCCTGGGGATGTAGGAGGGTTTAAAGTGAAAGGTTTTATAATACCTAAATTTTTTTTTCTTTTTACCTGCAGGTCTCCCGAAGTCAGATCCTGGTCACTGGTGGGCCAGCTTCTTCTTCGCCAAACCACCCCATCCCATCATGACCACTGTTTCTGAATCCCCAGAGAAGTAAGTGGACCTTTAAGTGTCAACCAGCACATGTGACACCGCATATATAATACATCATCTTACATATATTCCAGATTTATTCTAATGGGGTGACTAAATGTTTGACCTCATAATGGGCAACCTACCTGCTCATGCCTCCACTTCTGCTTCTGTTTCCTCCCCTATGATTATTTGTCAGGAGGAAGCTGGTAAAGGCTTTGCCCCCCCACACTTGGTACCACCCCCAAGGAACTGGTGGTCTAATTGTAGCTAGCTTGCCCCATGCTTGGGTGTTCCAGCTTCTACCTACATCTCCATGCACCTGCTGGTGCAAAGAAAGGGACTTTAAAAACTTAAAAAGAGCCTGTCACCTACCATTATTTTAACATATAACTAGGTATGTCACAGATATTTAACAACATATTTTCTCATTTTGCAGTTATTTAATCTTTCTCTTTCTCTCGTCTATAGCTCAGGTAGCTTCCGTATGACCAATGGCCTTATCCCCTGTGGCCTGGCTCAGGAGACAGTGAGGAAGAACGTCAATGAGACCAAGACTGACTCCAGCGCCTCTGCCTGACCCCGCCATGCATTCCCCTCCTCACTGGAAAGACGCTGGGTGGTGGAGCCCATTCCCCACCCCCTTCCCCTACCCCCAGGCTGCCCCTCCCATAGCTTTAGCTATCAATTTCATTTTATGTTTTTATACAATGGAAAATGAAAAAAAATAATAAAAAAGTAAACTGTTTTTATTACATCCGTAACACTTTAACATTCTTACTTTGATCCCCCCCCCCCCTCACCCGCCTACGATGCCTTGTTTTTATTTGTATTTGTCTAATAAAGTTTGGCAGCCTTTAAAAAATTGGTTTGTTTGTTATTACTGCTGGGTGTTTTGTTATGCTTTCAAAAAACAAAAGCAAAAAGAAACCTTGTTCAAGGCATGCCTGTAATTTGGCTCCAATCTCTGTGCAGACTGCTAGGAAAAGCACTAATCCAATTCCATGAGCTTGGTGTGAGATTTGTGGATTGGTATGTATGCAGGTGGTGTGCAGGCTGCCCTTGGTTTGAGATGTTGGATCTTTAGCTTGAGCCGCCTGAGAACACAAAGCAATAAACCATTAAATCGCAAAATGCTGTTGTCACCAGTCTTCTCCAGGTACATAGAAGTATTTCCTTACACTCATTCCCGGTGATTGCTCTCTGTGCATTGTATTTTGGAGTAAGTGAGAGAACAAACCAGCAGCTAATCTGTAACACACATTTGTTGTCACACTGAAGTATTGTACAAGCACCAATGTATCTTTTATGATTCAGAATCTCATCCTAATAAAAAAAGAAGCCAAAGCGAATAATCCGATCTATGCCAGGTTTTCATGGTGTATTTAAATTGAAAACTTGCTTACCCTGTTTATTCTCACACTTATTTTTGGCACAGAAGTACAAACTTATCACAAGGTATGTTGGTGAATCCCCTACTCTGCTCCGTCCATGCCTAGCAGCTTCCGAGGTTCTCCAACAACCTCATTTCCTATGTAAACATATAAGCCCACCTGAATCCCAATCCAAAAAGTATATTGTGTGTAATTATACCTGGACATGCTACACATCACAGGACACCTTTGGAGGTCCCCTGGAGTCCATGCCTACTTGAGCTGCTTTGGTGGCACGATACGGACTGTGCAGATTATCAATGTATGTATACATACAATTAGTGTTACATACACTGCTTGGCAAAAAAGTCACACATTCTAATATTTAGTTAGACCACATTTAGTTATGGTTACGGCACACAATCCCTGTGGTATCCTTTTCATTAGCTTATGCAATGTTACATCATTTACTTCCATTCATTTTCCCCCCAGATCTTGCATGGATGATGGAAGAGTTAGACTGCTGCACAGGAGCAGTTACCAGAAGAGTTTGGAATACCCTATAATAAACCAAACCCAGACACATTCACTCATGGCTTGTCACTAAAACTTTCACTCCTTGCTGAGCATCTGAATGTAAGTATTGGCTTCTGGGCTCCTATCAGACCAATTAAAAACACGTCCATACTCTATCCATATTTATTATTATTCATTGTCAATGGTATTAGTTTTTTCTTTCTTAATGAAAGCATTGCATCCTAGGTATACAGAATGTATGTGTAGGGGTGACCAGTGCTACATACATCCCCCAGTATAGCCACAGTTTGACCTCTGCAAAGAGACTGCTGCATCCACACAGAACGAGCCTAGTGTTAAATTCACTACTTTATAATTATGTCCTATTCAATAGGTATCTATATTTTATGTCACTCTTCTTATATGTGACTGCCAATGACCCTCCTTCGTGCTCCCTTCATTATATTGCCTGACCCTGTAGTGATCACTTCTTGTTTATTAACCCATTATCCTACATTCTGCAATGAACATTGACCACCACCACCTTCCTCCAGTGAATATTGTGCCTCCACGGTTGTAGTTTCTTCTGTTATGTGGGGGCCAGAGTTATAACTAAAGTAAATAAAAATATGGAAGCCGAGTGGCTCATTGGTTAGCACTCTGGCATTTGCAGCGCTGGGTCCCAGGTTTAAATCTCAGCCAGGACACTATCTGCATGGAGTTTGCAGGTCTATGGGTTTCCTCCAGGTATTCTGGTTTTCTTGCATATCCTGAAACATACAGTTAGGTTAATTGTCTTCAAAAACTGCCCTTAGACTGTATTAAAAGACATATGACTATGGTAGGGACATTGGATTGTGTGCTCCTTTGACGGACAGTTAGTGAAATGACTATGGACTTTGTACAGCGCTGCGTAATATGTCGGTGCTATATAAATACTTTGTAATAATAGCAGCACCCTACAATTGTGAGATTAATCAACCATATGTTGCCCTGTCATGGGAAATGCCCCAAAAAAACACCGGGCATATTTTCTTTTGATCGGCTAATCTGAAAACAAAAGATCACACAAGCACGGCTTTATACTTTCTGCAAATATGAACACGTTCTCTGTCTCTCTTGCACTTGTTCCAGGGAATCAGTGATTGTATTGTACTTGTACAGAACAGGTTATGCCCAAACACAATGTTTTGTATCCCATGGAAATATTTGGAAACAAAGTGTCCTTCTTGCTGGCAGACTTTTGTTGGGTTAATAAGTAACTGGGCAAGAAGAGAGTTGTTTAGTGAACATGGCCGCACCCAGCGCTCCCTGTCCCTGGCTGTAGTCATGTGACCTTTATCCCACTTTCTATTCTGGATCAGTACACAAAAGTAGGGAGGGTGTCAGGGGGATCCGGGCTGCCAGACAGGATTCACGGGGTGAATCAGGGTAACTGTGACGCCAATTATAAAATAGCAAGCTGGATTGCCGCCTCTCATTGGCTCCCCCGGTTTCCTATTCCGCTCGTCCTATATCAAGATTTAAATGTCACCGAGTTCACATGTATGGCTTAATGTCTTATCACTTACCTTTGCTTTGTTCTTAGGACTTTACCAACCTATTTTTGCATATTTTTTAGATTTCTGCGATCACACTTGGTGTATCTTATTATCTTTCGTATAGCACCAACATACTTTGCAGCACTGTACAATAAAGAGGGACTGCAGGCATAATATATACCAAAGGACAAACCATAACACAATAGGGGAAGAGGACCTGCTTGGACAAAGCTTATAGGTATTGGAGCCAATGGGTGCACCAAAAATGGCAGCTGGCTTGGAAGGAGTCAGGTAGGGTGCAGCACAAAGGAGAGCAGTAGTTAATTTGAAGAACCCATAGACATTTGGAGGATATTCCCATTCTTGTTACTACAGAACAGACTCATTGCAACACCATGCTAAAGACAAAAGTCATGTCAACTCAAAATTGGCTTTTTGGTTTTAGGTAGACGGTAGCAAGCCCCATGATCATCTGAAGAAGGAAAGTCCTGGCCTCTAATTTCCTTGCTCCCCCAACCCTCGGTCAATGGTTCTTACTTTCCTATAAAGATAAAATGTGCCAAGAACTGAGCTTGAGACCTGATTTGTACCAGGAAGAGAGAGAATTTTAGGCAAGCCAAGTGGATAGAAAGTCTGGGGAAAATTTAGATTTGCTGACACAGTTGAGCTCAGTGGCAGGTATGGTTGGCATGACCTCCTAAAAAGTCATCCATGGCTACCCTGGGTCACCTTCTCCATGTAGATAAAACCTTGTCAGACAAATATTTGCCTTAGATTTAGGTGGCAGAGTTTTTTCCCAGCACTGTTCCAGTATTTGTACTTTCTAAAGCAAGCAAACCCCGGAATGCCCACCCTTTTTTTAATAATTCCGGAGGAGGTTAGAAAGTCCACCTAAAATCCATATATCAGCCTCTGGTGGGTCTCCTAGGCAGAGGCAGATGGGAACTAAGGAATTCAGTGCCTGGAAGGTGGGCACCTCTCATAATGGGCACAGTAATTTTACAGACCTGGGAACCCAGCACAGGGATGTGGGGGGCAATCATATTTGGGCACAGCAGGTGTACAGACCCAGCTACCCAGTGCCTGGAAGGGTGTACAACCCTCAAAATGAGAACCACAGGTGTACAATCCCCTAACCTCACTGCAGGGAAGGTAATACCTTACTTATTAGGTATAGCAGGTGTACAGACGCTGCAAGGTTGGTATGAACCCTTCATATTGGGCACAGCAGGTTTAAAGACCTGGAAAATCAGCACAGGGATGGAAGAAGTCCTTCATGGTGGGCACAGCAGGTGTATATACCCAGGAACCCAGCAGAGGAATGTGGTAACCATTCAAAGTGCAGGTGTATAGACCCACTAGTCCACTGGGTTGCTGTTTCCTCTTGATGATCTGGAACAATCCTTTGTAAATGTACTTGTAACTACATCCTGAAGCTATTGACTAATCACACGCACAGTCTCTGCTTCCTTCATACCAGTCCTGCACAACAAATGCTCTTCCCATGTCATCAAGGAGGGCATTGCAGTGAATTACTGGCAGCATTTATAACCTTGTACCTGTATTAAAACTATAGACAATATGTCACAGCCAGGCTTCCTATAGGAAAGCTCAATTTACGTGTCTTTCCCCACAGGTCAAATATGGATTTTTGGTGGGTTCCTCTTTGTAAGTGTTTCTTCAGAACCTTTCATAGTATTCTACTATCTTTAATTCTATGGGGGAGTAAAAATGACACACACTGCTCCTTATATTACATATTTTATAGCTACAAATACTGAAATATTAATACTTATTCCTGGTACATAACAGTCTCTTAGCATGTATTGACACAAACATGTATTTGTGTCTGGGTTGGGGAGATTTGCCTTCACTTCCTCTTCTGGAGACACAACAAGAAATGAAGCGAAATCCCTACCATGTTCTCTTCCTTTTTCAGTGACAACTGTAGCAAACAAAAGTGTGCCAAGAACAACCTAATAGGGGCTGTAACACCTACACATTTACAACAAGATACAATTAAATTGGCTCAGTTATTACACAAGAAGCTATAAAACACACATACAAATATACAGTATATATAGATAGAATATTCTTGATTTTTGTGAACTGCCCTGTTATAAAATAATGATTAGCATACCAGCTGAAACTTCAGATCAGGCTGAAGATGTTGTCCAGCAGTGTTAGGGTTCCATGCATGTTATACACACCAGCTGTGATTTAAAAAGGGACAGTCAAGGTATGTCTTAGGAACACAGACTCAAGAAACACAATAATTTACAGTCAGTAAAGTGATAATGAAAAGAAGTCGGCCTTTTTTTGATCAGAGGTGCCCTTTATATTTTTGTCCATTTAGAAGTCACAGATTTGTCTCATCCTACATTTGATCATAGGGAGATCTTCTTCAGCTTTGATATTAAGGGTTTAGATTTCATGGGTTTGGAGGATTCTTCTGATGGCTCGTAGTAGGCCAGGTTATCAATAGAGACCTTCAGTTCACTGAATGTCGGCCTCTTGTGTGGATCAGCGTTCCAGCATTCCAGCATGATTTGGTAAATCTTCTCTGAACAGTCTTTTGGCGCGCTCATTCTTTTGCCTTTCCTAAGGTACTGAAGTAGTTCAGAGTTGTTGATCGCTGAGGAAAAGAAAATGCAAAGAGGTCAATGCTGATCAATAATAGAAAGGCATTTTGCAAAGCTTGGGGGGAAAAGACCATCCAATGAAGAGAGCCCAAAACAATTTTTAGGTTCTTCTAAAATCTATATATTATAGATAAAGCTCTGAAACATCTCCAAGCATCATAAAACACAATGCTTATATAGTACACTGTAAATGTTAATCACATGACTAAATAACAAGGCATTTGGTCACATGACCCAGATCCATGGTGTACCTTGCTAGGCAAATAGTTACCTGGATATGGGATCATTCCTCGAGACATAATCTCATGTAAGAGAATGCCAAAAGACCAGACATCAGACTTTAGGGTGAAGAGCCCAAACTCCAGGGCCTCGGGGGCGGTCCACTTGTATGGGATCTCCTTAGAGTTTGACAAATAGTAGTCATCCTTAAATAAGAAAATACAGGGGGAGGATTAGGATGATATACATACTGTATATTTCTTTTAACAAAATCTGACACCATCATATTATCTGTAGGTCAGTCCTGGGGACCAGCACTTACCGTGACAATCCTGGCTAAGCCAAAATCGGCCACTTTGCAGATGTTGTTCTGGCCAATCAGCACGTTCCGAGCTGCTAAGTCGCGGTGGATACAGTTCTTGGACTCTAGGTAGTGCATCCCATCTATGACTTGTCCTGCGATATCCAGGAGCCCTTCTAAACGTAGCTCCTTCTGATCAGTGTCTGAGGAAGCACAAAGAGGGTTACAAAATAGCAGGCAAAATGCCGGGTACCTGGCTGTTATGCATTAAAATTAACGTGAGGTCCAAAAACGGCTGGTATCGTTCACATGTGCAATTTCCAAAACTGTACCTGCCAGCAAGTGAAAGTTACACTCACCTCTTAAAAAATTTAGCAGGTCCCCCTTGGAGAGCAGCTCAGTCACTATATAATAGGGACCCCCTACTGAGCACACCGCATACAGGGATAGTAGGTTACGGTGGCGCAGAGTCTTCAGAAATGCCGTTTCCTTCAAGAAGATTTCACGGGTGGTCACGTCTAAGGAACAATGGAAGAAGACCAAGTCAGAAAGGAAATGAACATGATTGCACACTCAGGTTTAAAGAACTACACATGCAAACTCTCAAAAGGTGGCAAATGAGTGTAAAGCAAAACTTTCAACTAAAGATTGTTTAGGACATACATAACATCAATATGCTTACTGATAGGTTTCTGGAATGACATTTGTAGGACAGGTCTGGCCCCAACAAAATTGGCTTCAAAAAGGGAGCATCCACAACATTCAGAAATCCCCCACCCAGTCCCATCACTCACCTACTATATATATAACATGCTTTTCCTTTGGTTGAACTTCAATAACTAATTCCAACAAAGGGTAAAATGCATCAGTTAGAGGAGCTCAGACTATGGGATGTGATAGGAAGTAAAGGGATATCAATATTTTACAGGTACAGTGGGCCACCTGTTCTGATGACAGCTTTAAGATAGGATTTCCCCTACAAGGACAAGAAGGGGTGGGAGCAAAGACAATATGAAGCAAAGAAAGTTCTGGTTTGAGTTACATCATCATTTGTACTTTACCAAAATATTATTAAAAAATTCTATCAAATTCCATTATTTCATCATAAATGAGAATATAGAAGTACCGATAGGTCTACACTCCACTATGCATTGCCTACTGTCTGACTCTAGAAGCAATTGGGAAGAAGATACTTTGGGTAACATTGCCCTCTACTGGTCATTACTATTATTGGTGTCCTTTAGGAAGTTGGTGTCATGGTACCAGGTTTCCTTTTTTGGGTGGTGAAAGTTTCAAATAACCCTTTGTGTGTAGGAAAAGTTCCAGCTTAAACCATAACCTAGTTTGTGTGCCAAGTGGCCTTATTCTTATGAGGTAGCCACATGTCAGGGTTCCTCCAGTTCCTCCAGTTTACTCCAGTCCTTGGAGTTGTGTTTTAGCTTTGAGGGATCGGTTGATCATGTGGATAGAGGGATCCGGTAACTCACTGACAGTGAAGAATGGGCATATTTCAGTGTTTCTCAACCAGGGTATGGTAGAATCCTAGGGTTCCTCAGAGGTTACTAGGGGATCCTTGAGCAAGGAGCAATTTGTGCTTCTCAAGTAAGGTACCACTGATGATCTTTTTGGCTATTTGTGGGAATGACATTCTTCCCACTGGCAGCTTGATTTTTCTCGGCTTAGGGTAATATCCCAACATCCTTCCCAAGATGTATCAAAACTGGATGTCGATCAAGATATTGTTGAATCCAGTTGGGTCTGGAGGCTATGACTTACCTTGCTTTATAATTTTAATGGCCACTCTCATTTTCAACCTCCCCTTCCAGTGGCCATCGTAGACCTGTGCAAAATTTCCAGAGCCCAGTCTGTTTCCAAGGATAAATTCCTCTCTTGGTCTCTCCCACTCGTCTATAGGTAGAGGATTCAGATCGGTGGCTGTTGGCTCATCCTGCATAAGTTATATAAAAAGTATTAAAAAAAGATCACTCCATCTCAAACTTCACTCTGCAGCCACGCTTAGGAGACCACTTTGAGACTATTTAGTCTGAACCTTTAGTACCAGGTCAGTGAGCGTTAAAGAATGCTTGTGATTGGTCAATAGGGGGTGCCAATTATTTGGTTCCCCTTACAGTTGGGATTATTATATAATATTGGCTTGGGCAACTGTGTGTTATGGTTATCTGCCTCTCCTGCAGGTGGCGCTGAATACTTGGTAAAGATGAACTTCCACTGGTCACCTGCAGATGGCCACATCCAGGAAAAACTCATTGTGCAAGCAGCTGGGAGCTCCTTATTTAGGGGTTTGCCCTTCCTTGAGTCCTTGCTAGATCCTCAGTGTTATTTGGCCTGGTACCTGCTGTGTTTTCTGCCCCTGATCCTGTCCCTTGTTGTAACACCTGTTGATCCTGACCTGCCTGACCCGAGCTTGTGTACCTTTTGGTTCTAACTAATAACTAACTAACAAACTATGAACCAAAAGTACACAAGCTCGGGTCAGGTCAGTTCAGGATCAACAGGTCTTAGAGTGGAGATAATCTTGTGCCCTCACAAATTTTGTCCAAGGCAATCAGCACCCCCAAATTTTTGTAACATCTAAGATACAAGGTGCAGAACAGCTCCCAGCATTTCCATGACTTCCAGCTTTTATGTCGGACATCAAAAGCTCTTTTTTTGGTGGGGAATAGCGGGGCAAAGGAAGCTGTGCTGTCATTGGCCAGATATAGTCCAAATACCTTATCCTAAATTTGTACCACCATTAAAACATTTCACAGCTGATAATTCATAATTCTGCGCATGACACCCTACATGTAGACTGAAAAAACAGAAAGCTGGCAATTCTAAAACTACACAGGATATTGTGGAGGGTTCCTTCAAGAAGGACCTGTCCTTTAAGAAGATAAGATAAAGCCCCTTCCAATTTTACCCCAAAAGTATAGGTTGGCGAAAGTCCCATCATTCAATGGTGACTTACCTTCATGCAAGGATTGCTCAGCTTTACCCCTATCATGACCGGACTCAAATGATAGTGATCGATCAGCTCGTTCAGATCTGGGAAAAACCAGCTTGTATTCAAGTGGTATTCTCCTCTGGGGTTGCGCAGAATTTTGAAGTGTTTCACAGTATCATTTACCCGCACTGCAACAGATAAATACATAAATGTGTAAAAAAAAAGAGAATAGAATAAAATAAAATAGAAGAACTGTCAGTTCCTTTCCTCTCATTTTTTTTTTTATGGCTTTTTTGCTTGTGTACACCACGACAAGTCGTAATGCAAATTACCGTAACGCAAGGAGCTGTGTACATGCGCTGTGGTGCGTTGCCATTCCTTGTTGATCGCAGCTCAACGCACGACTACAATGTGCCCCCGGTAGCAGTATAATACCCCAAAAAGCACGGATGCAAATGCTTTTTGTGGCTAGGACCTATTTTTATATATTGAGGGGTGTTTGCTTATTTTGCAATCCAATGATATGTGCTGGAATGTTTAAACAAATGTGCATTGACGCAGGCCACACCGCAAAAAAACAGTGAATGTGTCCTAAAATATCTAGAATATTCTCTTCATTATGGATACAATAGAAAAGGGTTAAAACCCATGTAACATTTTTTATTTCACCTATGCAAAGGAGATTTTCCTTTACAAACCAGGAAGTGAAAGGAAATCTTTCCAAAATGAAAGAAATGTTGCTCCCTTTAGATTGCTTCTTTCTGATCCAGTGGCAGCTGTTACATTTTGTATTCTCTTTTTGTATTCTGTTTTAGTGACACTAGGACAAAGTGAGAGGGTGTGTGAAACAAGCAAACACCCTAAAACTAAATACAAAGCTGTTTTTTTAATATAATTCATGCTTTGAAAATACAAAGTGTTTTATATTGACAAAAAGAACATATATGCAATGATTTTGTTTATTATTTAGCCTCCCAGGCCTGCTATGTCAGCTTGACCTCTGAACCTTCCAGGCTTCCATAGTAACAGAGTGGAGGCGGCCATCTTGGCCTTAGATGTAAACAAGGAAGTGATACTGTTATGGCTCCAAATGACTTTTGTAGGATGTAAGTAACTAACTGGTTTTATCATTGTTTATACAGGCCAGTCATAATGTAGTACACGTTTATCTGTCATATATAAAATTGTGTCATTTTTAAGTGTTTATTTTATTGTTTGAGTAAAGCTATAATATTATGATGGTGGCCTATGGCTGATTGTTGACATCCTTACCATTCACAAACACTGACTTTGCTATCCATAGAGTGATTTCACAGGCTGGCAGAGGCCTCTTAGTGATCCAATTAAATGACATGGTTGATATATGAACTTGTTGTTTGGGGGAGGGGGGTTGTTATTTCCATTTTAATTGCAAGCTTTGCAGATTTCCAGGTTCAGGCCTACTTCAGGATACATCCCGCATGGTGCCCTGCAGCTGCCACTTGGACCGCTGTGCTGGTTCCTAAAGAACCATTGTCTGCAGGTTTGACATTGCTCGGTACTGAATTGCTCACTGTCACCCAATTCATTCTCTATGGGGTTGTTATGGGTAGAAGCTACAGGTACCAAGCAAGGTGCCAGCTGCTGAGTGCCACATAGGATCATTGCTAGATCCCATGGCAGGCCTGAACCTGCTTTTATTCCCATGTGGAAATGGGTTTGTTATCGCAATGTGTAGCAACACACGTCATGCATAGGTGTGCAGGACTGCCATTCATTCCTTCATGGCACCTAGGTTGATAAAGCTAAGCTTGTTGCCATGTTATCTTCCCAAAAAAGTTAGCAACGCTAATGGCTTCCCGAGCAAACACCCTGCTTGTTTGGCCCCTGGAGGAGGACGCAGGCACCAAGCTATCCTTGACAAATGGCAAAATCTAATTTCGCCAATTTTTTTCTCTTCTGTTAATCCAGCAGGAAAGTGAAGCTGCAGGATTGTCATGGCTGCCGTCACCTGCCTTCCCATGATCCTCCGCTACCCTGCGTGTCTTACCTGAGAGAGCGTAGACAAAGTTCTGCTTGTCGCTTTTGCGGACCAGGAACGATCCTGTGGTGTTGCCCTTTTTCATGAGCAGATTGATGGCTTCCGTCCGCGAGAGCTCTCCGAAGAACCATCTGGGGAGACAGGTACACTTGTCAATTTATTATGCAGCATTAGGAGGAAATGTCTGAGAAGCACTGATAAATCTAAAGGTAATTGTACAGAGATTGTACAATCAGATTGTAATGTGTGTGACCAATGTTAGCTCTGCCAGCTACTACTAGTAGAAGGTAAATCTTTACAAGATTGAATAATCACATTGCACTGTATAAGGCTGGCTGTACAATCAGATTGTAATAAGTGTGGCCAGTAGTTGATTCACCTCTGTGGACTTTGTCTCCTAGCAAACATTTAATAAATCTTCAAGCTGTTTTTCCTGCACAGATATAAGGTGATGAGGAAGTAGAGGAGTTAAGATGACAAAGTCCCCTCTGCAACACACAGAGATTCTTGTAAATGGCTACTTTTATGTGAAGGAATTGTTCTATAATGTAGGTAAGTGAGGAACATAAAGTGGACCTGTCACTCTGCATGAGATTGAAGGGCTGGGGGCAGGAGGCTCAGGACACAGGTGAGGAACATAAAGTGGACCTGGAACCCCTCATAATGAGCACAATGGGTGCACAGACCTAGGAAAAGGGCACTGGGATAATGAGAACCCCTCATAATGAGCACAATGGGTGCACAGACCTAGGAACAGGGCACTGGGATAGATGCACAGACCTAGAAACAGGGCAGTGGGATAATGGGAACCCCTCATAATGAGCACAATGGGTACAGACCCCGGGAACTTAGATCAGTGTTGATGGCAGCCCGTCATAATGGGCACAACAGGTGCACAGACCTGAGAACTCAGCACTGGGATAATAGGAATCCCCTTATAATGAGCACAGTGGGTGCAGACCTGGGGACAGGGCACTGGGACAGTGGGAACCCCTCATAGTGAGCACAGCAGGTGCACAGACCTGGGAATTTAGAACAGTGTTGATGGCAGCCCGTTATAATGGGCACAACAAGTGCACAGACCTAAGAATAGGGCACTGGGATAGTGGGAACCCCTAATAATGGGCACAACAGGTGTACAGACCTAAGAATAGGGTACTGGGATAGTGGGAACCCCTAATAATGGGCACAGGTTAATTAAACTACAACTCTTTAGCATCTTAGTGGTTCGATTTACAATAGTTTTTTCTCCAAGTCAGCTAGCACTGAAACATCAAAGGTTACATTATAAGTCATTCACGTTTAATACTAATAAATACAGAACCATAGGGATGCTTGTGGCTTTAAAGGCAACATTGTACAAAAAAACAAATCCTTCAAATAGCATGTGCCCCCTTTTCCTTGTCCATACTAAGCACCATGTCTTTCTTCAGCATTTAGAGAGGTTCCAATGTTAAGAGACAGGGACACATCCCCTTATCCTAGTCCCCAAAATAGATGTGGGGGTTTAGTGTGTTTGGGATCTAGAAGCCCTGAGGTAATTAACAATTCAAAAATTATTTTTAATTTCTTTATTAAAATAAAACAATATCCCACTTCATGTGGGGAAGAAGCCTTGTTCCTCATCATGACACACCCCATTGTTGATGGTAGGCTTGTGGCCTGGTATGGCATGGGAGGCTTTCTTGGGATAAGGATGGGATGGGATCCTTTCTTGGGATAAGGATCTAGTTTGTAAATTAGGAAGGACCCGTATTGTTTTTTGCTTCGTACATTTTGTTATACAGGTTGACATTTAAAAATCTGGCCTTCGATAATCCGGATCCTTCAGTTTTCCGGCATGGATTTTGGAGCACATTTTCAAATTTACACTGTTTTCTGGAGGTGCTGTTAATATTTTGATGGTGCTGTACACCAGAATCAGCTGTTAGGTCTTGCTTTTCCTCCATAAAATGAAGCTGTTCCTGTTGCTGAGGATGCTGTTACTATCAGTCATGAAGATGATCATACTGACAGCCCATCTGCTATTTAGCTTCTTTTCGACGGTACAGTAATGATTAAAATTCTGAGGCACTATTTTGTTTTTATTTGAATTAAAATTCTGTAAAACTGTTTTATTTAGTTTGCTTTTCCTTTAGTGTCATTTCATTTAGTGGTATTTCATTTTAATATATACAGCATATATACCTTTCAAAAATCCAGACATTTTTAAAATCTGACACTCCTGAGGTCCGAGGTTCAATGTCAACCTGTATTTTGTTGTATTGTAACATGTTTTTTTTTTTTTTTATAAAGTGGACCTGTCACTCTGCATGAGATTGAAGGGCTGGGGGCAGGAGGCTCAGGACACAGGTGAGGAACATAAAGTGGACCTGTCACTCTGCCTGAAGTAGATGGGCTGAGGGCAGGGGGCTCAGGACACAGGAGAGGAGACAGAGACCCAATGAGGTACATAAAGAGGACCTGTCACTCTGCCTTCTATTGAAAGACTGGGATCAGGAGGCTCAGGACAAAGGAAAGCAAGCAGAGACCCACCGAGGAACATAAAGTGGACCTGTCACTCTGCTGGGAGCATGAGGTTCCTGACATAGAAGAGAAGACAGAGGGCTGGAGTATAGTACGTAAAGTGGACCTGTCACTCTGCATGCTACAGACAGTCTGGCAGCAGGAGGCTCATGATACAGGAGAGGATAGGCGAGATCCAGAATATGTGATATGAAGTAGACCTGTCACTCTACCTGCTGTAGAAAGAGTGAGGACAAGAGGTTCATGGCACTTTAGAGGAGGCAGCGATCTGAAGTGAGGTGCATAAAATGGACCTGTCACTCTGCCTGCTATTGAAAGACTGGGAGAAGGAGTCTAATGACAAAGGAGTAGAGACAGAGGGCTTGAGTAAGGTACACAAATTGGACCTGTCACTGTGCCTATGATAGATGGGTTGGCAGCAGGAGGCTCATGACACAGAGACCCAGTAAGATACATAAAGTGGACCTGTCGTTTCTTTAGAAAGACTGGCATCAAGAGGCTTATGACACAGGGGAGGATACATAGACACAGAATGAGGTACATAAAGTGGACCTGTCACTCTGCCTATTAAAGAAAGGCTGGGAGCAGGAGCCTAATGACAAAAGAGAAGAGACAGAGATCTGAAGTGAGGTACATAAAGTGGACCTGTCACTCTGACTTCTTTAAAAAGACTGAAAGTCTTCAGTTCCTGACACAGGGGAGCAGACCGTGGCAAGCTTGCTCCTAACAGCAGGCAGACATTGTTTTGGACAGGGCAGGAAAGAGAAAGAACCCCTCTAGGTCTGGAAATATTTTCCTTCATTTTCTGTTCAGACAGGAAGTGAGCTGAATCTTCTCAATGGGTATACCAAACTTTTTTCGGTATAGTGAACGCCACCACATTTCCTATAAGGTTTTCTACATAGCTGAAAACTCTCCCTGTGACTTCTCGAGTCTCAGTAATTTGGCTCCTTCACGTGTGCCAGCTAGTCATTAAAATTCTTTCACCCTGCCTCCTGTGTACCTGTCTGATCGCTTCTCAATGAGTCAGTCCTGCTTTATTCTAAAGAAAGACTTCCTGCCCACAACTGGGGGGAATTCTGTGGAGCCAAAAGCACCTGTACAGCCAGTCATCTCCTGATTTTCCTTTGCCCTGGACAAAACATTGGTACCCTGAATAATTCTTGTCTCTGTTCCTGTGAGTTTCAGGTGTTCTCAGATCCTCCCATTACAATCTCCATAGAGTAAAGTAAAAAAATATCCGGCACAAATGGTGGGAACCACTTATAATGAGCACAATAGGTGCACAGACTTGGGAACTTAGAACAGTGTTGATGGCAGCCTGTCGTGATGGGCACAACAAATGCACAGACCTAAGAACTCAGCACTAGGAATAGTGGGAACCCCTCATATTGGGCACAATGAGGGCACTGGCATAGTGGGAACCCTTCATAATGGGCACAACAGGTGTACAGACCTAGGAACAGGGCACTGGGATAATGGGAACCCCTCATAATGAGCACAATGGGTGCACAGACCTAGGAAAAGGGCACTGGGATAATGAGAACCCCTCATAATGAGCACAATGGGTGCACAGACCTAGGAAAAGGGCACTGGGATAATGAGAACCCCTCATAATGAGCACAATGGGTGCACAGACCTAGGAAAAGGGCACTGGGATAATGAGAACCCCTCATAATGAGCACAATGGGTGCACAGACCTAGGAAAAGGGCACTGGGATAGTGGGAACCCCTCATAATGAGCACAATGGGTGCACAGACCTGGGAATTTAGAACAGTGTTGATGGCAGCCCGTTATAATGGGCACAACAAGTGCACAGACCTAAGAATAGGGCACTGGGATAGTGGGAACCCCTAATAATGGGCACAACAGGTGTACAGACCTAAGAATAGGGTACTGGGATAGTGGGAACCCCTAATAATGGGCACAACAGGTGTACAGACCTGGTAACATATGTTTTGATTGGTTTACACCACACGCCTGTCTTTACACTGCAGATTACTCGGCGATGACAGCAGATGCAGCAAAATCTGAATCATTTTTGTTTGTGCAAAAACCCTGCGCTCCAGGCACCGCACTTTCCCCTACATTAATTTTCCCACCTACTTGACCTTAGTACAAACCCAACACGTGTACTTACTGCTGCTCTTCCACCGTCCCTTCTTCAGCCATATAATTAAATGGCACATATCCCTTCTCGCCAGTTTTTCTGCCAAGGGCATTGATCCTCTCCACCATCCACCAGTCCTGGCTGCGGTCTATGACCTGGAAGCGCTCGCCTGCCTTAAAGCACAGTTGGTCCTCCTCGAGGCCATGGAAGTCCCACAGGCTGACGTACCTTTGTACCGGCGTTGTCATGATCATGTAGCCGTCCATGACAAATGCAACTATCAGAATGAGAGTCCTGGCAGGTCCATGGCCAGGAAATATCAGATGGGACTTTCCAGTCCACTCCTGACAGAGGGGTGTGGAAAAGTCAAAGCTGCAGAGAGAAATGCAAATGTTACCGGCTATGTCAGTCTTAAGTGATTACTGGGTCACCACCGCCCGTATTTCTGCTCCTACTTCCTCATTGCAGTCAGCGTTCCACCTGAGGCAGAGAGCAGGGAGGGAACAACAACAAAGAAAGTCACACTACTTTCTGCATCCCATTAAAGGAAAAGGAATTTCCCACAATCTTTGTATTCAATTTATTGCAGCACTCCCTAATTACGTTATAATAAATATATCTGCTTTCACTGTATTTAAAAATACATTTAATGAGGTGTTAATAATTGCAGACTGTAAACTGTAGATTAGAAAATGTATTTATAAAAGGCAACCAGTGTATGAACCTAAATCTGATCTTGATGTCAGCCTCTTGCTATCCTGTACAGCAGGGCTGGGTTATGCGGAAAGGAAAGAGCACATAGGGTCAATCAATTCAGATACTGACAGGGGATTTTTATTATTAATATTAATAAACAGGATTTATATAGCGACAACATATTACGCAACGCTGTACATTAAATAAGGGTTGCAAATGACAGACTAATACAGACAGTGATACAGGAGGAGAGGACCCTGCCCCGAAGAGCTTACAATCTAGTAGGATCACAGAGGAGCAGAGAGAGGAGCCTACCACAATGCTGCTTTTCTTTTTATTAGCCAGTCACCAAATAGAAGTGGATTGAATGATGCTGGCCATCAGACTGAGGACATCTAGTGGCAGAAAAACAGTACTGCAGGTGCATTATCTGGCTTCAAAAGTTAAAATTGCAGCAAATACTCATTTTGTTATTAATTTTCATTTTATTTTTATTTTTTTGGCTGAACTTCTGCTTTAACATGTAATAACTTGGGAGCTGAGGTTTTACCTCTTATGTATATATTATACCATAACCATATATATATATATATATATATATATATATATACCATGATTTGCTATATGTTCCTTTAGTATGTTAGGTTGCCATGGCACTTCAACACATTACCCAGTGTTTCTCAAGCAGGGTTTCTCTCAGGTCACCAATAATAATTTGGTAGGGCGACTTTCCTCCCAATGTAAGGGGCTTTCTTCCCACTGACCACCACACTAATGTACTGGGCTTGCTGTGTCCATTGCACCCTTGATCTGCTCCTTGTAAACAGTGGTATCACAGGGTGGACACAGACACAAAATGTTTTGGGAAGTTGATAGATATGTCTGCAAACAGTGATATTTGTACATTACATATTCCATCTCTGCTTATTCATCTTGGACTGTTGCACTAAAGCTGAGCTGTCCCCTTCCTGTGGCAGTCCATGTTCTTGGAAGCAGTCCAGAAACACAATATGTTATTCTTCCCATTATTCTTGATGGTTGTGTGTTGCTCAAAGGGACAGTTTTTTTGTTTTTACAACATATACATACCAAAATATATATTCATATATTGCAGCAGAGGGGCAGTTTTTGTATAATTTCCATTATATATATATATATATATATATATATATATATATATATATTTATATATATTATTTGTTTTGTTTGTTCTTTTTTGTGAGGTTTTGTGAATGAATTGCCTTTATGTATCTAAGCAGCAGATGGAGCTCTGAGCTTCTTTTCCAGCTTTTCCAGTGTCTACTTATCTCCCTTGATTTAAAATAATTGTGATTTAAAATAATTGTGTTCTGTACTAAAGCTTTAGTTTAATTTCATATTCCACAATAGAGGAGCCATTGCTGGCCTCCTTGTTGTCTGCTTGCCATTCTTATCCCCTGTCATCAAAACATTCTTAGTCCTTGTCCCAGAATAAGGAATGTCAATGAAAAGCCATAAACTCCCACATGCGTGACCGGTGTATTAGTAAATCAAGGCATTGAAACCAGGGAAGTTTGTTGATGGACAGACTACTATTATTTGCAAAGTGAAAGCTAAACAAGAGCAACAATATGCTTATTTAAACGCTGTTTAGGCATAAAAAGAATACCAGGCAACTGTCAAAACACAGTTTAATTTAGTTGAGCTATATATCATTTAAGAATATCCTTGCATAAACAAATCCTTTATGGTGACAATCCTTTATTTGTGAAATGAGATGGGTAAAAGAAGTGGAAGGGAGGCTAGCTAAGCTCCATGAAATTGTTCAGTGCAGTTGCCCTAACTATGTGAACATGGGGAAGGAAGGAGGAGCAGAGGGGGATCTCTTCTTAATGCTCTTCCTATATTGTCCAATCACAGGTTGTGGAGAGTCCTGCACCGGGCTGTAGTCTGCAGAGAAGTGCTGGACTTTGCTGTGCTGTATATTAGGATGTCCTGAATCACAAGTCTATCAGATAAGCTATGCAGGTCAATCACTCCCCATATAAATATTTAACATTAGCATTTTTCTTGAATTTAGATGTAGTCCTTTATCACACACAGTCATGTGAAAAAGTATGTACAACCCCATGGAAATGAAACACTAGATCTTTATTCAAACAGTTCCTACAGATAATCATAACAAACATGAATAAAAAGAAAAAAACACCTCGGAAATATATATATATATTTTTAGATGTTATGGTGTACTTTGGAAATAGTAAGTATACCTTTGGCCCCGTAAACTGGTGTTGGTCCTATAGCAGAAATTACTTGTAGACATTTTGCCTAACTTTACACCAGTGACTAACTGATATATTGACCACTCCAGCAAAATGCCTTCACTTACAATATGTTTGTGGGTTTTCCTCCAAGATCAATAACTGAAGTATGACATGTTTCATGTTCTTATTACAACGTCCAACCTGAACCTAATTTCATGGATGTCAGGTGATTTAGATCATGAGAATGAATTCACTGTGTGCATTGTATTTGTTAACATTGCTCTCAAGGAGAGCTGACTGTAAAAATTTTACTTTCTACAATCTCCTGAAATGAGGGTCGACTATCCAAGTCCTGGTGCCAGCATTTCAGCATTAAACTGTAGACATCACTTGTACATAGGGGTGGCTTGGGCAGTCTGTATCCCTCCGTCACCTTTGTGCGTACCTCCTCCAAACCTTTAAGAGCTGGAAAGACAGAAAAAATAATTACGGGCAAGCCAAAGTCTACAAAAGATGAGAAATACTCTGATTCCGATCCTCCCTATTGGACTTGTATGGCTAGGCTTATTGTCGATTGGGGAGAGGGGGGGAGGAAGAAGGAGGGATTCAAATTTTAATTGGCAACCAAAAAATAAAACGTCTCAATAAACCCCTTATTGGTAATGAGAGCTGCCTTTCTTTTACCATCTCTTGGGGTACACAGCCTTGTAATGCATGCAAACCTGCTGCTCATTAGATCCCCATGCTCTCATGTTCCTACTAAGGGATCTTCCTATTGATGGGAATTTTAGAAGTGGAAAGGAAAATGATCTTACTTGCATATGGAGTTTGTCCTAGGGTAAAAATCTCATACAGGACAATTCCAAAAGACCATACATCTGTTTTGGTTGTAAATATCCCACCCTTAAGAACCTCTGGTGGCATCCACTGAAAAGGAACAGTAGAAGTAGAAGTTGGACGATACTGTGAAATAAAAAACACATATTGGTAAAGTGAAACATTTAGACAATGGGACGTTTGACCACTGAAAATCAAATGGCCTTAGATTTCATTCTAGGATATTTTCCCCCAAAATAAAATATTTCTCGTCTGAGTGACAGATGTTTTTGGGTCAAACCTCTTTCTGTTTGGCAAATCCAAACTGTGAAATTTTGCAGACTAGGTTGTCTCCAACCATGATGTTGCGACAGGTCAAGTCAAGATGTTTCACGCGTTTCACTTCAAGGTAGGCCATGCCGTCTGCCACTTGATGAGCAATGTGCAGGAGTTCTGACTCTGTTAGAAGAGTTCCTTCATCCCCTAAAGAGATGAAATGGAAATGGAATAAAGATATATAGCAGCATTTCCCAATCTAATCCTTGGGGATCCCAAATTAGTTTTATTTCCAGGTCACAATTGCAACTCTGTAACAGCCTCCCAGCTCCACCATATAATTTATAATTATATATACACAAATAAAATATATTGCAAATTATCAGTTCTTAGATGTAGTTGTTGTATTAGTTATCTCTTTCAGGTACAGTAAACTACCTGAGGATCCTGCTGGAATCTATTGTGCTAGTAACTTTCAATTTACTGAACTGTGATATCTCAATCAGTGTTATGGTACCTCTCCATCGTGAGCCATGTCCTGGGGTCCCTGCACATTCATTCAATCATAAAAGACCCCATTGGCCACAAAATGCTGTGAACTCACATGACAGAGCCAGGTTTCTAACATTATTTATTAGCTACAGAGTTTTACTCACCACGTAGAACACTTAGAAGATGTCCTTTCTGCATGAACTCTGTGATAATATAGACGGGATCATTGGAGGTACACAAGGCATACAAGTGAATGATATTCTTGTGATTCAAATTTTTCAGAATCTCAATCCCATGCATAAAATTTGCTCTTTCAAAAAGTTCTGCATAATCAGATTACAAAAAAGAAGAGATAATTAAAAGACAGACTAATGGAGGAGCAGAGAAAAAGTCTTGTATTAGGCACCGCAGATGTTCGGATAAAAGATTCTTAATGAAGTTAAGTAAAGTTCTTAATAGAAAACAAATATCAATAGAACTTTTCTTCCATACAGCAGATGCAATATAGAGATCAGCAAATTTTTGGCCACTAGGCCATTTCAGGGGTAGGCAAGAGTACACTAGGCCGGACTCTCTCTCGAGTCCCACCCTAATGACTCCGCCCCCCACAAGGAACGCCCCCTGAAGGGAAAGCCCTCTTCTCCGCAATGCATACGGAGGAGGAGAGGGAATGTTTCCTATTTACCCCAGCAGCCGAAGTGTTAACACCAGCCGCGGGAAAAAGGGAACAGAGCCACAACACAGAGGCTCAAGAGCCGCATGCGCCTCTGGAGCTCCGCCAGCTCCGGCTCCGGCAGTTTGTTTCACACCAGACGTCGGTTGCCGGCCTGGATTAGGCCGGAGCAGCCAGGGGGCGTTAGGCGGGAACAAATCACCGGCTGTGCCATTTCTGGCCGGAATTTGCTGACCCCTGTTTTAATGTGTAATACTGGTCTTGAACCACTTTCATTGTCAGCTGGGGTATTCCCAGCAATTTTTGGAGGTCCTGACTTGCATCAATTGCACTTCTATTATAGATAATTTAGATACTTTACTGTTTTAAAGAACTCTCTAAAACTCCTTTCTGTACAGGGAACTTTAATCATTAATACAATAAAACTCAGGGAAAGTCAGAATGTACCAATTAAGTCTGCAAGTCATCATGCTCTTGCTTATTGGTGTGCCAAGGATATAATGGAGGCCATAGATATAGTTGGTCATGCTGGCATTTACACTCCAACATTTTTTCATCAAAAATACAAGCTCTTGTTCTGTCTTACTTCATTAATATTGCATAGTAACCTACAAACCTTTAGAAACAGTCTGAATGTGGACTTTTCTTCTTCCTTCTATCCACTTGCCTTTCCAGAGACATGTTTCAATATTGGTGCTGTGCAGACTCATTTTTTCCTCCAAAGTAAAGTCTAATGAAGGCCTCTCCCAATTCTCCTCCACGTGACTGTAATCCTTTCAAGGCAAAACACCTCTGGTGAGAAAATCTAACATATCTACAACTACAAACAGCAATGAAAGTTATAGCAGTTTTCCAGTATTTTGATACAGTGGAAGAATGAGGGTCAAGGCCTTATGCCTACTTTCAGGTCTCCTGGATGTTGGCATTTATTGGGGAGAAGGGGCTTGTTGTTGGAATCTGGACGTGCAATGTAGGATTCACTGGGTGTTCCCATCAACCTTGTTAAAGAATTGCCAATAGCAGTTGGCCTTTTTTTTTACTTTCCAGTAACATATTTTAGATTTTATGGCGAACTGACCCATTAATTTATGCTATTCTAGTATACTAAAGATTGTAGATTACTGGAACTTTATGGCCATTATAAAGACATTTAAGCTGATTTTTCAAATACATATTAATAATAACATATTGGATTTTGGGTGTACTGACTTCTTAATTTTTGTCTTCCTAATATAGTATAGATTAAAGGTTTTTTTTAGTATTTTAAAAGATAAATCATACATTAAAAAACGGTGTAAGTGGTAATCTGTTCTGGTCTTTTAGGTGATGTTGGTAGTATTGCACCAAATCGTGGACACAGGTAAAAGATTTGTCTTTGTAGATGAAGAATCTTCCAGTGTCCTCTCTTTTAATAGAGTAGTTGATGACGGCTTTGTTCTTCCGTACTGGAGAGGGAAGAAATAGGTATATGACTTAGGATTCTAGTATGCAGAAATCACATTATATGCAGGAATATGGCTAGAGAAAGAATAGATATTAGATATGGAAAGCTCCAGAATGTTACAAGAGTTT
Organism: Pyxicephalus adspersus; assembly: GCF_032062135.1. Classification (NCBI taxonomy): domain Eukaryota; kingdom Metazoa; phylum Chordata; class Amphibia; order Anura; family Pyxicephalidae; genus Pyxicephalus; species Pyxicephalus adspersus. The sequence continues at coordinate 7,388,359 of NC_092863.1, read as the reverse complement.
AGATGTATGGGGGTACCTATACCACATTGCACCCACACAGTGGTGGATCATCCACTTCCAAACCCATTGCTGTTACTGAACATTTCTCACCAATAGCCAGGGATAGGAGCAGATTTGGAACTGTGCAATGTGAAGACCTGGCCACATATGACAAGCTGGGGCTACTGTGCCATGTGAATGTGGGGCATGCATGCCATGTACCAAAGGTACAGATGAGCCATGAGCAATTGGCGAGGAAAGGTGCAGGCTATCTGTGACATGGTGTGCAGGCAAAATAGGTGTGGAGAATGGAGTCAAAGTGTGTACAAAATAAAATAAACATTTTTATGTTTTTAAACACACATAATCGCTCTAGATGGGGAAGGACACTGAAAATAAATTTCCTAACAGTAGATTTTGGGAGTATAAATGCCAATAGAATGCTAGCCTAGTTTATCTGCAAGTCAGACCAACTGGAAAAAAAGAAATGCTTTAAAACAGCCATTTGTTCCAAAAAAATATGTTAAAAAATGACAGTCTGAGATTTAAGTATATCCCAAAAGCCGAATGCCCTTAACACCAAACCTTACCTGAAAGACAATAGTGTGATTCTTGGCTGGGTCGGACAAGGAAGGAACCATCTGTGTTTGGTTCAGACAGGAGGAGGGTCTCGGCTCCTTCACTTTCTGTATCTATAAACCAGCTGAGAAGAGACGATGGTAAATGACCAAAACGTAGGAACAGGAAACTCAATACAATATACCATGGGATCTGATTAATGGAAGATATTATTTCCTTCCTACAAGTACCAGTATGATTTTTTTTTATTATATGCCTTTAAGGTTAATTTGTTTTTTTTGTTTTTTTTTTTTTAAACGGAATTTTTATTGAACATTTTCACATTCAAAGACAACCAGGTTTATACAGCAAAACATCTCGTAAACACAGCATACAGGGTGATAGGTACATCCGATAATGGTACATAAAACTCTGGCATAAGTAACAGTAAAAACAGTGGCCGTACTGAAGCACAGTGGCGTCTGGAACCAGCGACATATTAAACCTGTAGACTGGTATAGTAGGCATCCCAAGGTTCCCATATCTGTTCAAATTTCGCAACCCTGTTTTGGAGGAGGGCAGTGAGGTACTCCATCAGGCGTATGTCTTGAATACGAGCATACAAATCCTCCATAGAGGGGGGCAGTCTGAATTTCCATTTGGTGGAGATTAGAGTACGAGCAGCCACTAAAATATGTGTAATAAGCTGACGGGCGGACCTGGGGAGGTCCATAAGGGGCAATCCCAGCAAGTGGTGGAGCAGCTCAAGGGGAAATCGTTGTTGAGTTACGTCCCCAATTAGTGCATTGACTCTCCCCCAAAAGCCATGAATAAGGGGACAGGACCAAAAAATATGTTCCAGAGTCCCATAATGGGACCCGCAGCGCCAGCAAGCCGGATCTACTTCCGGAAACAGGCGGTGTAACACTGCCGGCGTATGATACCAGCGGAACAAAATCTTGTAAAGATTTTCTGTATAAAGTGTACATATTTAGCTTTAATTTGCTGCTTCCCACAGTGTGGACCATGTATCCTGCTCCAGGGCACCGCCCAAAATACTCTCCCAGGTACTCATGTATACAAATTTACTAAATACCTCCCTTGCCGATTCCTGGAGAAGGCCATAAATGAAGGTTAATTTGGTTATCAGTGTAATGCTAGCGTTAAATATGGAGGCTCATAACTTAAAAATTCATAACACTTTGATAATGTTACAGGTGAACCATTATAATAATTTTAGGTTGGTAATCATAACTTTTCAAGGGGATACTCATCATTTTTGTGAAAACTCCCATGATACTCAGTTTGCAAAGTTATTTTAATAATTTATCTTCCACCTCCTAGTCCAAACTACTTACCTCTGCTTCTCTACAGGCTTCTCTCTGATCAGATAATCACAAGGCACATATCCCATCATGGAGTCTTCTTCAGTCACTTCCATCTTGCTCACTAGGAAGCGATCCTTTTCCACTGACTGGACCTCGAATCGTTCCTTGGCTTTAATGCTGATCTCATCTTCACCTGTGGCTTGATAGTCCTTTACACTCACATATTTATCAGAGAGGCCAAATGTATTATAATTCCTAAAAGAACAACAAATCAATTTAATCTTTGACTTAAATAGGTCTAAGGAAGTTTAATTAAGGAATAGTGCAGAATACATATATGAAAAGCATGCACTGTGAGCGTTCAGGTAGATTGGGGAGTGTTCATGCTTTCTCCCCTCCACAGTAGCACGACGGATCAAGTTAAGTAGATTTTTTTTAAATTAGGCAAGTGAAGAACATTACTCAAATATTTTGCTTTCCACAATCTTCTGAAACGAGGGTCGTTGATTGATGTCCTTGTGCCAACATTGGAGCATTAATGTGTAAACATCATAAGTGCATAACGGTGGCATTGGCAGTCTGTACCCCTCTACAAGCTTTGTTGTCGATTCCTTTGCACTTAAACCTGCAAAAGAAGGATAATCAATACCATATTCGTGTACCCACAGCTGATATTTTGTTTATGGTGGGTCACTTCCTGGATTCTCTTATGTCTTGGATTCACCAATGGTAAGCTAGCTCTCTATGCCAGAAAACCAGACATTTTTCTGTCCACCTGGCAATTTTAGGCATTTTAGCCTTGTGTTTGGTCAAGCAACTTTTATAACAATCTACATGATATAAAAAAAATTTTTAATCTAGAATGAATGGTGGGAACTTTTAATTGCTATATCAGGTTTGAGACCCTGGTGTTTCAGTGGAAGTATAGTGGCAATTCTTCATAATGGGCACAAACCTGGAACTTATCATACGGAAGGTTGGGACCCCTCATAATGAGCACAGCAGATGTTGTATCCTAGGAACCTATCATAGAGATCATGCCATTAGCGTCCCCAGAAGACATAAGAGGCTGTCAGATCGGAAACTCTCTAACATGCCCCAGACTCCAAAATATTTTTTTAGTGAATTGATACTTTAAGAAAAAAAGCTGTAAGTTTGCTAATGCTGTTTAGCCATTTTTGTGATCCAGACACCCTTGCGAGAGAACACAATCAGGACAGCATGGTGAAAGCATGTACACAGCCTGCTGCCCTTCCCTGTTGTCTGGATTTAGAAGGCTCTGAGTCAACAGAAGGATATTACCTGCATAAGGGTACTGCCCCAGTGTGAAAATCTCATACAGGACGATTCCGAAACACCACACATCCGTTTTATTGGTAAAGTTTCCATACTGTAATACTTCTAGAGGCATCCATTTTATGGGAACTGTGTCTTTAAAAGGCTGTTCCCCCTGCTGGATGAAGAAACATATTTCCTATTACCATTTGTTTGTGTAAACTGAGGTGGTCCAGTTTGTAGTCCAAGGTTGTACGGGCTAACATTTAAAATAGTGATGGTGGAGTAAAAATAATTGAATAATTAGCTTTATGTTATGTTAGCTTAACAAACAAGCCCAGTACCAGTTTTCAAGGTTCAAGCAAAGAACCCCCAGTCTGTGATTAGAAAGTGGAAAAAGAAGTAGCACAGTTAGGAACTAATCTATCTGTCATTCTAATCAGAATGCTTCTTATCTTTCTCAATCCAGTCCTCACAATAACATTTTATAATCTGCCTAGTTTGGTCTGTTACAAAAAGCATTGTGTTTTGTATTATCTGTTCAGTAAGTGCAATAAATACCCATTGATCTTGTTAGGCTACTACACACGTGCAATAATTGTGGTTGGAAATGAACATCTAACGATCGATCTTCCGATAATCGTTAACCAAAAAGGAAACAACGACTGGCCAACTACGACAATGAATGTCGCTGGGAATGAACGACCGTCCCGGCAGATCTGATTGGGCAATGATCGTTTGGTATCTATTGTGTGTACGGTCATTTGAGGATTGTTCTGTGGTACACTTTTTTCCTGTACATGTCACTTCCTGCGTCGTTAAAACCATTGTATCTAGTGTGTGTACATTATTGGTGGATTATATTTGAGCGATCGTATCGTTACAGCATGTACAGAATCATGCACCATACGATCGTTCAAAATACTCGTGAATAATCGTTGATCAGTCATTATTCGTTAATTTTCTGACGATAATTATTGCACGTGTGTACGTAGCCTTAGCCTTTATGTTGTGAAGATGGGAGAGTAGGGACTTCCGGATAGTTTAGTAACATATATTGTATTTGCAGGATCTTTACACCAAACCTTTTTCTGGATGCAAAGTCCAAACTGTGAGATTTTGCAAAGTAGATTGTTGCCAACCAGGATATTGCGACAGGCCAAGTCAAGATGAAACACGCGTTTTACTTCCAGGTAGGCCATGGCATCTGCCACTTGGTGTGCTATGTACATAAGTTCTGTCTCCACTAAATCAAGACCTGTTTTACCTACAAAGAGATGAGAGGAGGCAACAATTATTATTATTGCTTGTATTTCAGCATTAAAACAAGTGTAACAAAAACATCTTTCTAACGTTTCAACCACTTACATAACAATTTAACCTTTGGACTGGAACTCAAAAATTGATGCTCAAAATGATTGTTAGTACTTTTGGGTGGCCATTCTTCAAATGATCATTGTACAAACAGGCTGCTCCACCACTGTAAACATTTTTCCTTCTTTTATTTAGCTCAATACATTTAATGGCCTCTAGAAACCTGAACAAATCACCAGAACTTTACCCCATCAACTTCAATGTGTTCAGATCTGGGACATTTGCAGCCTGAAATTTGAGAACCATTTTGGCCGAATGGCTCTAAAACATAGAAGCAAATTTGAGCAACACTACAAATAACCAACACACCGCACACAAATGCAGTAAACTATTTTCCTGGCACTCATCCTGCCAGCGGGTCAACTCTGCCCCTTTTGACCCCCCCGGACCTCCCATCTAAGATTAAAAACCCTTACCTCCTTGCCTCCCTGTTCTTTTTCTGTCCTTGCTCCAGGACCATCTAATGTGTGTATACCAGCACTGGCATCTGGCAGGGGAGGGAGCTGTGCAATTCTTAGATCTCTGGTCCCTGTTGGTATGGTATTCTCTTCATATTCGTTTCACCCTTGAGCCCCAGAGTATTATTCTTTCTGTTAGATTTAGTTTAAAAAAATATACCAACAGTCTGATCTACTCCGCAATGCGTCGTGTTTTGGAGCATGCACAGTTGGAAGCAAGGGCGGAGATGCCAGTAGTTATTAAAGCATTTCTGTCCTCCAGGTTCATGTGCATTATGCACGGCGCAATAGAGAAAAACGATGCCAGTACTTAGTATGGCACCTTGAGCTTTTTTCGGAACAGCGCATACGCAAGGTTCAGGGATCAGCTTGAGAAAGACAAGGAGCGAGTACTGACAACTTTAGCACAATTCGTCTGGCTAATTAGTTATCAGAAGTGTCAACTAGTTCCTACTCAAGCAATGGAGTATCTTGGGGTAACGATCAATACAAAAAGATTGAGTTTTCTTCCACAACAGAAAATAGAACAACTGAAATACTGGGCACTACAGTTTTGAAAAACTTTAAAGGTTATTGCTAGGGAATGTATTAAGATACTGGGTCTGATGGCTTCTTGCACCTCAGTGGTTCCTTGGGCCAGATGACACATGAGAAGGCTACAAGTGTGTTTTCTTACTCAGTGGGAACGAGTATCACTAAAACAAATGATCTTTCTTACATTTTCAGTTCAGAGGGATATTTTATGGTGGACATCGGTGCAGAATCGCTCCTGCTTCAGGTAGCATCAAGGATGTTTGCATGGGCAAAACAACATCTGATAGACCTTCTGAAGCCTATCTTCCGGGGGGTACAAAATCAGCTAGCGTATACATTTAGCAGATCATTTCCAGACCCCAAGCAGTGGTCTGCAAATCCTACCAATTTTCCAACTATGGGGGACTCCCGTGATCGATCTCATGGCATCAACACCTTATGTACAAGATTCCACTGCAAACAGGCTTGGGCTCAAGTTGCCTTTGCCATCAATTGGAAGTCTCCTGTTCTTTATGTGTTTCCCCCAATACCACTAATTATGAAAGTTCTTCTAAAGATTAAGAAGGAAGCAAATTAGTCGATAGTAATTCTTCCAAACCGGCTGAGAACTGGCCATGTTTTCCTTAGTAACTGCTAATGCTAATGGCCCCTCCCTGGCCCTGACCAGATTGAAAAGATTTGTTGATACAAGGAGTCTTGTAAATAACTCCATCTCTTAATAGCATGGAAGCCATCAACCAACAAGACGTAATTTAGAATATGGAAGAAATTTTCACAGATGGCACAAGATTCTCTCCAACAAAACCAACTCTGACCTAAGTCTTGGAATTTTTACAGTCAGCATTAGATAGAGGTCATAGTTACCGCATAATACAAGTGCAAGTATCGGCATTATCAGTATTGACATCAATAAGTCCATGGAAAATGTTCTAATTTAACAATTTCCAAAAGCAGCTATCAAGATCAGGTCACATTTTAGGCTCTGTTCCCAACATGGAACCTAAAAGCTCTCCCACTAGCTCCTTTTCATCCCATTGAGGTGTGTTCCATAGAGAAATTACCTTGGAAATTAACTTCTGACAGCAATTGCATCAGCTTGGAAAGTGTCTGAGCTTAAATATATTTCAATTAAGGAGTCCTATTGTTCTATTACATCTGAAAGGGTGTATTTGTGGCCTTCTCCAAAATATCTGCCGAAGTATCTTCAGCCTTCTACATAAACTGGGAAGCAGTATTGCCGGCAATGAATGCAGCAGATTCTGAGACAAAGGAGAAGGAGGATGATTCTAGGAAACTGGAGAACATGGTCCAGATAATATCTACTTATTGACAGAGGACACAAGGTTTCAGGAAGACAGATAGCATGTTTGTATACTCCAGTGTACCAAGGAGGTGACAGGTGGCCCCTGCAAGAGTCATCTTCTTCTGGATTTTTGGAAATGATTAGATATGCCTATTCTCTTATGGGGTTGACTCCTCCACAAGAAATCAGAGCCCATTCAATGAACAGCATATCAAGATCATTGGCTTCCTATGCAAAAGTTTCAAGAGACAATTTTTAAAGCAGCCAGTTGGAAGTCGCTCGATAATTTCATTAGACACTATAAATATTAATATAGACATTATAGTGTTTGGATCCTCTGTATTACATTTAGCCCTGAAAAAAAAGTCCTGTTTTTTTGCAGCAATAGTGGCTCTTTGAGTTTTTTTTTCTCTGTGTGCTACATCCCATAGGTGCGCTGGCAGGAGGAGTGCCAGGAAAGGGTAAAATAATTGTCATATCCATAATTTTGGACAATTGCACAAAATTGGCAACTCCTCGTGACAGTGCAGTACCCTCCCTCTCTTTTGTCCCGTCAGAAAGCTTGATACTGAACAGGTAGGCAATGAGGTAAGGGTATTTTTTATCTCACATAGGTGGTCCTGTTTTTTTCCCTTTTCAGGGTTTGTTTTACTGACATCTCAAAAAGGTCGAAAGGTCTCCTTTCTCCATGAACTCTGTGACAATGTAGACGGGATCCTGTGCCGTACACAGCTCATAAAGTTTGGCGATATTCTTGTGATTCAGCGTTTTTTGAACCTCAATTCCATCCATGAAGTTGTTGCTTCTAAAAAACTCTGTTGGGAAACAGAACAAAAAGTGTGAACAATCTTTTGAAAGTCACTAAAGATGAGGGAATTCCATTACCTCCAAATCCAGTGCAAATTCAATGTAACACTATTATCTGTTGATGCCTGTGTCTGCAAATGAAAGGGAACATGTTCTATATTAAAAATAAATGTGAAAAAGTGTTTTTTCCTGTAAATCGTAATTTTCAGCTGCAGGGGGGGGGGGGTCCGAGGTTCAATGTCAACCTGTATTTTGTTGTATTGTAACATGTTTTTTTTTTTTTTTTTTTTTTTTTTTTATATATACAATAATTTTCTCCTGAGTTCATTTGTGACTGAATAGAAGTGTAAACTTTTAAAGCTGCAGTATTAACTGATTTGGGAAAAATAAGCTGTTGTAGATACAAGATTTGTTGTAACGGTAATGGTCTAATGATGTAGTTATGATGCACTTAGTTAGCAGCTTTGCAATGTCTACTGGATACCAGCAGTGAATCTGGGGTGCTGGTAACAACCAATTACAAACCTTTAGGTATGGTCAGTATGAGGACTTTCTTCCCTCCGTCTGTCCAGTTTCCCTCCCAGAGGCAGATCCTAGAGTTAGAGGTTTTAGTCTGATAGCTGCTTACTTTTTTCACCAATATGAAATTTGATGAAGATAGTTCCACCCTTTGGCTGGGAACCTACCAAGACAAAATATCTGTAATGAATAAACTTAGGTGTATGTAAAACCACGGCCTAGTAAATCTTCAAATAAAAGTGCGTTATCTGTTCATTGTGGGCTCGGCTTATTGGCCCTGCCAAAAACCCAAAATAAGACCTTATTGATGAATTGGTGTTTCCTCTGTTGGTACTTGTTATTGATATTTGTGCTAATTTCCCATTGGTGATGTTCCCCTCCACCTAGAAGTTAGGGGTGTCCTTGCCCCCCCTTGTGTGTCATCCCTTCTACTGGTAAATTATAAATGATATAAAAAACGCCATAAAGAACTCCATAAGTAATGTTGGAAAGCCATTATTATGAGCTCTACAGGAGCAGAGTTGGGCTCCTGGAGACTGGTAGCTTATTTTGCAGCATCTGCAGAATATACATCTGTTGTGGGAATATAGATAAGAGTGGACAGACTATATGGGGAATATAGGGTAAATAACTGACACTTTTGTGGTGTGACTGCGGATGGAGACTAAAATTTTCTTTATTGCATGTACCTGGCTGTGATTAGCCTTGGGACAAAATTTTATTGCAATCTTTCCTGTCAAGGCTTTAGTTTTATAGGGTTGTATTTATTGCACAGTATTATTATTATTACACAGTATTTATATAGCGCCATCATATTACGCAGCGCTGTACAAAGTCCATAGTCGTGTCACTAACTGTCCCTCAAAGGAGCTCACAATCTAATGTCCCTACCATAGTCATATGTCATTAATGCAATGTAAGGTAAATTTTTAGGCAGAAACCAGAAAACATAACTGCATGTTTTTGGGATGTGGGAGGAACCCGGAAAACCCGGAGGAAACCCACGCAGACACAGGAAGAACCTGTAAACTCCATGCAGATAATGTCCTGGCTGGGAATCGAATCTGGGACCTAGCGCTGCAAAGGCCGGTGTGCTAACCACTGAGCCACCGTGCTGCCCCATGCTGTATTTGTACATAGCAGGCTTTTCCTTTCAATATCACTTACATTTAGAAACGGAGTGAGCGGTAGGCGGTTGTGGTCGTTTAGGTGATATCGGTAATAGTGGACCAGATCGTGGATGCAGGTAAAAAGCTTTTCTTCGAAGATGAAGCATTTTCCAATGCCTTTATTCTTAATAATGTAATGGATGACCTCTTTGTTCTTTCGAACTGAAGAGAAGAAAAGCAGATGTTTCACTTGAACTAGTATTGCACAGTTGTAGATGCTCCCCTCCTTTACTGACATTGTTTGCTCTGATTTCACTGCACATTGGGAGCTTCTCATTTTAGAAGTCCAATAGAGCTCACCCCTTTTTCTGGCTGACCAGCATCATCGAGTATTTTCCTCCCCAGAATTACTGCCCCTGGCTCTTCTCTTATTTATTGGATAACATGCTTTTCAGTCATGGAGCTTTAGCATCATAGGTGGTTGTCATGCAATGCAAATACAGATTACTATGGAATTCCCACTGCTTCAGACTGACATCCACCCATCAGGCCATTTTGATATTTGCACAGCCTCTTCCCTGCATAGTCAGTGCTTGCTATAGGGCTAAGGGTTTTTGAAAAGACCACTGGAGCAGGGTTCTGGGATGTTTTTATGAAGCTATGTACAGCACCCTGCAGCAAACACTTACAGGCCCAGGAAACAGGCAGAATCAACAACAGATAATCCCACTACTAGCAGGTCTTCCAGGGAACTAGTGCCTGGGAGAAGCTATGAAGGACCAGCATGATCATAGCCATAACTCCAAGCTTTTAAGCTGCAGCATATACCCTAAAATGTACTTCAGCTGCACACAGTCTCAATTTATGTGCAGGGATGTTGAGACAGGTGCTTGCATAGCAAGGGAAACTGAGAATGCTATGAACTGCAGAGAAGAGAACAGGCAGTAATTGCTTGATGTAATTTGGTTCTGCAACCGACGCCATTGTAGGGAGTAAAGGGCGCACTTCACTACATTAGCTTACGGTGCAGGATCAATGGTCATGTGTTTTCTAACAAGAAGCTATTAAAAATATAATATATCATATTCTGATACGCAAGCTCATAACTTTTGTGCTAGTCCGTCTTTACTCACCTGAAAGACAATATTGTGAGTCTTTGCTGGGTCGGACAAGGAAAGAACCGTCCATGTTTGGTTCGGACAGGAGGAGGTCTTCTGCCTTGACATCATCTAATTCAGTAAACCAACTGAGGAGACACAAACCTAATTACCCAGAGACATTCAACAGAAAACCACATTACATAGGGAATGTTGATATTTTATGACCAACCACCCATGTAGGGAAACTGGAGCTTTATGTGAACACTGCCTACCTCACTTAGGTAGACATCTCGGATAAGCTGCCACACTTTTAAAACATTACAAAACAAGTTCAGTTGAATATGACTATTGCCATTTAACAAATTTACAGTTTAGTGGACCCAAGATAAAACAACAGGGTACAAGACAACCTTTGAAGCATTCTTTGATCTTCTTACCAGATTTACGTTACCATCAAACACTCAACCTTTGTACTATTACAAGAGAACCTGTTTTATGATAATAAAGAACCCTTATAACTACCATTACCTGTTGGGCCTTCAATAGGCCTTTCATTTTTTTTTTCAATGTCACATATTTACTAGTGTTAATTATTTTTTTCAAAAATGTTATACCTTTTATATTAAAAACCTTTGTGAAGTTTTACAGTAGAGTCTTAATAATGACGGTAAATTATACTTATTCGGCATACATTTAATTTCTGTCTACTTGACTAACCAAGATCACATTTGTCTCTCTACTTACCTTTGCTTTTCCACTGATTTCTCTTTGACAAGGTGACCACAAGGCACATATCCTATTTCTGTGTCACCTTGCTTCGTCACCTGCACCTTGCTCACTAACCAACGATCCTTTTCCATTGAAAGGACTTGGAATCTTTCCCCAGGTTTAACAGTGATCTCATTTTCCACTGTGGCTTTAAAATTCTTGATGCTCACGTATTTGTCAGACAGTCTATTTACTTGGGTATTCCTATAAAGAAAAAACAAAAAAAAAAATCAACCAAAGTAAGGTGTTTTATGTTATTTCATCAGAAAAGTTTGTACTTTTGTACATATTTTGAACAAAAACGTACTTTACAATTGTTATGTACGTTTATTTATATCATTACGCATACATGATATCCTTGGCCCATACAAACCATCAAGTTTCTGAATTTACTATAGTTGTATATGCAAAAAGTCATGGTATTCTTGCAGAAGGAAACAGCTGGTGAACCATAATGTCTGCAATTTGCTGGATATATGGAATTGGTTCTGTGCTGCTATGGGAATTTAGGCCACTAAATTATTTTGTAGTAGATAATTAGGTATCTATGATCCCACCTACCATGTATGAGATAATTGTTTTCCTTTCAGGCTAGGAGTCTTTGAATGGGAGAACCAGTATTGCCAAGGCTTTGAAAAGGCAGCCTGGTTCTGGGTATGCCTGGACAAAGCTTATAGGTACGGAGCCAATGGGTACACCAAAAATGGCAGCTGGCTTGGAAGGAGTCAGATAGGGTGCAGCACAAAGGAGAGCAGTAATAAATTTGAAGAAGCCCATAGACATTTGGAGGATAACCTCATTCTTGTTCCTACAGAACAGACTCATTACAACACCATGCTAAAGACAAAAGTCATGTCAACTCAAAATTGTCTTTTTGGTTTCAGGTAGACAGTAGCAAGCCCAATCACCATCTGAAATAGGAAAGTCCTGGCCTCTGATTATCCTTGCTCCCCCAACCCTCAGTCAATGGCTCTTACGTTCTTATAAGGACAAAATGTGCCAAGAACTGAGCTGGGAATGCAGCAGTGGACCCACAGAGGCTGGAACTGTTACTGTGACTAAAAAGATGGAGGCACCGTTCTAAGTAAGATTCCTATGGCTACTGTGGGCTCAAGCTGATTCCAATGCTTAGATCCCCTTCACCAGTTCAATAGAATCATTTATAATATCTGTGAATTTTATATTTTTAGAACTATAGGTAGATGTGCTAATGAAAAGTAAACCTTCGCTCCAAAAAGGAAGAGAAAGGGAAAATGTTTTCTTTACTCATAGTAGTGTCTTTTATGGCTCTGGTAAATAAACTTAAAGGTTAAAATGACCATTGGACCATCTATTCAATACCACTTGTACAAATGGTAGTCTGAGTGATTAAAGTAACTGTGAAGTTTTCAATAAGCATAATACACCCTGCAAGACTCCTCCAACAAGCCATTTGGCTTTCAGTATTGCATTTTGTGATCACATGTACGTTTTATTAAAAAAAACCCTGCATGCAAACAATGCTCAAAGAGGTCTTTGGCTGAATATTAAACTGGCCCTGAGACTGAAGAACAATCCCAGCTTGAATCTAAAAAATTGTTAAAAATAGTTTTATAAAAAAAAAATTAACCTTCCCCAATGCCTTCCATGAGAGCCATGTCTATAATTGTTGGAACTTCAAAAGTAAAGCAGATCTGTACTGTACTACTGCACAGGGATGGGGACAGGAAAGGTAACTATCTGTGGTAAAACAGTTGTTCCTAAAATACTAGATATCTCTGGGTGGCTTACACATGCTAATGCATACAACAAACCATTCACAAAGTTGATGCTCTGCCCTGCCCAAAAGTCCAGATTTTTTTCTGCCCTGTTTACAAACCCAATGGGCCTGATTCACCAAGCAGGCCGCAGGGAATTCAAACTAATTATGTCTCGCCCCGCGACGAGGCAGCCGAGTGCCTCGCCCCCAGGGGGTACAAGAGGCACGCGTGGCAGCTCACGCACCTCTTCCCACAGCTCACCTGGGACGTGCCCTACTTTGCACGTCTGCAGGAGTGCTGAGAACAAGAACATCACTGTTCACGTCCATAGGGATGCTGGGGATGCCGCCTGGCCGAACAGTAGTTTGGCCAGAACGGATCCCTCCGCCTGCAGGGAGAGATACGCTGTGAGCAGGGCATCAGCCTCGGCGTCTCCCCTGCTGCCTGCGATCTCCAAGGATGCTGCGGGCTCGCTGGACAGGTAGGTGCCTTACAGTTGGTTTATGTATTTTATGTCTATGTTTTCTTTTCTTTTTTTTCTGCTGCTGATATTATTTTTATTACTGTTTAGTTATACAAATACTGTAATTTTATGCAAGTGCTAATTTAGTATGTATACAGCTCGATATGAATTAGGTTGCAGTGTTGCCACCAGTCCAAAAAAAAAAAAGGAATTAAAACCACAGTTGCAGCCAAACTAACTATAAATGAAGCAGTTTTTCAGAATTAGTATAATGTTAACATAAAAAATTTAGCGCTTACCAAAAAAAAAAAAAAATCAAGCACCAAAGATTCAAGTTAACCTGTAATGAACTGTAGGTACACACAGAACAGGGAGCAGGTGTGCCCTAACTGATTGCTATGACATCACTATTGACAGAGCTTACCAGACCCATCTCAATCGCGCAGCTGAAAATTAATCACCTTAATTGGCCAATTCTGGACCCCATTGCTCATTTATCAATGCTGTAATCCGGCAGGCGAACACACCAGAACTCGCCACCTGATCTCAGTAATACGCTGTGCCCCGCCGACTGTTTATGCGCCTAGCGAGCTTCCATGCATTCGCTTGATAAATCAGCTTTAACGCCTCTACTTACATCTTGTTCTCCACGGTCCTTTCCTCTGTTACATAGAAGGCACAAATCCTTTGCTGTTAGTTTTTCTGCTGAGTTTATCTTCGCTACCAACCATACTCTTTCCTTCTTCTCCACAATCTGAAGCCAATCCCTGGTCTTGAATTTTATATCTTCCTCCTCAGGGTCATGAAAGTTTAACAGGCTAACATATCTAAGTTCCACCTCACTCATTATCCTGTAGCTGTAAAAGGCTAGTTTATAAAAGTCCTGGAAGCTTCATGTTCAAAAACAGCAACTAAGAAAGACCACTGAGCAAGAAGTGGAGGTAGGATGTGTGTATGTATGTGTATGTATGTGTATGTATGTGTATGTATGTGTATGTATGTGTATGTATGTGTATCTATGTGTATGTATGTGTATCTATGCCACCAACTGAAACAGTTGTGTTAAGAGATTAGTGGGTGGTAAATGGCTGCAATTCTAGTTTTACTTCCTTGTAGCTGAAAAATTTACATCCCTTATAAAAGCTGGAAACAAAGGTAAAGGAGGGAGTGGCAAGGATAAAGAATGTCATCTGCTTTTATACCAATTTCACTTTCTTCAGACCAGGAAAATATTATGACCCAACAATAGGACAATTTCAGCAACTTAATTTACAACAATGAGCAGAATTATCTCACTGACATTAACTTTGCCTTAAAATGACCAGGAAACTCTTATTTTTAATCATTGAATCGCTTGGAGAATGTTTTGAACTATTTTGTAATTATGAACACCCTGAAGTAGGTAGATCCTGCAGGTAAGTTTCTGCAACTTCACAGGAGGTAAATGTTGTGAAACAAACAGAATAGTCTGTGAAGCCAAGAGTCAGATTTTGCTGTGTGGGTACAGCTTGGAAGAGTTTAGATCTTTCATTGTATTCCATGTATTGGGCAATGAGTGGCCTGGCATCAAAAACTTGAGTTTAAGTGCACCTAAGCTCTGGGCCCATTTTACTCTGCAGGAGGTGGTGAGGTCCATGAGATCTGGGATTGTTTTGGCACAGAGATCTGCAAGTTTGGTAGGTTTGATTGATTCTGGGATTCTTACAATTCTCAAAGTCTTCCTGCAGATCTGTTTTCCAGATAAATATTATTTTCAACCATGACATTAGCTTTTGATCTCAGCACAGATAATTGTGTTGTGGCAGTGCGGAACTCAGGCTCCAGTGAGGTAATTCTGCTGTCATGGTATATAGGATCCTGATGCAGAGACTGGATGACTTTATCAATAGCTGTGTTAAAAGTCAACTGTTTAAGATGGGTGTTTAGCATTTTGCTGGAATTTAGCTTTAACCCTGTATCACACACAGCCATGTGTAAAAATGTCTACACCCTATAGAAATTATTTGTTTTTGCAACATTTTTAAACCAACAAACATTAGATCTTTATTCAAACAGTGCCTACAGATAACCGTTACACACATGAATAAAATGAAAAATGCCTTGGAAATACATTTTTTCAGACATTATGATGTACTTTGGAAAAAGTAAGTACACCTATGGACCCATAAACTGGTGTTAGTCCTAAAATGAAAACTACATGTAGACATTTTGCTTAACTTTCCACCAGTGCCTAACATTGACGCTTTCAGTTGTAATGTTTGTGGGTTTTGTTCCAAAGTCAATAACTGAAATACGACACATTGCTTCTGCACACTCCCCAGGTTGTTCTTGTTACAACGTCCAACCTGATTCATATTTCATGGATGTCAGGTGATTTAGATCATGAGAATGAATTCACTATGTGCATTGTATTTGTTAACATTGCTCTCAAGGAGAGCTGACTGTAAAAATTTTACTTTCTACAATCTCCTGAAATGAGGGTCGACTATCCAAGTCCTGGTGCCAGCATTTCAGCATTAAACTGTAGACATCACTTGGGCATAGAGGTGGCTTGGGCAGTCTGTATCCCTCCATCACCTTTGTGCGTACTCCCCCAGAACCTTTAAGAGCTGGAAAGACAGAAAAAATAATAATGGGCATGCCAAAGTCAACCAAAGATGAGAAATACTCTGATTCCAATCCTCCCTATTGGGCCTGTATGGCTAGGCTTGTTGTCTATTAGGAAGGGGAGGAAGGAAGAAGGAGGGCTGATCCAAATTTTGACTCACACTTTAATTAAAGAATAAAATGGCTCAGGCATTACTAGGTTATGTGTGTCTTTACAAACCCCTTCTTGGGATTGTAATGAGAGCTGACGTTCTTTTACCATCTCTTGGGGTACACAGCCTTATAATGCATCCAAACCTGTTGTCACAAGGTATGGCTCATTAGAGTTCCTTAAGGTTTACAAGAATTTGACAGAGACTCCTGTACTGGCAACTTCCCATTGACAAAGCAACAGGTTCAATTTGGGGCAGGTGTTTGTCAACTAGGGTTCCTCCAGGCGTTGCAAGGGATTCCTTAAGCCTTAAATAATTTGAGACTCTCAGGTCTGGGTTTGGGTTTCTGTTAGGATAACATTTTTTGGCTTTCTTTTTTTAGTTAGACTGGTGCATGAGTTATGTAGTTATGGACAAACATCTAACTGCTTTTTGTTCCTGCTTTGGGATCTTCCTATTGATGGGAAGTGGAAAGGAAAATGATCTTACTTGCATATGGAGTTTGTCCCAGGGTAAAAATCTCATACAGGACAATTCCAAAAGACCACACATCTGTTTTGGTTGTAAATATCCCACCCCGAAGAACCTCTGGTGGCATCCACAGTAAGGAAACAGTAGTAGGAGAAGTTGGACGATACTGTGAAATAAAAAACACATTCTTGGTAAAGTGAAAATTCTAGTTTTTAGTCAATGAGATGTTTGACCACTGAAAATAAAATAGGTGCTAGGATGTTTTCCCCCAAAAGTAAAATATTTCTCATCTGAGTGACAGATGTATTTGGGTCAAACCTCTTTCTGTTTGGCAAATCCAAACTGAGAAATTTTGCAGACTAGGTTGTCTCCAACCATGATGTTGCGACAGGTCAAGTCAAGATGTTTCACGCGTTTCACTTCAAGGTAGGCCATGCCGTCTGCCACTTGATGAGCAATGTGCAGGAGTTTTGATTCTGTTAGAAGAGTTCCTTCATCCCCTAAAGAGATTAAATGGAAATTGAAAAAAATATATATAGCAGCATCTCCCAATCTAGTTCTTGGGGATCACCAATTAATTTTGTTTCCAGGTCACAATTGTAACTCAGTCTGTCAGATTTCCCAGTTCCACTAAATAATATATTATTGTATATACACAAATAAAATATATTGCAACTTATCAGTTTTTAGATGTCTGTTTAGTTATTAGTTATCTCTTTCAGGTACAGTAAACTACCTGATGATCCTGCTGGAATCCATTGTGCTAGTAACTTTCAATTTACTGAACTGTGATATCTCAAACAGTGTTAGGGTACCTCTCCATCATGAGCCATATCTTGGGGTCCCTGCACATTCATTCAGTCATAAAAGACCCCATTGGCCACAAAATGCTGTGAACTCACATGACAGAGCAAGGTTTCTAACATTATTTATTAGCTACAGAGTTTTACTCACCACGTAGGACACTTAGAAGATCTCCTTTCTGCATGAACTCTGTGATAATATAGACGGGATCATTGGTGGTACACAAGGCATACAAGTGAATGATATTCTTGTGATTCAAATTTTTCAGAATCTCGATCCCATTGATAAAATTTGCTCTTTCAAAAAATTCTGCATAATCAGATTACAAAAAGGAAGAGATAATTAAAAGACAGACTGATGGAGGAGCAGAGAAAAAGTCTTGTATTAGGCACCACAGATGTTCGGATAAAGGATCTTAGGTTAGGAAATTGGGTTAAGAAAAAGAAGAGGTAATTACAAGACATACTGGATGGAGGAGCAGAAAGAAAGCACCACAGATGTTCAGATCAAGGATCTTAGTGCAGAGATCTCACTGTAAAATTTATTACATAGTTTCACGCTCTAGAAATAGTGAGTCCTTCAGCAGACACAACGTAGACTGTTCCATGAGTGGTGCTGGGCTTGGAGTACTGGCCAAACCACTTTTATTATCAGCTGGGGTAATACCACCAATCTTTCGACTAGAGCATCAGTGTATCTTCTTTCATTATGGCTAATTTGATGTTTACCATGTTAAATGTCTTAAAAACCTCTTTCTGTATGGGAAACTTTAAGCCTTAATACCTTCAAACTTGGAATGTACAGATTAATTCTGCAAGTCAACATGCTCTTACTTATTGTTGTGCAAGGTATGTGCTAATGATATAATGGAGGCCATAGATATTGTTAGTTATAGTTGGTCATGCTGGCATTCACACCCTAACATAGGCATCACCGGTTTAATTATCTAGAATACAATCTCTTTTCTATCTTACTTTATAAATGTTGCATAGTAAGCTACAAACCTTTAGATATGGTCTGAATGAGAACTTTTCTTCTTCCTTCTGCCCACTTCCCTTTCCAGAGACATGTTTCAATATTGGTGCTGTGCAGACTCATTTTTTCCTCCAAAGTAAAGTCTAATGAAGGCCTCTCCCAATTCTCCTCCACATGACTGTAATCCTTTCAAGGCAAAACACCTCTGGTGAGTAAATCTAACATATCTACAACTACAAACAGCAATAAAAGTTAAAGCAGTTTTCCAGTACTTTGATACAGTTTTCGTTTCTAGCCTTTATCTTTACCCAGAGATCCTTCCAGTAACACAAAGCATAATGACCCTTTATGATTTGTACTTCAAAAACTCTTCGCTTTCCTCATTTCCATAGCATTGGGCAGCCTTTCTCCCCATCTCTTACACGGAGGATTCCTTTAAATAGCTTTCAGCTCTTCAGAGAACCTCTGATACATTTACTATAACCACAGCTCACAATACATTACATGATGGAGGAAAGAATGAGGGTCAAGGCCTTTTTCCTACATCCAGGCCTCCAAAAAAGGATGTTTGGGTCTGTTGGGAAGAGGGTGTTTTATGTTAGAATATGGAAGTGCAATGAATGATTCTTTTTCTTCACTGGGTGTTCCCATTGACCTTTTTTAAGAATTGCTAATGGTGTTGCAAGACAAGTATGTCTTTTTTTTACTGGGCATGTGTTTTTGTACACTCCAGTAACGTATTTTAGTTTTTATGGCTAACTGACCCTTTATGTCTTTCTAGTATAGTAGAGATTGTAGGTTACTGGGACATTATGGCCATTATAAAGACATGTTGCTTTTTCAAATAGGTCTTAATACCAACATATTGGATTGGGGGTGGACTTTAATGTTTGTTATCCTAAGATAGTATAGATTATATTTTTTTAGTATTTTAAAAGATATATCTTACATTAAAAAACGTTGTAAGTGGTAATCTGTTCTGGTCTTTTAGGTGATGTTGGTAGTATTGTACCAAATCGTGGACACAGGTAAAAGATTTGTCTTTGTAGATAAAGAATCTTCCGTTGTCGTCTCTTTTAATTGAATAGTTGATGACGGCCTTGTTCTTCTGTACTGGAGAAAGAAGAAATGGGAGTAAAATTTAGGATTTTAAGACACAAATATTATTTTTCCAATAAAAATGAAAATAATTATATTATTTTACCTTGGCTCCATTAATGGGTTGGGAAAGCTAACTCAGTTTTTCGGGGGACCACTGTTGGTTGCATCTAATACTGAACCAAACTTTTCTCATTCTCCTCTGAGCACAGATATGATAAAAACTCTTCTCTCATCCCTGGGTGCACCCCTAAAGTGAACCTGTACTTTGCCTATGCTTCTTTAACACAAGCTGGTTCACCATTTCTTCCTCAATAATCCTCTCCTTACCTACTGGACCTAAGTGACCAAAAAGATTAACTGTCTAATAAGATGGCTGGAGGTTAAATGTTATCTCCCGGGACACCAAGGTAAGTCAGCAATAACCCAGATATAAGGGTTCCAACCCTTCACTACTAGACAGAAAAATTGTAACATTTTACTGTATAGTTGGGTTTAAAATGTTTGTAAACTCTAAAAATGAACTTCTGTCTTTATTATTAATAAATGTAGCATTTTAAAAGCCAGATGTCCTCAAAAAACCCCAATCCTTACCTGAGAGACAATAATGTGATTCGTTGCTGGGTCGGACGAGAAAAGAACCATCTGTTTTTGGTTCAGACAGGAGGAGGGTCTCAGCCTTTTCACTTTCGATATCTATAAACCAGCTGTGAAGAGACAATAATAATTGGCCAAAACGTTCCAACAGGAAATACAATATACTTAGGGATCTAATATTCCATTACAAACCACCTTTTCAGGCAAATTCAACCACATTTTATACTGTAAGATGGTATTTCCTTTTAAGGTTTATTTTGATAAGGCAACAAAAACAACACAGCATGATTGTCACACTGATTTCATATCTTCTTTCAGTTTTTAGATATAGATATACAGAAAGCGTCAGCTACCACTGTTTCTTCAAAAATATACAATTTATAAAACAGGTCCTTAGAGAATGTGTACACTGTTGTCTTCCAGCATCCAGCAGTAGTGGACCATCATAGTCCTATTTTGTATAAGACACTCCATTGACTGAAAGTTCTGGTGAAAATGTTCTCCTTGCTCATCATTCACCATGTCAAGAGTTTCTGGAAAGAAATGCAACAGCCCACTTTCTGATATGAGTCAAGTAGATTCTGAACTCCTTCAGATTCTGAATCCCTTCCTTATAAAGTAGACTTATGGCTACCCAGAATTTTTTTTCTGAGCCACTTGAATCCCTCCCAAGCTTCTGGCTTGGCTGTTGGTAGGGATTGGCTGCCATACACACTTGGCATGATGTACTACAGTAGCTTGGCTATACCAAGGCACAGGAAACAGCATTATGTTATCATGTAAATTATGTAAATCCCACTTGCATTTTCATCAACATGTCAATGACATGTCACCGCAGGCATTCTTGTGTTTTTTACTGGATTCGAGCAATATCTTTATGTGGTCATAGGACTCCTTTAGATGAACAGAATGGGCATTATGCAGTAGGACTGCCTTTTTCTTTCCGAGGAATCCATTCAGAAGGAACATTCTCTATTACTGAAGAGTCCATTGATGTCATGGCAATAGCACAATGAGCAGTCATCAGTGAAGAAAGGTATGATTTCATATTCTGTAGTGAGGTACAGTAACACCGTTTGCGAGTAAGCGATTCTACTTAAGCTAAGAAGCACGAAAAAAGCTTTGTCTTTAGATAGATTTAGATCCCAAAGGGGATCTTTCAGCTCTGATTGTGTAAAAATCTCTGGCTCTGTATTTTAATCCGCCACATAATCAGGATTGGATTAGTCTTGCTTGTAACCAGATGCACCTTCACAATATTCCTCATCACCTTCTTCAGAAGCAAGTCTATCATGTGGTGGTACAGGAAGAGGCAATGAATCTTTGTAATGAACAGGACTGATTGCAGATTCCAGGCTGGAATATGCATTTTGTGCTTAGCTTTGGCTGAGAATCCACTACACAAAAATAGCAATTGTTTAATGATCCACGTGAGGTGGACCTTGGTGGTGTTTGAGGTGGACGATCATATCTATTTGGGGTGGATAATCATGACAACGTTTAATGTGGATTCTCATTATTTATGTGATGATTCCTCTCATGGTACTTATTTAATGAAATAAATCTCAAGGTGACTTATATTATCATCAACCACCTCCTAGTTCAAACTACTTACCTCTGCTTCTCTACAAGGTTCTCTCTGGCCAGATAATCACAAGGCACATATCCCATCATGGAGTCTTCTTCAGTCACTTCCACCTTGCTCACCAGCAAGCGATCCTTTTCCATTGAATGGACCTCGAATCGTTCCTTAGCTTTAATACTGATCTCATCTTTAGCTGTGGCCTGACAGTCCTTGACACTAACATATTTGTCAGAAAGACCAAATGTATTGTGATTCCTACGAAAGAAAAAGCAACAATACACTTAGATCTTCTTTACTGAGGAGCCAAGCAGTAGACAAATGAAGTCGAACTAACAATATAGGATTCATATATAGGTAGTCCCCGAGTTAAGGACATCCAAGATACGAATGACCCTTAGATGCATACGGGGGTCCCTGCTCCTTCGTGTGCAGGATGGAGGTTTGATGGGGGGAGGGGAGTGGTTTGCATGATTTGCAGAAGAAATCTTTGCTGAACACAGCTGAGACTGAGCTCTTTCTGCATCCTCTTATAACTCTTTAATGACCAAGACAAACTCTGCAGTTGTTTCTTTTTGCATATCAAAGCACAGCTTGCTCCAGAAGTTAATAATTGTCTAGGCTCCAAAATGGTTTATCTTTTTGCTTTGTTTGTGATTAACTCACAGTGAGGATTTTATACAGTAACTGACACCATGCTGCCTAATAATATGTTGAGACAAACATCTGTCCTAATAGCTTTTATTAAAATAATGTAGGTACTTGTTCTGACTTGCATACAAATTCAACTTAGGAACAAACCTACAGTCCCTATCTCATATGTAACTCAGGGAATACCTGTACATTAAATAAAACCATATTATGGCCCAATAAAATACTTTTCAGATCTTCAGGGTACCCCTGCTACAGTTAGTATATCCACTGGTCACTGTACATGTTAACAATGACTCTTATATTGCTGGCCATTGGGAAGAATGTCACCCTAAAAAATCAGTGATGTCACTTAAACTTACCTTAGAGGCACAGACTTCCCATTGCTCAAGGAACCCCTAGCAAATTTTGAAAGAACCTTGGCGTTCCGTAGAAAGGGTTGCTGATTGAGAAATTTTGCCCTAACTGGCACCAATAGTCATATTAACCATGACATCACAGATTCTGCTACTTTAAGTATCCAATGTAATAAAATCTATTATGTCTTTCCCTGTCACTTCTATACATCATACTAAGGCTGGTAAAAATCTTTCCTCTCTCCAGTGGAGCACAGGATAGGCATTAAGAACATGCTGAATTTGGAGAGGGCTGGGGGGGGGGGTGGCTTTCTCATGTTTTCTGCATCCTACAGCAAATGTTTTTATCCATTTAAATGGCTGTGAAGAACATTACTCAAATATTTTGCTTTCCACAATCTTCTGAAATGAGGGTCGTAGATTGATGTCCTTATTCCAACATTGGAGCATTAATCTGTAGATGTCATAAGTGCATAGTGGGGGCATTGGCAGTCTGTATCCCTCTACGAGCTTTGTTGTCAGCTCCTCTGAATGTACACCTGCAAAAATAAAACATTAACATATCAGTGTACCCAGAACTGATATTTTTTTATAGATCAAGTGTGGTGGTGGCGGGTGCCAAGTCATTCCCTGGCTTCTTTTATGTCTTGGATTCACCATAGTAAGCTACCTCTTCTTGCCATAAAACCAGACTCTTTTATTGTCTACCTGGTAGATTTAATTGTTCCAGCCTTCCTTGTTTGCCCAATCTAATTCTATTCCATTCTACATGATATAAAATAAAAATTTAATCCAGAAGGAATAGTGGGAACTCCTTATAATTGCTAAAGCAGATTTGTGACCCTGGTGATTTAGCGGTAGTGGGAATTTCTCATATTGGGCATAAACCTGGAACTTACCACGGGGATGATGGGGAGCACAGCCAACTTTGTGTGCCTAGGTTAAAACCTACACCCAGCCTGCTGTCATTGCCCCCCTAGTCCTCCTATGTCACTACCTGACTCCAATAATTAGTGTTCTGTATATCAGCCTGGAGCTCAGTTTTATCTCAGTGGATATTTATTTTTGTAAATTAAATAAATCAACACATTGAATTGCATTTTTTATTTTTTATTTCATTTTCCTGGGTTGATAGTTTCAACTCTTGCATGTATCTAAAAGATGCGTAGCTTAGCCCTTGCAAGGTGGTTATAGTCAGGGGTCTACGGATAAATTGAAAGCCTAGAATTACCTATGTACGGTGTCTGTCCCAGTGTGAAAAGAACATATAGAACAATTCCGAAAGACCACACATCGGTTTTATCAGAAAATTCTCCATATTGTAAGACTTCTGGAGGCATCCATTTTAAGGGAACTGAGTTTCTGCCTTTAAAAAGTTGCTTGTCCTGTAGGGTTAAGAAACATAATTATTCTTATAGAAATTGTTTAGAAATGTCTTAGGACGTTAAGTGCAAACTTCAGACTCAGAAAAAGTGAGACTTGCTCCTCAGATTGCAGCACCTTTAAAACATTTGGGAATTATCCTTTTTTATAAAAATTCCATACCATAAGACCTGAGTGCATTTATGGGAAACCAACAGGTATTCATCTGTTTATAATCTCCCAATGTCCTTAGTCTAAAGTCCAGCATTATATCACCCACTGCCTCTAAACACAGATTGTCCAGGACCTTTCAACTTATGAATTTACTGGCTCCCTGTAATCTTTTTTTTCTCCCTAACTTCTTTGTTCTTCTTCTTTTCTAATTTGCTCCATTTTGGTCTTTTACAACAAATGCCACATTGTGTTTTGTAATGTGTTTAAAAAGTGTGAATAAAATACCTGTTGATCACATCAGAAAGTTAGAGATGTCATACGTTTTGTACTCATTTCCTATGTTAGCTCAGGAAAAGTTCCTAACACCCCCTAGACCTTTTGTTTGGACTATAGATGTCACACTTACCTCTTCCTCACTAAAGCGCAGGCGTCTCTCTCCTGCGCATGTGGGCAGTTCTGACTCTGGGTGTGCCTATGCTGCCAAGCTTTATTAGGTTTCCCCCAACCCACCGGCCAATCAGGAAATTGCCTCTTAATCATCCCTGGCTATTAAGCTAGCTCAGACACAGTACTCGGCATTTGTGCAACGTGTCTCCACTAGTGCTGGGCCCCCTAGCTCATTTCCAAAACACTTGTTGCTTAAATCAGTGTTTCTTCTGTCCAGCTCCTGTGTTAACCACTTGTTGCCCAGTCTGTTGTTTCCAGCCTATTCCCTTGTGCTGTTTCAGTGTTCCTCTCTGTGTATGGTTTTCCTGTGTCTCCTGTGCCTCCTGTTGCTTCCAGTGTCTCCTGTGTTCCCTGCATCTGCAGTGGCCCCTATTTCACTGGTGTCTATTTCCTGGATCTGTGGTATTTGACCCCTAGCTTATGACCTGGCCTCTCTTACTTGCTGCCTGCCTGGTCGACCCTGGCCTTCCTTGACTAATTTTCTGCCTTTTGATTTGGTACCGTGAATCATTCTGCCCACCCTAGTGTGTCCAAGGACTGCATCCTGGCAGCAACCAGTAGCGCAACATTCTCACCACTAGAGGCTCTGGAGATGACCTAGTTGCCGCTTGGACTCTTTGCACCTTGGCCCTTCTCAGGGCTCACACCTTGGGTGCTGTCTCCCCAAGCTTGACAGTAGAATGATTAGCTTTTACACTTTGAGGATGACCTGTCTGCTCACACATTTTTTTTTTTAATTTCAGCCCTAGTTTTGCTTTAGGCCCAACCTTTTTCTGTGTGGAAAGTCCAAACTGTGAGATTTTGCAAAGTAGATTGTTGCCAACCAGAATATTGTGACAGGTCAAATCAAGATGAAACACACGTTTTACTTCCAGGTAGGCCATGGCATCTGCCACTTGGTGTGCTATGTACATAAGTTCTGCATCAACTAAATCATGTCCTGTTTTACCTATAGAGAGAAGAAAAATATCTGTATAATTATTATATTATGTACATTGCTTGTATTCTACCATCAAAACAAATATCTTAAAAAAAATCTCCTTGCATTCTCAACAACTTCCATGAAAATTAGGCCTTGTATAGATGCCTAATGATTGTTCTTTGGGTGTCAGTTCTACAATTCATCATTTAACGGACCTCTTGGCTATTGCCTAGCTATCTGTTCTCTGGAGAGGAAAGGGAGAGGGATGAGCAGGACTGATGTGCTGAATAAGGAAGATTTGCATCTTGTCTATATTCCCCTCCAAGATTAATAAAATTGCCTCTCCTCACCACTGTACACATTTCCCCCCTCTTTAAAAGTAGCACAATTTGGTGGCAAACCCAAGAGGTCTGGAGCGGGGGAACGCAGTGAAAGAATAGTGGAAGGCCTCCATGACTGGGAAGGGGAAGGTAGGACCAGGCAGTGCCAGGGTTATTTAATTGCAGTATGGCTAGGAGGCGTAGTTGGAGCGGACGGGGAAGGGGGACATAGTGGAGGGAGGGAGAGGAGGAGTGAAAAAGGGGGGAGGGAACAGAAGGGGAGGATCATTCTGCGGCAGGATGGGGGAGAGTGGCCAAAGATTCCCGCCCACCCTCCCTAGTATTTTGGTGCTTGTGGGGATTTTGTTTAGGTTGATGTTTGTTGCTTCGTGAGGTCCTTGAGGGAAGGTGGTTTCTGGTCTGTTTCAGTGGGGGTGGGAGGCTCATCTTCGGTATGGCTCTCTGGAATTTCGGTTATTGGTACATTGATGGGTCTTGGTTGAAATGGGCTGCAAGTGCTGCTGATACTGTTCCTAACCTTGTGGTTGCGGCTTGGAGCATATATACCAAGGTGGTGCAGACCCAAATAAGTTTGTGGGTCTAGTGGAGAGGGCCTTCGAGGACCAGTAATCAGGATAGTAAGGTTTATTGAGTCAAGGTTATAAGTAAATGTGGTATTTATGTATTTGTATTGTTATTTGGATTGGTATTTATGTTAATTATTTGCTATTTGGTTATTTATGGTTATTTATTTGATTGTGTTATTTATGGAAATGTTTTTATAATTTAATTGTTTAAAAAATTGTTGTTTAATAACTATCATTTTGGTGTGGTGTCATTTGGTCTCTGCCTGTCATTGCTTGTGACAGTAATGTTGTTTTGGTGCATATGGCCCCCACAATACTTTATTGACTTCATTGGTGCTTAGATTCAGGACAATTACTCAAATTAATCATAATTTGCAGACCAGTTTGGCTAAACACCCCTAGAACCAAACTGAAGCAACACTACAAATGACTAATCGCTCACCGCAATAGCAGAGGTGCAAGCTAATTTTCAAGGTTGTTTTACTGACTGTTCAAAAAGGTCTGAAGGTCTCCTTTCTCCATGAACTCTGTAACAACGTAGACAGGATCTTGTGCCGTACACAGCGCATGCAGTTTGGCAACATTCCCATGTTTCAGCATCTTGTGAACCTCAATTCCATCCATGAAGTTGTTGTTTCTAAAAAACTCTGGAGGGTGAGAAACAGAATAGTATATAACAATAGTTTATCTCCAAGTATATCTCCAAAATAGGTATATATCAATATACCAGAGCATTCCAGTCTTTGTATAATAAGAAACTAAAGTTGAGCAAATTTGCCCAGATTTTAATTAGTCCAAATTCATCGGATTACCTGTAAAACCCAACAGTTTGCGACCCATCAGATTTCCTTTAAGTATAGTCTTATGAGGACTCATTATTTCAGTTTCCCTCCCAAAGGCACATATTGGTTTGCATTATATCTCAATGCTGAACTGATTCATTTGATAAGATGAAAATACAGTGGATAAACACAACAAAGATAAAGGTAAAACAAATGAGCATCTGAATTTAGAAGATCTAAATAACATCAGTGACTATAGGGTGCTGATAACAGCATACAAACCTTTGGGTATGGTCTGTACAAGGACTTTCCTTCCTTCATCTGTCCATTTTCCCTCCCAGAGGCACATGTCGGAGGTATCAGTCTTAAAACGTTTAACATTTTTCACCAAAGTAAAATTTGATGAGTGTCGCTCCCATATGTCCATTTTCTGGCTGGGAACCTATGAAGACAAACTACCTGTGATCGGTAAAATTAAAGTCTATGAAAACCCCAACAATGAATTTCTCTTATTTGCTTCATTTTGGCTTATTAGACATTCGAGTGAAATTGTATTATTATATTTGTTTGTTGAGGGCAACATTTACCTGTTCACCCTGCTATTTGGCCCCTCTAAGCATCACAATGTGGAGCAAATGGCTGAGCTGCATCACATAATGGTCAATGCCTTATGTCCACTCTACGTCAAGCGAAGAGCTGGCTATGTGATTGGTCTGGAGAGAACTTTAAAACCAGTTTCCAGGACAGACTTGCACTGGACACAGAGGTACGTATCAGCCTTATTAAGTCTTGTAAGTGGTAAGTTGTTAAGCTTGACATGGTACCTGGCACTTTAAAATCCATCAAGAATCTCAACATAGTGTTTCCACCTTTCTAAGATTGCCTACCCCTGCTTTTAGGATATATATAATGACAATTTTGTGGAGGGACTGCATATAGCAACTTAAATTTCCGTTTCTCTGTGCGGCTTTGGGAACCCATTTAATGTTTTTTTTCACACAAAGATTTAGTTTTATAGGGTTCTATTTGTACATAGCAGGCTTCTCCCTTAAATATCTCTTACTTTTTGAAATGGTGTGAGCGGTAGGCAGTTGTGGTCTTTTAGGTGATATCGGTAATAGTGGACCAGATCGTGGATGCAGGTAAAAGATCTTTCTTCGAAGATGAAGAATTTTCCTGTATCGTCTTTCTTAATATTGTAATGAATGACCTCTTTGTTCTTTCGCACTGAAGGAAAAAGAAGCAGATGTAAAACTTTGAAGCCAAACTCCAGCCTTAGCTTTAGTAAGCTATAGTTGTACAGGCTCCTCTCCTTTTGTCACATTATTTGCTCTTTCACTGCACGCTGTAAGGATTTCACTATTTAAGCTATAGTAAGTCAGATAGAACTTGCCTCATCTGGAGGATAACCAGAACCAGTATGGTTTGAGGAAGCCTTGTATTGTATAGAGGTAAAACGAATTACAATTTGTGGCAGGTGTTAAATCTCTCTGCAACACAATTAAAAGAGTTTTCCTCTCTCCCCAACCCTGTGACACCCATTCTAGAAATGGGGATAGCAATAGTTGATAGAACAAGCTGCACACATACAACATTCAGATGGAAATTCAAACTTCTTTCCACTTTGTTATTTCCAATTGCTTTTATCCTGACACGAAGCTCCAATCCTTCCTAGTCCTAGCTAATATAAATTACATTTTTTAGTTGGGTTTGAGCTTTCCAGGTGAAATAGACACCTTTGGCTAAGAGGAGTGCAGCTTTAGGGAAAACGAGTAGCATTATGGCATAACTCTCATCTGAATTTATAATTTTCATAATCTGTGTCCACCAGTTAGGCAAGCTCAAAACTTTAGTGCTAGTCCACCTTTACTCACCTGAAAGACAATATTTTGAGTCTTTGCTGGGTCGGACGAGGAAGAAATCGTCCATGTTTGGTTCAGACAGGAGGAGGGCCTCTGCCTTGACATCATCTATTTCAGTAAACCAGCTGGGAGGACACAAACATATGTTGCTGGAGACAATCAACAGAAACACAGTACATAAACCGCAATATTCCATGACCAACCACCAACCCATGGAAAGTGGAGATTTTTTCGAACACACCTCAATTCACTTGTGTGGATGTAATTGTTGGGTTATGCTCCTTAAATGTATGAGAGCTAAACAAGCCCCTTGGATAAGCTGTAAGACTTTTTGTGCACTGTGCAACTTTTCCCTGGAATTTTTTATCTTTTTTTATTGGAATCTGTGTAAAACTCTAGGGAAGAGTTTTAAATATAATGGGTAAAGGTGCCAAGATCACATTTGTCTCTCTACTTACCTTTGCTTTTCCACTGATTTCTCTCTGACCAGGTGACCACAAGGCACGTATCCTGTTACTTTGTCCTCTTGCTTTGTCACCTGAACCTTGCTGACTTGCCAACGATCCTTTTCCTTTGAAAGGACTTGGAATCTTTCCCCAGCTTTAACAGTGATCTCATCTTCCGCCGTAGCTATGAAATCCTTTATGCTCACGTATTTGTCTGAAAGTCCAATCCTTTGGTTATCCCTATATAAAGATAGCAACCCAAAATAAAATGTTTGATGCAGGAACTGTGTAACTACATTTGAAGACATTGTCAATAAATTGTTATGTGATGCAGCAAATTATAATGAACGGGCACTTTTTGTTTTCCCCCATAATTCTCACTTGTTAGAATTTTAGATCTTGTTCTGTGCTGCGATAGAAATTTAGGCCACTAAATTCTATTCCATGACTGTTCTGTAGTAGGTAATTACATCTGTGTGTATCTGTGATCCCACACACCATGTATAAGCCCATCGTTTTTCTTGGTTCTAGACTAGGAGGGGCAACAAGCATCATTAGATAAGGCATTAGGAGAACCAATTTTGCCATGACTTTTAAGAAGCAGCCCTGTTCTTCAATGGTCATCCTGCAATCGACCCGCAATGGCTGGAGCTTGTTAATGTGACTACTGTCACACTTACTAAAGCGCAAGCATCTCTCTCCTGCGCATGCTGGCAGTTCTGACTCTGGTCATGCCTATGCTAGAAAGCTTTATCAGCTTCCTGGCCAATCAGAAAGTAGCCTCCTAATCATCCCTGGCTATTTAGCTAGCTCAGACACAGTATTCAGCGTTCGTGCAACGTGTCTCCATTAGTGCCGAGCCCCTAGTTCTGTGGAGTTAGTTCCTGTACACCTGCTGTTTAATTTAGAGTTTTCTCTTTTCAGCTTCTATGTTAACCCCTTGTTGCCAGCCATACCATATAAATAAGCCTTTGTGAAGAGACCAAGGACGGCTGCTAAAGTTGAAAAACTTGCAAAACTGAAATCTGCTAAATATCACTTGCAGAATAATTTTTAGGAAGCCATAGTACCCTCTGGAGTCTCAAGCTTCAATCATTTGCTGCCCTTATTATAATCCCCCACTAACCAGAGCTACCTTTAAGAATCTGTAAAAACTCCTTTTGTGTTTTTAGCTTGTTAGTGACAAGGTCAACTTTTATCAACATTTTCTTTTGGTGTACACTTTTGTTTTTTTTATCTAATAGGATACAGCCGTACCAGCTGCCTATGTCCACATTTGGTAGTTTGCCAGCCTGGCCAATAAAGGAAATTCAAAATGAATTTGTACAGTTATTTCTTTACTGTTTATGGTCTGCATGTAAAAGCACATATGCAGAGTATAAATATAATATAGTGCAATTTAAAGTTGTGCCCCCACCAACAAATAGGAATGGAATGGTTAGATTTATCATTAAATTTAGACGAGGGGGTACAAGGAAAGAAAATATTAGTCAATGAAACCTGAGATTTATTTTTTATTATAATTATGTTGTAGTTCTCCACCCACTATGTCTCCTAGCTTGCCACTTTTGTTAAAGAGTACATTGGTCAATAGTCAGACATGTTTATGGCACATTTCTGATCTTCCAACCCAAAAAAGCTTATGTTATACAGTATTTAACATTCTGAATTTTTAAACAAAGTGTTTTATGTGCACAGTTTCAAATACTATTTAAAGTGGCTCAAATTATCAAGTTAGCTTTTGTGGTCTTATACTGATCTAGAGACCAGGTTGTACATACAGCCCCTGAGGTCAGGGCCAAGCTGGTAGTAGGGGCAGGAGCTATGAATGTTTCTACTTCACAACAATAGGGATATTGCTGGGGACCTAGCAGGTAAATTTGTATAGTTTAACCATTTTTAATTGAGTTGATTTTAAATATTGTGCACCTCTAGGTGGCTTATGCATGCGTTTTGACTTTTGTAGTATCTATTATGCAAATATCAGCCCATTCACAAAATTAAAGTTCTGCCTTGCCCACCAGTTCAATTTAAATGAAAAGATGGCTACTCCTTGTGAATTTGTATTCGGCACTTTTTATACAGACCCGGTGGTTCTACTTACATCTTGTTCTCCAACGTCTCTTCCTCTTTTAGGTAGATGGCACAAATCCTTTATGACTAGTTTTGCTTCCGTCAGCATTTATCTTCTCCACCAACCATATTCCTTTGTTCTTTTGAAAATTTGGATCCAGTCTCTGACCTTGAAACATAAGCCTTCCTCTTCAGGGCCATCAATGTTTCACAGGCTTACATACATATGTTATATCTCATTCATTACATACCCAAATTATAAAAGTGCTAAAAGCTGCATGTCCAGAAAAACAAATCTTTGTATTACCAACTGGCAAAGTCCAAATCTGACATCAACCCCAGGGGTGGAGATACTATGTTGTATATGTTACCAACTGGGGCAGTGTTAAGTGATTTCTATTATACTTCCTTATAGCTACAAAATTTACATCTTTCAGCAAAGCTGAGGACAAGGTTGGAGGAGGGAGGGGAAAGTAGCAAGAATGCCAAATGCTTTGATACCAATGTCACTTTCGTCAGTCCAGGAAAGATAAAGCTTGATACCATTCAAACAATCCATTGTTAGTAAGGAGCAGAATGATTTCTTTGAAACTGAATTTGCCCTAAAACAAAATAATTTTTTTTCTTTCATTTATAATATATTCAGTGTAGTTTAATTTTTATTTCATTTAGCTTTTCTTCTATTTGCAGCTCAGAACAGGTTCAGGATTGTTAAAGCGAGCTTTTTTAAAAGGAGTGGTCTGACCTCTCCACTTTTCTGGATTTTGCAGGACTGTCCCAGGATTTAAACCATAACTCCATGAATTTACCTGCCATCAGGGTTCTAGAACATTTATTTGAACACTCAGCTTTATCCCCTTTGCAAAAATGTATTAGAACTAAACATGTGATGCCAAACTCAGAGGATATTTAACATCATCTACCTCCGTTTCACATGGAAAAGCAATTAACGGGCCTAGATAAGGCAAGTCAGAAAGTATTGGGTTGTATATTTGCAGCTTTTAATTTAGGATAATAAAGGTAATAAAATGGCTCCTGTCTTTTAAACTAAGTGAAGTTGGAGCCTGAGTGCAGGTTGCTCAGGTGGACAGGATGTATGAACCGTGTATGCTGTATGAAGTTTCCCAAAGTTTAGGTCTGTTGGACCAATAGAGAGAGTCAGGAGGCTAAATTTGTGGGTTTTTTTCTGCCATGCAGGAATACCAATGGGTTTCTTGTCACAGGCCTATTAGGTTGTCCAGAAGTGGAGCACAGCCACGTGATGTTCCACCCAGTGGGCCCACACATCGACCCCAAACGAGGTTAAGCTAGGGGGAAAAAATATTTTGCTCTTGGCTCTCTCTCTCTATTGTTCACAAAGATTTATAGCGAAGTTTCATTTGAACACAAAGGCATAGAACGAATTTAAGCAGAATGTCAGGAAGCTGTTAAAACATAATTTATCCCATTTCTCTATCATTTAAAATAAAAAATAATTGCATAAATGAATACTTCTTAATGACTGTATTCTTTATGCACCAGTAATCAGGCTGGAAGAGGCAATGGAAGATCCAGGGGGGCATTGAGACACCATTACTTGTGCCTTTACTCTAACAATGTGGTCATGCTCAAAGGAGGGCAGAGCAGAGAGGTGATCTCGTATTTATGCTTTTCTTATATTGCCCAATAACAGATTGGACTGTGGTGTATAGGATTTGCCTGGCTACCCCACTTGCTAAACCTCTTACCAGACTAATAGGCATCCACAACTTTCTTTCCAAGAGCCTAAGGAGTTTTTTTCATGTTGGCATGAAGCTCCACACAAGTCAATGACACAAAGAACCCTGGACATTCAATATCTTAAACAATGCAGGTTGTTCCTGAATTCATCAAATTTTATTTTTATGCCCAATCTAGTACACATAATTGAAATGTTGGTGTGTGCTTTACTTTTTCAGCATGATATGACTGCATTTTTATTAGTTGATATTTAGATGAATGTGATTTGTTTTTGTTAACAATGTTCCGGAGAGCCGGCTGAGAAAATTTTGCTTTCCACAATGCTCTGAAATGAGGGTCTTCTATCCAGGTCCCGAAGCCAGCATTTCAGCATTAATCTGTAGATGTCATTGGTGCATAGAGGTTTGGACAGTCTGTACCCCTCTGTCACCTTCTTACATATCTCTTCTAAATCATTAAGACCTGGAAAAATAAACAAATATTATTAAAGATAATCAGTCACCCGGGCAGTTCAAAGTCAACATACCATTAGAAATATATAAGTAGAGATTACTGTTAGTGAAAAAAGGACATCAAACTGTGCAGTAGATCTGGGAATTTGGGCTGATAAAGTTAAAGGAAGATCTTACCTGTGTATGGAGTTTTCCCCAAGGTAAAAATCTCATACAGGACAATTCCAAAAGACCACACATCAGTTTTGAAGGTTATTAGCCCACTATGTAGAACCTCTGGTGGCATCCAAAGTACTGGATAGGTAGAAAGTGTATGATTCTGTGATATAAATAAACATATTCTTGTTAACATGGAAATACTGTTTTTTATGCATTGATAAATTTGGTAATTGAAATCGAAATTTGGGATGGAAAATGGCCACTCTATTCCAATCTAAGTTGCAATATGGCAGTCTGGAGGTGCTATGTTCACAATTCAAATTACTGGTAACCCATGTTATAATTTTGATGAGGCTCATTAAGATGATTAAGGGATGTAGACACTGCTCAGGTTGTGAGGGCTGATCTATTCAGAACTAATTTTAAGGAAGAATATAGCAATGCGAGGCTTACCAAGATAGAGAAAGGTCTGTATTTCTTTACATTGCTTAAAGAAAATAATGTTCCGCCATACAAAAATACACAGATTTTGCTCCTGATACTGGGTATTTGCTCTTCTTTGTCCCTGTTCAGCTTTCCTTGTGTAAAGACCAAGCTCCCAGTATCTCCTTCTTGCTCCTAAAGTTTTCTTATGATGACACAAATAGATGTGCCTTCCTGAAGAATCTGGATTACCTGTGCAGCCTGAGTGGGCTCCAGGTACTGCCTTGTGAAACTGGCACTAACTACTTGAATTTTGTTAGTAAAATCAGTAAGGAAGAATAGGGAGAGAGAAGTGGACTTCTTAGGAAATGCTTATCTGTCCGGCAACTTTGTGTTGTGCACCAATGGCAGTATAAAACAATGTTTGTTCTGTCCAGCAATGTCATTTACAGCAGCCAGGAGAACTAAGATAGCAGCAGCCTCTGCTTCCCCTTAGTTGTGCAACCTGATGTATTTTTGGCATCCCCAGCATTCATTGATAGGGTGTACATAGCTGAAGGTGATTCTAGAGGCTGATCAGCTCCTGTCCGGTGCCACTATTGGCTGCTGGGACCTTATAGCCTCTCTGCCCCCAGTCACCAGTGCCAGTTGTAGCGTATAGTTGGGCTAATCTGTGCTAGAGTGTGTTTTCGTCTTATTTACTGTTGCTGACCTTACCTGTTTCTGATCTTGTGAGTTTATGCTGCCTGGACCGACCATTGCCTGTGACCTGGCCTCTGCTTGTGTTTTGCCCTCGTGTACCTTGTTTGGTGGACGGATATTTGGTGTATGACCTCTGATCTGTATTCTTGACTTGGTTCTGTTGGGATCTTGGTACTGCTAATCTGTGGGCTTCTGGCTTGCTGCCAGCCCATTCCCGGACACCATCCCTTGTTCAGTAAGTCCTGGGGGCAACCAAGTGCTGGGTGTTTCCCGAGGCTGAGCGGGGTCTGGCTATAGGTGAAGACTGCGGCGTTAGATTGGGGAACGGGTGTCTGGTGAGGACTGGTGCTGATCAGGACCTTACAAGGCTAAAGTAAAAACATTCTTCTTTGGGGTTTGGCCTGCTGATGTCCCTCTTGTCCACCTATTGTTACTTTAATTTTTACCATAACAGGTGAAATTACTATACGTTTCTAACTGGACTGATTGATGTCCCAGAAGTTTAACCATCTTGATGTTACATTGTGTTACCTGAGTTTTCCCCTATTTTTTCAAGCAATATAGATTTATTGATAGGGTTTTTCCCCTTAATCAGCTGATGCTTTTTGTTCTAAGTGACAAACCTCCTTCTGGATGGCAAATTCGAATTGGGATATTTTGCACATTAGGTTGTCTCCGATCACGATGCTGCGACAGGTCAAGTTGAGGTGTTTCAAACGTCTGACATCCAAGTAGGCCTATGCCATCTGCCACTTGATGAGCAATATGCTGGAGATCTGACTGTGTTAGAAAGCTTCCTTCTTCCCCTATAAAGAGAAAACAGAAATAACAATATTTATACATTGCAGTGTTTCCATAACTAGTCTTCGGGAAAAGTTCCTGGGGCCACAGAAGATTTGATGGGTATACAGTGCTTTAAAATAAATTTGAAGCCAAATTGGAAATGTAAACCAGCTTTACCATCTGTCTTTCGTAAACTACATTTTGTTACGTTTTCCATTTTTGATTTAGGTTAACTTCAGCGTACAATCTCAGATATATGCCTTTTTTTGTGATGATTAGCATTGACCTAACTAATCAACCTTGATTGGAAATGAGTGAATGTTTATGGATTAAATTCATGGAGGGTTCAATGTCTGCACAATTTGTACTCTGCTGAAAGCTATTACACTCACGCATCCTTATGGTTCATCCTCATCCTTCTGGATGAGGCATGGAGAAATATCAGGTCTTACATTCAGGGTGAGTAGCTGTAGTGTATTCTTTATCCACTCCCTGGATTTTGATATCCTGCTCAATTTTTAAAAAAAATGGCTGCATACTGAACATGGATTAGATAAAGGTTTTTGTTTGTGTAAAGTATGTTTATGTTTGAGTTTTTGGCATGAAGCCTAATATTTTTATGTTTTAGCTTGGCATAAAGCTCAATAGTTATTTGACTTGTATATATTGTATATATTAAGTTTATATACTTTTTTGCAAGACTTGTTTGGATCAGACAAGAGGAGGTTTTTCTTCTGCATTATTCATATTGATAAACCAACTGGAAAGACACAACAGATAATTGGTTGTAGCATTCTTTATTGCAAGAGCTGTGAAAATATAGAATAGTCTACCTCGAAAACTAGTTCTTGTCTTACGGGCAGGGTATGTCTCTGTACAATATAAACTGCTACCAATAATAATACTGTGTAACATTCGTAGTGTTGTATACTAACTCACATTCAGCCATTTTACACTTTATTGGTAGTTAGCTCCTCAACTGTCACCGAAGGACAACAATTGTGAAGGACAAGCCCTGTCTGTTTGGAAGTGGAATCTCTAATTTTTCCAGTGACATTACGTTTGCAGTACCATTAGTGGTTGAATCTCTGAATTTTAGTAGTGTAATGTCATACTGCGTGTAGAGAAATGTCACATTTGCAGTGGATTCTCATATTATGTGCCATTTCATGATTTTTGTAGTGGAACCCTTAGATTGTTGAGGGTAACTTTACTTCTTTTGTGGTGACACCTCATACCTTGACCCTTCTTACTACCTGTAGCAGAGGTGCATCACTTACCTCTGCTTTTCCACTGGTTTTTCCTTCACTAGATGATAACTTGGCACGTATCCCTTAGAAGGGTTCTTTCTTCCAGTCACATCCACTTTGCACACCAGCCAGTAATCAGGTTCCTTTGAAGGAACTTGAAGTCGCTCCTTGACTTTAATTTTAATCCCACCTTTAGCCATTTCCGCAAAGCCCTTTACACACACACGTATTTGTCCGAAAGACCCTTTTCCTTCTCATCCCTAAGAAACAACAGCAAACAAATTTGTTTGTTCCTGGAAAATTGGTGAATATGAACAGAAAAGCATTTCTGAGAAACAAAATGATGGCTGGGCTGTGAAACAATGACTGGTCTATTCTTACCACAAACTTTCATTTTCAATCAGTATACTTAGTACTAAGTACACTTAGGGGCAAAGGGTGTAGAGGTAGTCCCTGAATTAAGGACATCGGACATACGGATGACTTCTAGATACGAACGGGGCTTCCCTGCTTGCTCGTGTGCAGAACAAAGGCTGGATGGAGGGAGGGGGCAGTTTCCATAACTTGCAGAAGTCTTTTGGTAAACACAGCTGAGGTTGTGGGCTGAGCTGTTCTGCAACCTCTTGTAACTCTTTTCTTTTCAAAAAATTTTTATTAAGATTTTCGAAACTTTGTACAAACATTGTACAAAACATTGTACAAAAAAGAAAACATTCAAGAGGAAAAACTAAGCATACAGATAATTATAAAAACAACAAAAGTACAAACAAATGTGACCATACATGGCATAATAATCTTACATTATATATTGAGGACGAGGTAGGCAGGCTAACAAATCAGTAACAAAACAGTAATTTACAGCTGGTGGTCCAACCAGAGGGGCCATACACTAAAAAATTTAGAGACATTATCATTAGCAATTGCTGTCATCCTCTCCAATACCATTGTGTCAGATATCCTAGACATAACTGTGGCAAAGCTTGCCTGCAAAAAACAAGTAGGTTTACTCCATGCTGCCGCTATAACTTGTCTAGTGGCTAAAACGATAAATGAGTTTACAGTGATGTTTAGATAAAGATGGGTTTGGCAGATGGAGGAATGCTTCCCAATGGTTTTTCTGAAGGGATACATGTATAACAGATGATTACTACTATGATTATAAACTCTAATCCACAGCCCGCGAACTGCAGGGCAATCCCACAAAACATGACGGAAAGTACCCTCAGCTTCACATACTCGAAAACATTGGGGACAAATCTGAATATCCTTTTGGGGGTCAAAGTACCATTGGAACAGTACTTTGTGCATTCTCTTGTGCAATAACACTGGATGAGCATTTAGCAACAGCTTAACATAGCTCCCCCCATTCTTCAGATGTAGTGGTGGAATTTGGATCTGTTTCCCATCTCGCCATGTACGATGGTTATCTGTCATTTATCTGAAGCAATATTGCATATAGAAAGCATATCAGCCTTGATGAATACAGAGTGCGTAAACAGCATGATTCTAAGGCTGATAGTTGCAGAGGGGAATGACCATGATCTCTAAGCAACCCAAGTAAATAATGCCGAATCTGCATATAAAGGTACATTTCTTGAAGGGCAAGGCATGTTCTTGTAAATAGGTAAAAAGTTTTTACCCATGTAGAGGTGTATAACTTGTGCATGGGCTTTGAAGCCCACCAACGACACACAACTGGGTTATCAAATGCTGGTTCGAATGAAGGGCGTTGTAGAATCCCTGTTAAAGGAGTGTGTTTGGACATCAACCCTGCGGACAGTTTCAATCTGTCCCAAATTCCCAACGCGTAAGATAGAGTGGAGTCCTCCACTAATGGTTTTTTAGCAGATGGTATCCACAAGTTATGCATCATCACTGAGGTGCATAACTTGTGCATACCATGTGCTAACTTGCATACACTTACACTGAGCTCACTTGCATACACTTACACCCAGATTGGCAGATCTATGGAACGATGTAAGGCCACCACCAGGGCTAATAAGCTGCCGACAAGTACTTATAAAAATTAGGGACAGATAGGCCGCCAGATAATTTACGGCAGTATAGCACTTTTTCAGATACAGAAGGTTTATTGGGATGCCATATAAATTGAAGCACTTTTTTCTGTTCTGCTTTAAGAATCCCCTAAGGAACTGGAACTGGAACTGGATTGGAAGTGTACAAAATAAATAAAGTAACTTCAGGAGATAAGACATTTTGATTGCATGAATACTACCAAGCCATGACAGCGGGAAACTTTGCCATTTTGTCCACAATGCAGTAAGCTCTTTGAATAGTAGTGGATAATTAACTCGATACATGGTTGATAGTTTTGATGTAATCTTGATTCCAAGTTATTGAATAACATACACCCATTGCAAGGAAAACTGAGATTGTAAAGCATCCACTACTGAAGATGGCAAGGTAACATTCAGCGCTTTAGATTTGTTGTCATTAACAAGCATAAGTTGGGTAACGCTGTTACTGGTGATGTGAGAAAAAGTAACACGTCATTGGCAAAAAGCATGACCTTATGTTCCGTATCTAAAATCCTAATTCCAGTTATATCTGGGTTAGCCCAAATGGCTACTGCTTAAGGTTATAATTATAAGGTTATATTGCCAATATAAATAGTAATGGCGAAAGTGCCTCTTACCCCTCAAAATTGGCAGCATACAGTGCGGACATCCAATTAAGAAATTTGTTTCTGAATCCCCATTTCCTAAGAACATAAAATATATTGCCATGGTATCGAGTCAAAGGCCTTCCTTATGTATAAGGATATAAGCATACACTTTATTGACTTGGTATAAGCCTACGCACAGTATTGCCAGCTTGACGTCTAGCGACAAACCCTACTTGATCCCCATGAATCAAATTGCCAAGGAACTGGTTAAGCATTGTTGTCAAAATGTTTGCCAAAATCTTAACATCCACATTCAAAAGCGATATTGGCCTATGGTTGGGTATCATGACAATAGATGCTCTCAATACCTCTGTCGAAAAACAAGTACCTTGTTTCAAGCAGTTAAAGAGGGAATGTAGGTGGGGTGTAACCACTTCCACTACTTTCTTATAACACAAAGGTGATAGGCCATCAGGTCCCATTTGATTACCAGACTTTAGAGATTTAACAGCTAAAATAATCTCTGTTTCTGAGATATCCTTTTGCAATTCTCCTTAATTAGTAGACTGTTGGCCAGGTAAGTGAATACCTTCAAAGAACTTCTCTGCCTGGTGACTATCTAGAGCAGGGGGAGCCAAGTTTTATTCAGATAAACGAGATTGAAATTTCTTGTATTATCTCCAAGGATTCTATTGTAACTCAGGTAGTCCCCGGGTTAAGGACATCCAATATGTGGACAGCTCCTAGATACGAACGGGGCTTCTCTGCTCTCTGTGTGCAGGACAAAGGCTTGGAGGGGTCGGTTTGCATGACTTGCAGAAGAAATCTTTTGCCGTTCTGCAGCCTCTTGTAACTCTTTAATGACCAAGACAAACTCTGTAGTTCTTTCTTTTTGCATATCAAAGCACAGCTTGCTCCAGAAGGTAATTAATGTCTAGGCTCCATAAAAGTTTTTTTTATTTTTGTTTGCTTTGTTTGGATTTTATACAGTAACTGACACCACACCACCTAATAATATATTGAGACAAACATCTGTTCTAATTACATTTATTAAAATAATGTACTTGTTCTAACTTACATACAATTTCATCTTGAGAACCAACCTATAGTCCCTATCTGGTATGCTAAAATGCAGCAGAGAAGGTCCCTTGATCTATGAGTGGTAATAATGGTGTCCTACCAAGGTCTGATGTGCGTCAACAGAGTCAGATTAAAAGCTCCGACTTAACCCCGACCCTACAGTTTTGACATCAA
The DNA here is from genome assembly GCF_032062135.1 of Pyxicephalus adspersus. Classification (NCBI taxonomy): domain Eukaryota; kingdom Metazoa; phylum Chordata; class Amphibia; order Anura; family Pyxicephalidae; genus Pyxicephalus; species Pyxicephalus adspersus. Next base: position 7,347,409 of record NC_092863.1, on the reverse strand, counting down.
CCAAGGTTATGCCTGCAGAGCTCTAGCTTTGACTAAGCACGGGCCATGCCTAACCACAGCACAGAAACTGATTTCAATAAACAAGAATTCATCTCTACACCATACTAGCAGGGTGGCCAGGCATATCTACACAGGCTGTGGTTGATTTTTAAAGATAATCAACTTTTGTTTTGATGCCACTTGAATATATTTTTTTGATTCAAACTAAAAGTTAGGATGATATTTTAAGTAAAAACCTTGTAAAATACAGGATAAGGACAACAAACTTTTGTCCTTTAGAATAATGATTATAACTACTATTTGCAGTTAACTAATTCTGTCTAACATATCCTGGTTATAGGTGACTTGCAAAATGGTAGATATGCTCCAAGAACCCTTCTTTTTGCTGAACAATGGAGTAGTGGAAAATAAAAGAGCAGAGGGATTTGACCATGTTCCCTAAAATACAATACATACAGAAATGGGGAAAACCCAAATTAAGAACTAGGCCCACCTAACAAATACAAATTGCAATTCCTAAAAAAAAGTGATGTTTTTAAATAAATAAAAATGTAAAAAAAAAAAAAACAGACACAGAAAATACCCCTACAGGGGGTATACATAGGAGATAGCTGAGGTTATTTAGTAAAGTCTCCAAGTATGGTGTGGGTACATCATACAACCCTGGTCTGAAATCAGCAAATACAATCACCTGTAGTTTTAAAAGTGTATATAAATCACATTTCACAACATAATGAGGCCAATAAACAGACACATTAATAAATAAATTATAATAACGAGAATGTAGCCACCATGCAATTTTCTACACTTTTGCACATAAATTGCTCACTTCTTCAGGATTTCAGTTATATGTGCAAAAATAATCTCAAAATATAATGCGTCTTACAGCCTTTCTTTATTTCTGTCTTTTTTTATTTATATTTTTTATCAGTTTTAATTATAACAGTAATTACAATGTGTATTTTTAGGTTTGCCCATAAATTCCCTGATTTGAGATTTCACCTTTTTTTGGTATCTATTTACATTTCCTATAGGACAATCAACTGCTTTATCTAATCAATCTTACTTCCAGTGCTCTTTTTTGTTATATCCTATTGTTCCATGTTTCAAGGCCGAGGCCCATTTTAGGAACAATTAAGTAATTTAGTGAAGATTTTGGAAATTCCCTTCAATGACTTCCAAAGACAGCAGTTGTTGGCATTCGTTATATGTATGTTTTGCGCTTACACTGATCTTTATATTTGAATAAGGGCATTTGTAACATTGTGAAAAGGTCTTTAAAAAATGTTCTGGGCTTTCAGAAGACTACATCACCCTAAGATTTCAATCTAACATGGGATGACATGCAACAAGGGTGATATCTTGGAAAAGAACATCCATGGATAGATATTTAAATCCAACAATCACCATTGTAATACAGAAATGATCATCCACCTAAAAAATGTAGTAGAGATGTTCCCATAAACAAAATCTTTCTGGGCAAAATCTGCAAAGCCAATACTTGTCCCCATAGTTCAGGAATGGTCGTCATGAGAATTTAATTGACCCTGGACGACATTCTCTGGGCTGAAGGATTATATGGTTTGTATTTAAAACAATGAAAATGTTTATTCATTTTCTTTCAAGACAAAAGCGTCTGGTCTTATACCATCCAACAGTCTTACACATAAACAATTGTACTGAAACAAAGCTGAAAACGTTTTACTTTTGTGGATTTTCTGGAGCTACTTATGACCAATTATCTTCTTGCTCCCACTCTTTGATCAAATATTCAGCAGGTACGTAGCCTATCCGGGTGTCTCCTTTGCCATTCTTGTCCAACCTGGCCACCAGCCAACGTCCTCTGTTGACGGATATCAACTGAAAAAGATCCAATGATTTAAAACTGATATCATTTTGAGTCCGGGCCTTAAAGCTCATTGTACTAATATATCTGTTGTACTTTCTCGTGTCGTTACTCATTGCTTTAGATCACCCTCAGGTTTGGGTAAAGCAATACTAGCAGAAAGTATCAAGATGGTACCTACATAGACAATAGGATAACATCAGAGGTCCCAGGCAGGTTTCAATTTTACAAAGCCAGAGAGACCAACGAATGATGTCATACATGAGACACACAGGAAAAGTTGGTTTTCCAAACTTTGCTTAGCCTACAAAGTGTCTGTATGTGACAGGAAATATAAGACAGTGGTTTTACAAAGTCCCAATCTATTTGCCATGTGCTGTAACCTCAGAATAAAGAAGAAAAGAAACTTGTGATGAAGTCATGTATAGAGGTGAGTAAACTTTATTTTACAGAAATTCTTACATTTCTCCAGGGAAGCAGGAACAGTATTACCAAATGTGAGGAATTAGGAGCATTGCACCAGAAATTTATGAAAACTCCACACTTGATTATAGAATTAGATACTCAGCAATATTTACTTTTTGGGGGATTTTGGTTCTACAGATCATATCAGGAGGCCTTTTAGTTTCAGATCAGTATGAGATATTTTATATTTTTATAGTCAGTAAGTTGCATCGTCCACGCAAGACAGCATACATACAATGAAATACATACTATCGATCTTCATCACTCCTACATATTTCTGTGCTGCAAGTATTACACTTTACACTAGATTTCCTGATAACCCACTTGTTACAAACACAGAATAATATGTTCAACCTTTGCACAAAAAAGTACCCACAATTGCTTCTGAAATACCTTGAAACTGACAAAAGTAATTGGCACCTTTTGTTTATTCCATATTGAACAAAACTGCGACTTTGCTTTAGAGTTTCAATTTTACAAATCACATGAACAATGGTGGGACTTTTACCCTACTATTTTTTTTACACACTTTAGAGGCAATGGGCCTGATTTATTAAAGCTTTCCAAGGCTAGAGAGTATACACTTTGACCAGTGAAGCTGGGTGATCCAGCAAACCTGGAATGGATCTGGTCCAGGATTGAATACATTTGCTAACAAATAGCAAATTACTTTAAAATGACTTAAAATACATTCCAAATTTTCTGGATCACCCAGCTTCACTGGTGAAGTGTATAAAAAAGTGATTTCTGAAGCTCTCAATGGCCCTTCTGCACCTGTCAAAGGTAGTTTGGCACATTCCTGAGCAAACTTGTTGAGTTTTGTCTATTTTTCAATAATCAAACGGAAGAACTATGTGTATGTTTTTTAGAGGAGGGGTTATATATGGAAGTTTAGTATATTTCTTTTATTATGTTTATGTAATTCCTATTCATATACTTTTTTGAGTGTCTTTTTTTTTTCTATAAAGATAAATTTTAAGGCTTTTTGGCACAGGAACCAGATAGGTCTCTGTAGCCTTCCAGAACTACCTTAAAAATCAATTAAAGGCAGAACTAAATTTAGCCTTTTTCCAAATACCAAAACCCTCTTTTGTGTATCAGCACAGCTCTGTGTACAGTCCCAGCATCTAGAAGGCATCGTGATGAATGGACCTACACGTATGGGAGTTCTGCCACCCCATGCCAACCAATTAAGATAGGCAAAGCTGAACCTGGAAGAATGCAGGAGGAAAGTACTAGCACATTGAAGAAGTTTGTGGTTGTTGTTTCACAAGATGGAGGTAAGTTTAGTTAGCCTTAATTTCACCTTCCTATTGACTCCAATGCTGAAATTTGCATGTTAACTGAAATATGAAACTCTAAAATTCAGCTATTATGTGCAACTATATCAAAGTTCATGCCATTAGCTGTAGCTCTATTTAGTGTCTTTAAAAAATAACTATTCTAACTGAACATGTTGTGGGCTTTGGATTGTGTTAACAGCTTCCGTGTTTTTTTTTAACAGCTTTTCGTGTTCCCTTTAAGTCACCAGTCCAGTTCCACCCATCTACACATTATAAGCCAAGACCTTGATGGAATGCAAGGTATGAATGTATAGACAATACACAGAAATGTCTGTGAAGTGCCCAGATAGCTGACAGTGATCTCTCAAATAATGAAACTGCCATGCACAATAGGTGAGGATGGTGTGGAAAGATCAGAATCTCTCTTAAACGTTTATTTCTGCTCTAACAGAATTTCAGAATTCATCATGTATGATTGGCAGGACATCTATTCAGTTTTATTGACCATATAAAAGTTCAGTGAAGTCAGCTGATTTACTTTAGTTTAGTGCAATGGCCCTGATTTATCAAGCGAGTTTGCCCCACGTGTAAATACGTGCTGATATACGAAGTGCATTGCCGCAAGCCGAAGCCGAGTGGTAGTTCCCTCGCCTACACTTGCCAGCCAAATTCCTGTTTTGATAAATGAGCAGTGGGGTCGAGAATACGCCAACTAAGGCGATAAGTTTGCAGCTGCGTTATTCAGGAGGATCTGCAAAGCTCTGTCAATGGTGAGGTCATAGCAATTATTAGCGCACACCTGCTCTGTGTGCATACACACTCCATTACAGGTCTATTTGAACCTTTAATGCTTCATCTTTTTTTTGGGTAAGTGCTACTTTTTTATGTTACAATATACTCATTCACTAAATTGCTTCATTTATTGTAACATTTGTTGCAGTTGTTGTTTTGATACTTTTTTTGTTTAGTTGCAACACTGCAAACTAATTGATATCAAGATGTATACATACTAATTAGCACTTTATAATATGTCATCACACAATAGTATGAATGTCAACAAAAATATGACCAAGCATTTTGGATCTGATTTACATTTCATTCTAGTTTGGCTTTAGAGAAATCAAATATTTGAACAAAAATATTTTATTGTTATATGTTATAATACATGTATCAAGGAACATTTAGTGATTTCACTTGTGTGTGTCAAAATACATTTAAATGAATAGAAATACATAGGCATTTTCATTAGCACTATTTTAACTGGACTGGTCGGAGGGGGTGCTTGGATGTTATGCATTGATGTGACTTTGTAATCCTCATTATTGTTAGTTTCATCTGTTGCTGCAATGTTTTTGCGCCAGGTTTGTAATGACAGTTTCTGTTGCTTAGCAATTCTTTAGCAATGTGTTGTCATTTTTTCCACAAACATTGAATACAAATGTCTGCATGGTTTCCACACCAAACTCCTACTTGACCCCCTTTTTGCCTTTGACCCATTCTCAAAGTCACATTGTCACATATTGGTATTTGAATGTCATATGTACATATTCCTTTTCTGAATAAATTTTGTTTGTTTTTTTAATAGTCTGACATTTGCACTCTTGATCTTAGCACTATTGTATACAAACACACTTCCACTTACTGTCCAAACTGGTTGGGAATTAGTTGTCCAGCTAAGTTGCATACTCATTCTAACACACCTGATGGTGATAGAAGGAGGTCCAAGTTGCCAAGCACAACATCAAACCACATAGATTGCCAAGCTCACAAGCAGGGTCTCGCACTCTTAGAAATAAGCAGATGTTGTGTTGTTGCCTAACTTAGTTTTGCTCATTAAATACTGGATTGTATTCATTATTTAAACAATTCAAATAGTGCTAGTATATCAAACTTCCAGGGACAAATACACTTTGTGCCAAACATATGTTCTTGCTTTTCCAGCATTTCAGGGTGTTTATGCAGGTTTGAATGGCATTTTAGACCTTGGCCAACTATACATAGACTTACTCACTTCAGTCTGGTAGAAGAAGCACATAAGGTAGATTCCTCCTTGAACCAGAAGCAATATCATTCATGAATGTTGCTTGGAGCCAAGCCCATGACATCAGAAACCAAAGGAAGAAATAGGCAATATTTTCAATTTGAAGCATGTCAAGCAATATACTCCAAAAAACCCTCTTTACCTATTTCTTTCTATAATTTCTTTTTTCTATGTATATGTACACACATATATATATGCATGAATGTGTATACATGAGTGCACATGAAGCACAACAAACAATATACACCTAAAACTAAAACTTGAATGAGGATCCTTCTCTGCAAATGTGGCCGTCGTGTTCTTCAACTGATAAAACATAGTTCACACGCACATAGCGGGTCTGTTTTGTATTTCAATATTTTTATTTAAATTTCTTCTATTAAAAAGACACAAATTCATTTACAAAACAACAGAAAGATAAAAGGAGTAATAGAATAAATTTCCTACATTAACATTTAAAAAGTTAATCCCTTTATTTCCTATTGTGAATAATAAAACACTGGTGTAATTTAACAGTTTAAAAGATTCTCATTTTGATCACCTCCCTTTATATACCGTTGGTTATTATACTATTTGATGGAGTATCAGTGTAAAAAGAAAAAAAATCTATATTTCCTTATCAGTTTTAAATATATAATAGAGTGTATATCCCCCAATAGATAAAGGTCCCAGAGGAACATCTATCTCTCAATTCTGTGAGTTATTATTAAGTGCCTATATTTTATAAGGAGGTTGAACACCACCTGTTTAAAAAAAGGAGAAAAAAACAAAGGTGAGTATTTAAAGAAGGTCAACACTGGCCCTATGAGACCAACTTCTGAAACTTCAGTATACATCTATGTATATGTCACATGGTACTTTGTAAATGGGATCCAAGGCTCCCAGATGTCATCAAATTGGTTCAAAGGAGTGAGTAGGTAAGTTTATCACTTACCATGATCCAATTTAGTTTGATGAAAATAGGGTCAAAAGGTATTATGTTAGTTTTCCATGCTCTGGTAAGAGTAATTCTACCAGCTAGAAGAATAAATTTGATCAATTTTAACTTTGGTTTAGGTAAAACCACTTTTAATTGTTAGTTTTCCATGCTCTGGTAAGAGTAATTCTACCAGCTAGAAGAATAAATTTGATCAATTTTAACTTTGGTTTAGGTAAAACCACTTTTAATTTCCCAAATAATACAGCTTCTACAGAGCCTTGGACCTCCAAACTTAGCACTCCAGATATTAATTTAAACACTTCTAATCAGAAACATTTAGCTATCGGGCACGACCACCAAGTATGTAACATAGAACTCTAGTTTTGCAACCCCAAAAATATAATGGAGAGGTTGTCCCCGAGTATTTTGCCAGTCTTTGGGGTACCATGTACCACCACATTAGCACTTTATAGTTGCCTCTATTAAGGAAGAATCCTTAAAAACCCTGAACTTAAAAACACTCTCTAGTATCCCTCCTAAATGCTAGATTTTGAAAGATATCCTCTCAGCAAAATTTTAGCCTCTGGGGTATCATAAAGAGAACTCAAATGGCAGATAAAAAAACGGGCCGAATCCCATGGCTAATAACACTTAGTTCAGATAAATCCAGGAAAGGCTATGGAAAGCCTTCTGAAGGTCAATAGTTAGAAGCATTGCCTGTCTATGGGGACCACCATCCCAGTTCAAGTTTACTAATGAGATGGGGTCAATCGCTCGTCTTGTCTGGTTCGGGGCTTGCCTATTTAGTATAAAGCCCACCTGACCTGAGTGAATACAGGACCCTAGGAATGTCCCCAATTGAACTGCCAGGATTTTAGTCATAATTTTAAGATCGGAGATCTCTGATGAATCTTTTCCTTGTTTAGGAATTAGGCTAATATATGCTCTAGTTGCATAACTAGGAAGAGAATGTCCCTCCCTCAGGAAGTAAAAATATTCTACCAAGTGTGGAGCTAGAACAGACTTAAAGATCTTAAAGTAAGCGTTAGAGAAGCCGTCCGGGCCCAGGGAACTGCTCATCCTTAGGTGTGTCTCGTATGGCGCACAACAATGCGCCGCACACTCCTGTGGTTTGGCGCACAACTATGCGCATCTGTTAAAATACCAGTTTTAATAGGACAATTGTTGCTCTTTTAAGCTTTTTTAAAAATTCAGAGAAAGGAAGTACTTCAAAACAATCACAAATTACTTGTTACATTGTAGGTCTGTTGGATCACCCAAGGTTAAAATTGACAAAAAAACACAAAAAAACAACCCCCCCCCAAAAACAAACAACAACTCATTTTGGAAAACAACTTTATTCAAATAAAACACATTTACTAAAACGTCACAGTAAAATTTGGAGACTATACAGACAAGAAAAAACACCAAACACATAAACCCACACTTAAAGCTAAAATAGTTAAAAAATGGCCCAAAAAATATTGCATTCAAACAATACTTACCAAACCAATATGCAATTTGGACCTATCAAGGGGGGGGGGGGGGAACTGGATTAGCAAATATTTATGCAGAACAAAAATTTAAAGGTGGTAATAAAGACATAATATTGAACAATATGGCAACAAAAACAATAACATAGCATTAACATTGACTTCTTAATTGCAAAATGAACATTGAAACATTCAAAGTTTAAAAAACAGAAGCAGCTTCTGTGCTAAATGGTAAGCAGAGTATGAAATGTAGCAATCAAAAAGAAGCAGAGAAGAAAAGAGAAGACTTTTTATTGCACATAGATAGGTTGTGTGTAAGTGATTTACCGTATTTTTCAGACCATAAGACGCACAGAAGGGGAAAAAGTCCCAGCGTCTTATGGTCCAAATGTAGCCTAAACATATGTTTCTTACTTGTCTCTCCTCCGTTCCTCTCTGCCCGGAGCGGTGAGCGGTGAGCACGGGTCTGGACCGCGGCCGCCTCACAGCTTGCCCGGGCCGTTTCTCCACAGTCCATTCCTCTCCCTCTGTGCCCGGAGCGGTGAGCTTGAGCACGGGTATGGACTGCACTAGCCTGCCCAGTCATAGTACCCCCGCCTCAGCTCCTCCCCAGCTGCTGTCCCGTCCCCCCTGTATAGCTCCTCCCCCTCCGCCTTTTACTTACCCTGTTCTCCTGTCCAGCGCGGCCAGAGTGACTGTGACTCCTGTCACTCTTGTATCTTGCTCCCGGCGTCCTCCCATTCTCAGCATGATTGGCTGACAAAGTCATGCTGGGAGCAGGAATGCTGAGAGAATTCTCCCAACATGACTTTGTCAGCCAATCATGCTGAGAGTGTTCCCTGAATAGCATGCTGAACCTCACTGAAGATCACTCTTCGCCAGGATCGTCAGTGAGGTACAGCACACACAGTAAAATCACATATACACAACACAAACACAGTGAAAGCACACACATACACAACACAAACTATTTTATTACTGAAGTATCTCGTTATTGTGTTTTACAGTAATTTTGTCTTTTGCTGACTTTATTTGTTAATAATGGTTCTAAATGCTGCTGTTTACTTTACAGGGTTTATTACATGTGTTTATGACTGTGCTGTTGGTTTTTAATGCAGATAATATATTTTAGGACACTATTTGTTTCAGAATCTTTTTTTTCTTCATTTCCCTTCTCTAAAAACCGGCGCGTCTTATGGTCCAGTGCGTCCTATGGTCCGAAAAATTTTGTTTTTTTGTTTTGATGGTATTTCAGAGGAAATTTAGTCCAGTTTTTGGGAATATTCCTCATTGGAATTATAACCTAGTTGTAATTTTTAGCTGTTTAGAAACTTTACAGAGGAAAGTTGGTCCAGTATCTGGGTGAAACCCTCTTAAGGATTAAAACCTTTAAATATTCCTGTGATTTAGTTCAAATATATCACTTTGTAAACTCTTGTGGTGAGAGAGAGAGAGAGAGAGAGAGAGAGAGAGTGTGAGTTCTGCTGGCAAAAGTGAGGTCTCGCCTGCCCGAACTCGCAAGTATTTAACACCAGGCGGATCCTCGGGTCAGGCATCATAAGCATTTAGGTAGGTGTCTAAAGTTAAGAGCTGAAATCCTCTTTCCAAAGCTGAAAATAATAGGTCATTTAAAAATATGCTTATTTCTTAGCTAATATATATGTTTTAAACATTTAAGCACCCCAAACATTTTTATTTAGGGCGAAAGTGAAAGATGTATGCCATTTGAAAGAATGATTGTTTAATGATTTTTTAATGACTTTTAATGCAAACTCTCAGTGTCAAGCTGCCGGAGATGCGCGTATCCAAGCGCGCAATCATTTCAGTTGATAACTGCAGGGAGAATACACCAGTGTATTCTCGACCGCTGAAAGTTGGTTGTTAAATAGGTTTTTGGCGTCCGATTCCGGACCATTCTTACATGCGCATGTGCGAGCAAGCAAGCTTCAGATTTTGCTTGATGAATTGATGAATAACTGCATATCTAATGCTGTACCAAGAAATTGCAGGAGCAGGCAGGATAAAGTTCTAATTTAGTAACTAATTTGATTTAGTGTTTGTGGGCCATGGTGGGAAATAAGTTATTTTTAGAAGGTGTCATTTTGTCACAGCTTGCAAACAGAAAGCATTAATGCATTAAAGTTTAATGGTATAATGTACAGACACATTTGGGGGACTCAAATCGGTATTCTGCTATTTAAAGTATAGTGATTGAAAAGTATTTTAAAGTCCTGAAACAGCCAAAACTTAAGAATCTGTGTTTATATAAAAAAATATTTCTTAATTTCTGGCCTATATGTGTAGAAATGAGGATTGTTAGGAGAATTTCTTTGAGTTTGACATCTCTTGAGCTAGGTAGGCACAATAAGGATTGTTTAACTTTTTATGTACAAATTCTCAAAGGAAATCGGGTAATAAACTGGCCCTGACAAAGATTTGAGAGACCTCATTGTGAAGGCAACTTCAGCAATTTCAGTAATAACCTAGCTGCACCATTTTCCAGGTGCAAACACAGTCTGCTGGACAAACTGGCTTTCCCAATGTAAAAGATTATCCTGGGCTTAAGACCCCACAACATACAACAGGGTTCATAATGACAAAATAAAAAAAAACACAAAGAAAAACTAATACATAAATGTGTCATTCCCAATGGGGAAGGGAAGTGTGTAAAGTAAGTGAATTAACCTGCTTTATAGCCACCTCACCCAGCTTTCACCCACGGCACCCAGGTGACCGTACCATCCTTCCAGTGAGATCCTGGGAATGAGGAAGTTCCCCACTCTCACAAAATGGTGCACAAGATTTGTGATCATCAGTATTCCCCAGGATCTCGCTGGAAAGATGGTTATGTCACCCTTCCCTTGGTTCTGTGGTTGGTAGCTGCGGATAAGGCAACTTACTTTTTTTTATAAAAAATATGAATTTAGTTCTATTGTTCATTTGAAGATTAAATAATTATCCATAGCAGCCATATTTTCCTCATATTCACTGGGAAATTGAAAGAATTAATATGTCATTAGCCAACTCAGTCATTTTGTTTTTGCCCTCATCTCTTCTTTCTATTGAATATGTCCCATGTTGTCCTATAGCTACATATTCTCTGTATAGCATATAAAATGCATCAATTTTATATGTGTTTTAAAAATACTTCTCATTCTGATTCCTATTGTGTGTTACTTCCTCCGCTTCCAAAATTGTGAGCTCTTAGGGGCAGGGTCCTCCCCTCCTTCTGTATCACTTTCTGTGTCTTTGTGTCATTTGCAACTATTTAATGTACAGCGCTGAGCAATATGTTGGCGCTATATAAATCCTGTTTATTTTTTAATAATATTATTGATAATAATAATAATTCTGGATTCATAACCCTAGGCAAGGGCACCTATTACTGGAAATACCTCCATTTGGAGAGCGGTCCACCTACTTTTGGCTATATAGTGAACAACGATTACAGAATGACTGTGAAACCTTCAACTTCAATGTTGTTTATGTATAATGTCAGTAGGTTACCATAAAAGTGACCAAAACAAACACAACAAAACATTATTTATTAATTCTAACATTTATATACATGTGTGTATTTATAGCTTTGGATACAGATACAAATTTACAGGTTTACTACAGTCACAGTACATAGTTATATGGAAATGATTCACCTGAAAACTGACCACAAGCAGTTAGGAATCCTGACCTTTCATTGACAGGCCGTACAGGTTGAGATGGATGCATCCAGATACAACAATACTTCATTGTCTTCATTGTCATTGTCATTGTCATTGTCAAAAGATACTTCATTGTCTTCTAAGTGGTCAGCAGGTTAACTTCATAAAACTTGTTGGTCCGCTCAATTTTTGTCATTCTTGTCATTGGTGGAGAATAACAGTGAGAAGGACTGTCCATTCTTTAAAGTCCAGTACGTCACCGAACAGTCCTCCTGATATTGGTAAGCATTTCCACCAGCTCCAGAAAGCTGGGCCTCTTCTGAGGCTTTTCCTTCCAACATAGAAGCATCAAATTGTACATTTCCATTTCGCAGTTGGGAGGCTGCGGAAGTCGGTAGCCTTGGGAAACTTGCACGTTGACTTCCCGGTTATTTAACCCTGGTGAAAAGAGAAAAACCAGTCAGCCGATTTCATGTTGGATTTTTGTATTCAAAAGACTTTATGACGTTAATGTTTTAGAAAACCTACAACCCTACTTGTCTTGGTGGCATGCGCATCATCCTAGTGGTATCTATAGACATGAAATGCATATCCACAAAGACCACAGGCTGATACCGGTTGCAGAAAATAGTGATTGGAGATATGGTGAGCTGGGAACTGAGCTGGGAACTGTGAGTACCCTAACAGATCAAGGTGAAAGAACGTCATTACCCATAGTTTAGGTTTGGGTAGACACTAAGTTTTTGACATTTCTTCCTTCCATTACTTTTTTGCAGTTCCAGGCTATATCTCCAGTCCTGCTTGCCCTCCTGTGGATCATAATGCTACTTATTGTCATTGACTGCTTTTGGTTCCTCATGTTAACTTTTAAAAGAAGGAAGAATTTCCTCTCCTTCAGGGTAAGTAAAAAAACATTTAATATATGCTGTGTTTACCTAAACCATTTACCTTTATATGGTGTTTCTCCATATGTGTATACTTCATAAATGAAGACCCCAAAGGACCATACGTCAGACTTGATAGAATATTTAAAGTAATTCAGAGCCTCTGGAGCTGTCCATCTTATCGGGATAGAACGGTTGTTTTCTGGAGAGTACACGTCATCCTAATAATACAAAAAGAATGTCATTTTAGTAAACATATCATCAACAACAGTACTAGGACCTAGGACCTTTGCTAGGGGGACCAGCCCTTATGCCTGGGGATGACCCCCCATGAAGCTTGGGGTAACATATCCCTAAGTTCCCCCCTGCTAACCAGGGGGGAACCAGACCTTAAGCCTGGGTGCCTGGGGACCACAAAAAGTGCAGACATCCCACACGGCCTGTATTTATCATGATGGGGGTGTCATGGTTGAATAGGGTGGCACCAAGCTTCTGAAATATAATACTAAGAAAATAATTTATAAAATACTTTTTCTGAATCGTAAAAGCCCACAGCCAGACACCTAACCTTTTCAGAAGCCTATAAATGGCAGCCCTTTCACTCCAAATTGTATCAAAATAAGTCTCTGGCTGGAGTGGCTAGGCTGCATGTTATAAGGTAACAAGACAGCAGATTATAACTTACCTTTAGCAAGCGAGCCAGTCCAAAGTCCGCTATCTTACAGACAAGGTCATCCCCCACCAGAATATTTCGTGCAGCCAGGTCCCTATGGACCACATGTTTCTTCTCCAAGTACTCCATACCATCTGCAACCTGGCAGATTATGTGGATAAAATCTGAATTTGTAAGTTTTTTCCCTTCTGTTCCTGTAGAGAAAAGTGGCAATCATTAGATGCAATAACTACATTCAGAACTAATTATCTAAATGGAGGTAATGTGATCAGTTAATGGAGTTGTACATTGTAATCAGAACAAGTAAGATGCCCTCCTACAATCTCCTTGGTTCATAAAAACCTCTCCATTGTTTTGTCTTAGACTACTTTCAGATTACTTCAATTAAACCCATCCATTGGACACCAGACAAGAGCATCTTGCCGCCATTGAGGAGCAAAATGATGGGCAGGACTTTCATTCAGAAGTTGGGGCTTAGACCTTAAGACAAGACCTCACTAGCAATCTGATCTGGCACTAAGGAACCTTATTTAGACAAGGGGGTTATGAATTTTAGGGTGCTCATACTGGATATCATGTTCACTTTAATGATAGATTGCACTTCCCATAATCCACTTTACTTCTTTATCCCCTCCCAATGCAGTTTTCAAATCATAGATATCATGGGTTGACCTTTTAAGTAATCTTGAAGGCTTCCATTAGTCATAAGCTCAGTGACAATGTAGACTGGTTCTCCAATGGAACACACGGCCAGGAGACTGATGAGGTTCCGATGGCACAGTGTCTTGAGCGCTGTCATTTCTTTCTCAAAGTCACTTCTGTTCAGGTCCTCTGAAAGAGCCAAAATATCAGAAAACTATAAGACCCAATTTTACTTCTCTGAAAATACCAAAAATCTGATGTTACCAACCTTGTTTAAAAGTCTTGATGGCGACTTTCTCCTCTTTATTCCAGAGGCCTTCATACACCTCTCCAAAGAACCCCTTCCCCAGCGGTTTTAAAATGATGAATTCGGACCTTGGCCTTTCCCAGCCATCAGCTGGAGTCACAACCTAAAAGATAGCAGTTCTTAGAAGGTCATTCAACTCGAAACTAATATAATTTACTTTTAGATTGATGGGTTGTATGGTCTACTAGTTTCCTCCATCTTCTGGAGAATCCAGCATAGAGATTTGAGAACCCATACATCCAATTTACAAACCTACTCCCTATTGGATTCCCTGTGGGGATATAGAACGCCGGGTGATTTAGACTTGAAACATCTTATCAAAATTGGACTTGTTTTGTCTTTTAAAACACAATTGCCCTGATTCATAAAGTTATAGAAACACCTAAGGTACCTGAACCTGTGCTTTCTACTAGGCAGTGCAAGTTATGCAGATACTTCTGTTCTGTATTGCCTCACTTCAGCAGGAGAATGAAGACTTTATAATGCAAGAGTCTCTAAGAGAACAAATCTGAAATGTTAGTCCACCCAAATTAGATTTTATTGTATCAGGAGATACATGGACACACAAAGATTTCCAAAAACCCGCAGGCCGGTGGGAACAAAGTTGAGTTATTAGTGAGATCTCACCACTGGAGATCCCAGGCTCCATTTCTAGCTAAAATCTTTTTTTTATGTGTGAACTGGCCCTTTAAATATCAATTAAGGAGGAATTACTATTTTCCATTAACTTCCACTTTTATGAATGAACGTATTCAATAAACATGAAATGATATTATGCACAGGAGAGGTGTTTTATCATTTTAAAGAAATGGAGTTTGCTTGAAAGAAACATTTTATCATTAATCACAAGTCCTTCTGTTGTAAAATAAAAAGAAGAAATCCATGTGTTGGCAAGTAAACCGTGTACGCCTTGGATCAATATACTGGCGTGTTATACACACCCTTAGTCAGGGCTCTATCACATGCCGGCTGTCTGTGTAGTCACTGATAGCATTCATGCAGTGAACATAACTCAGTGCCGTGACATCAGCACAAATCAGTTTATTCATCAATATGTAAAGGCTCATATGAGCCATGCTGTCCTAGCGGCTTTAAGCAGTTACAGCGACATTTTTTAATGCTGCCTGGTAAACGCGGTGTTATATGACTTGTCCAAACTTTGTAATTGTTGCGTTTGCTGGGCAGCTTGGATTGTTTCAGGAAGTGGAAAAATAAATAGGGAGATTGATAGGGAATTTGGGAACTTGTAAACTGCTGCATTCATTCCACTGACACATTAAATCATATTTAAAACATTTGATAAGCCCAGTTCCACTTTATAAAAAGAAAAAAAACCCTCTGAGCAGCTTGCATTCATTATATGACAGCTGAGTCTCTCTGCAGCTTCCCCCCCAGCAAACACCAGGAAGGTATGAAACAGGTTCTATTACTTCACTGGAATAAGTTGGTGCACATTTCACGCTGTTTGCTCTCTCTGTTACAAAATGTCCAAAGAGAACCTGTCTTATGCAGCTACGTCACAGTGTTTCTCAGGTTAAAAACAGACAGGACTGTGGCAGACCCAGCAGATGTAGGGATTGTTAGTTCCCAGCCCTGGTATATGTTGGTGCTTTGGTGAGAGAGCCAAGCAGTGAGCGTTAAATATGGAAGGAGGTTACGGCAAATGTTAGTCCAAGGGGTTAAATTAAACTTGTCATGAGCTTGTCACTGCTGTTCTCTGTTTCTGATAAATGATTAATGATCATGTTAATCCTATTTTCCCAACAGCTTGTGTCAATGACCCAGATCCAAAATGCAAGGACTTGGGAGTTTTCTCATTTCCATGCCAACTCTGGTCTGGATTTTGTATTATATATAAGAAGCACCAAAAACCTCTGTAACACTTTATGATATATGTGTCGTTGGCAGCTGTATGCTACTCTGCCTATTGGTGCCCTTTAGGGTTTAACCCCTTTCTTGTCAGAACTTTTCTTCTGCATGCCCTTAGCATATCATGTGTTCAATATTTAGGAACACATGTCGGCACCCCTTCCCTTACAGCTATTGTCTAATAAAGAACTGTTTACACCAGGGGTCGGCAACTACTAGGCCATTTCAGGAGGTCAAAAAGGCACACTGGGCCAGAAGAAACAAGGTGTCCAAGGAAAGTTTTTTTCCAACCGTGACTGCAAGCGAGCAGTCTCAGTCTTTGCTCATCTGCGGTGTAGTCTCTGTACGTCTGCGCGTGCTTGGCATCACAATGCCCATTGTGCTTTGACCACTTGAAAGTGCTGTTGGTGTCCTTGCACACTAAACACAGGGCTTTGTTGCTGCATTGAAAGAATAAGAATTTGGTTGGGTTGAAGACACGACGTTTGGGGTCAACCTTGCGGAGACTGGTACCTGCGCATTGCTTCTGCTCTTTAGGCATAGTAATTGGGGTTACTGTGCAGGAACTCGATGATATCGCGGGAACTTGTGATAATGCCACAATTGATTAGGCCGGATTAAAAAATAAATAATTAGAGGGGCATTGGGCTGGACTGTAATACTGGCCAGGCTATATCTCTACCTCTGGATTACACCATTTAGATTTTACAAACCCATCCAGCACTGCATGATAGTGACTGCACCCAATGACTGCTTGACCCACGTCTAATATAAACTTTAAGTCCACAGTTGGTATATTCCCCCCCTCAATGTCTAATGTAAGCAACATATTTTCTTGGCCTATGTTTTGCTGGTTTTTAGACCTCCAGCATACCTGATAATTTCCATAATTCCCATGTAATTCCATAAATTCCCATGTACCTGGGTAATGCACGGCTGCAGGAGGGGGCACTTCAGAAGCTTCCAGTTGGTTTTGTGAAAGATAATCAGAGTCTGAATATTTGAGAAGCTTCTCCCATGCTGGAGGTAATATTCACCCCTGTGGTCTGTCTGAATGCGGAAGTGGGTGACTTTATTTTCATTACGCACTATAAAAGAAGGATAAAAGGTAAAGCTTCAATAGAATTGTTTTTACTGTGTCACTTTCTTTACCTTCTCATAAGTCACCCTACCTGAAGCACTGGTGGACAGAGGTAAAATATGGTGAGTAGACATTTATGATTTGATTTTTTAATACTTAGCTCGTTAGTTTGAAATAATTTCCAACTTTATGAAAAATCGCTGTACCTTATTATTTCTTTATATTCCAATGTGTAAGTGCTGCCTCCAAATACTGGCTAAAAACTCTTTGTGCCTATACAAGAGTTAAATGAATGACTTTGTCCTCAGAACAGACCATGATGGATAAGAAGCCTTTATCTAGAGTAAAGTAACTGACCTTTGTCATTTCATATTTTCTAACTCTGTGTTTGACTTAGAATGAGGAAAAAGGAACTGCAGAACAAAATACCTGACATAGTCTGTATAGCGAAATCCGTCTGAAGGATTTCTACATGTCAGGGGGGCAGAATAAAGCGTTATAGATCTTAGTGATCAGACCTGCGCACTGTAAGTTTACCCCGATCTTGTGTTTCTGCTCCAAGATTGAAGCCTTTATTCTCTTCTCTGTGTGCCAAATGAAAGCTTGGCTAAGACGGCAAAACCTCTGAAACATTGAGATGTGCAAATGGCGATACATGCCCACTGCTAGAAAGCATTGCCAATGGGGGACCTATTCTGCAACCAAGTAAAAGATTTGGTTAACCTATCCCTACCAACTGGAAAAGCAATGGAAAAACAGCATGGTGCTTATTCTGCTATTTCCATCTGAAACCTCCCAATGTTAGATCAACATCACACTGAAGCCTAGAATATCCTGATTATTTAGCAGTGCTGTTCTTTCTTTTCCAGCTGGGTAGGAAATCACAATATAATTATTGCAGTTACAAATACATAAATTGTCTTCATATTATCTTAAAAATATTGGACCACCTTAATATACCAAACCCCAAAAAAAAAACACCAAAAAATGAATAGCTTTGTGTGGAGTGCTCCCTTATGTTTGTTTTCTCACTCACCTGATAGGGAATATTGTCCAGGGTTGGTGTCGCTGGGTCGCACCAGGTAAGACCCGTGAGTATTAGGCGGGGAGAGCAATAATATTTCAGCTTCATTCCGATTAGACACTTCCACATACCAGCTGTAACACAAATGCAGAAGTTCAGCAACACAAATAATTAGCAATACTAAGAATGATTGATATATTCTCAGAGGTACCATTGTGTAGGTGGCCATAAGAAGGAACTGAGAGATAAAGTGTAGGAACCATGTGAGAGGGACAATCAGTTCACTTTCTAGGGAAATGATTATTTTAGTAAGATAGGTTTATATTTACTTTATTGTCCCTTATCTGTGCTGCTTTCACTACCCAACATCCAAACCTGCATGTCACTTAGTTTCTGCTCCTTGTCTCGGCTGATGGAATCTACAAATGCCCATTCAACACACCTAGGCATGGACCACTGTAGTCACCATTATATACCCAACCTGAGAAATCCCAAGCAGCCATATTATCTATACTTTCAAATTTGCAAAAGAAATCCCATTTATTTAGGGTTACATCTACTTTCATAAAACAGAAAAAAAGAGTAATGGAATCGCAAAGAATTGCTCGGCAATATTTCGATCTACCAAACCAGACCGATGTCCATTTCAGATTTAATTATTGCTCATAGTTGCTCTAGGGAGTTTCTCTTTTGCATTCTTCTGAGAAACGAAACGAAAAAAACTTGTTACAAAATCAGCTTGATGGACTTTTGTCTTTTCCCAAACTCATCAAGTCAGTTACAGGTTGTTGTGCTGGGTTTTGCATTGCTGCATTACATCAGGATTGGTGACAACTGTGCTGGATCAATGTCCTCAATCTGTAGAGAGTATGGCTAGGACCAGGCTGCTCCTATGGAAGAACTGACCTCACAGACCTTTGTGAATTGGGTCTGTGGATCAATGTGTAGAAGCGGCAGAAGGTAAAAATCTGGGAAAGTATTGTTTTCCAAACTATTTGTTCTTTTATTTACTTGCACACAGCCTGCCAAGTATTGCTGCATGAGATAGGCTTTCAGTGTTTATTGTTAGCCTGGAAAACAGATATGAAGAACTAATTGGCATTACAAGACCCCTTAATACACGTTGGCACCTTTTATGCTTTTTGCATATGGTGCCCCTACACCTCAATATACAGGTATGAGATCTCTTACATGGATTTTTTAGAGGTCTATTTATGAAGCAGTACATTTGACATTCACTCAACATATCTGGTGGAAAATGACTTGCAGCTTTTCAATACACATGGACCTGGACGATTGTTCTCCAGAGAATGTTGGGTGAATGTCATGAGTTTATAAATAGACCCCATTGAATAACAGATTATTTTAGCTGATTTCCTCATTCCTCAGAGGTTCTGTACTTACGGCTCATCTCTGATGTTTGCGCTGTTTTGAAGTTGAGTCTGGTTTGTCGGACTTGGCTGGTTCAAAACCAATGGGGAGTCGGGCATGGTGGTAGTATTAACGAAGCCCAATGGCGACACATAACTAGCTGGTACTAATCCCATGTCCAATGTCCCCGTCAGTCTCCTGGCCATAACGTATTCCCCTTCATCGCCCACTTTACAGAGCTCTTCTCCAGCTTTTACCGTTAGCTCATCGTTAGTCCGTGCCTCAAAGTCATAGAGGGCGGTCAGCATGTCCACCCTGGGCAAAGTGTTTGTGGGCATTGGGGTAACAACGGCCACATTGGAGGGCCTGATTAATTGGGGAGGTTGGGGAGGAGGTGGTGGCCAGATCTTGTCCCAAAGGCACACCATGCACTTAATATGGTTTCTTAGGAATTCCTCCATCTGGTCTTCTGTTCTGTGCCACCTTACCAGTCCAGATCTTGGCAATTACCGATCTGCAAGTGTAATCCACATGGTCTCTGCTCTCTGACTCCCGTCTGTACAATTATCTTCCTTTCTTTTTTCTGAGCTTACTTCCTGATCACCTGAACTTTCACAAACAGTCAAACTTAAGAACCAGGAAGAGAGGGAGATGCAGGAATGTGATCCGACCTGACTGCACTTTCCCAGCACAGCGGTGGCAGGGGGGTGGGTGACATAGACAGGGGGGGGCATTATAAATCATGGAACAAATACAGCCAATCGGTGATTCCTAATTTATCAGCAACACTTTCTATCAGTTCCTGGGACAGATACAATATCTTATACTGCATATGTCATGACAATATTTTATCATTTGTTACAAATCCATTCCGTTTCCAAGAATAAAATCAATTCTCACCAGTATTGCAGCACCTATTGGACTCAGCTGTAATACTCTAGAGGGGGAAATGCTTAATAATATAAAGCTAACATTAAGTTTGAATTCTAGGTAAGTAGTTACATTGATATTATGATTGAGGTATTAGTCCTACAATCATCTGACCAGATGATGAACAGACTGGGATGAATGATGAATGTCTGTGTATGGGGCCACAGTGATTTGTCCTATAACTTGTACCTGGCATGATCCAGAAGTTCGGTTTTGGTGCTGAGTGTTGAAATCTATCGTTAAGATCTCCCCTCGTAATTCTTCTGTTTTCCTCTCTTCTCCGGAGTTATAAGTGGCCACACAGAAAGGACACTTAGTCTCTTGGAGTCAAATGGTTTTCCATTTGCATTTATTTGGACCCAGCAAACCTGACCACCCGCAGCAAGCCTATGTGTAAGCAATTGATATTTCCTTGATATAGATGGTTTACCTGGAATGTGAGAAATTCAGTGCTGGGAATCATAAAACAAATGCATCTTTATTCAGCTTGTTTTGTTACAAAAAAATAAATAAATTGCATTTCTTACAGTGGGCTTCCTCCATGTTTGTTAAATGACCACTTGCAGCCTTCAGTTAGGGTGAATGTGACATGGTGACCACATGCAGATGAACAACTAGGAGACCGGGGCAGAACATTGTCACCCTGTACCAAAAAATGCCATGACGAGGCTTCATGGCAGGATCACCAGGGATGCAGATTACTAGAGAAAATGACTTGGCTCACCGACTTCACTTATAACTAAAATTTTACTTTTGGGGTAATGTCCCCTGATTTTTTATCAGATTGAGAATTATTCATCTGGAATATAGGTTAACAAAACTATTATTTTGTTTTATTTGTTATGCACTGCTGTTGTGTGTGTGTTGGTTCTCTTTAAACAATGTCCCTTGATAATCTATATATATTTTTTTTTCCCTTTATAAGGCATATCACCTGTCCGGTCCCCATCATATCACCTGTCCCCTCCATGTCACCTGTCCTGTCTCTTTCTTATCGCCTATCTGGTCCC
Organism: Pyxicephalus adspersus; assembly: GCF_032062135.1. Lineage (NCBI taxonomy): Eukaryota > Metazoa > Chordata > Amphibia > Anura > Pyxicephalidae > Pyxicephalus > Pyxicephalus adspersus. The sequence goes on along the minus strand of NC_092863.1, from coordinate 7,325,912 downwards.
CTTCATCTTCATGTCACCTGTCCAGTCACCATATTGCCTGTCCTAGCCCCTTCATACTGTCTGTCCGGTCCCCATCATATCACCTGTCCGGTCCCCATCATATCATCTGTCCCCTCCATGTCACCTGTCCGGTCCCCTTCATACTGTCTGTCCCCTCCCCTTCATATCACCTGTCTGGTCCCCTCCATCATATCATCTGTCTGGTCCCCATCATATCATCTGTCCCCTCCATGTCACCTGTCCGGTCCCCTTCATACTGTCTGTCCCCTCCCCTTCATACCACCTGTCTGGTCCCCTTCATCTTCATGTCACCTGTCCGGTCACCAAATCGCCTGTCCGGCCCCCTTCATATCACCTGTCCTGTCCCCTTCATATCACCCCTTCATATCACCTGTCCTGTCCCCTTCATATCATCTTTCCAGACCCCTTCATACTGTCTGCCCCCTCCCCTTCATATCACCTGTCCGGCCCCCTTCATATCACCTGTCCGGCCCCCTTCATATCACCTGTCCGGCCCCCTTCATATCACCTGTCCTGTCCCCTTCATATCACCTTTCCGGTCCCCTTCATACTGTCTGTCCCCTCCCCTTCATATCACCTGTCTGGTCCCCTTCATCTTCATGTCACCTGTCTGGTCCCCTTCATCTTCATGTCACCTGTCCGGTCACCATATCGCCTGTCCGGCCCCCTTCATATCACCTGTCCTGTCCCCTTCATATCATCTTTCCAGACCCCTTCATACTGTCTGTCCCCTCCCCTTCATATCGCCTGTCCTGTCCCCTTCATATCGCCGGTCTGGTCCCCTTCATCTTCATGTCACCTGTCCGGTCACCGCTTCTCCGGCCCTCTTCATATCGCCTGTACGGTCCCCTTCATATCACCTTTCCGGTCCCCTTCATACTGTCTCCCCTCCCCTTCATATCACCTGTCCGGTCCCCTTCATATTACCTGTCCGGTCCCCATCATATCACCTGTCTGATCCCCTACATATTGTCTGTCCCCTCCATGTTGCTTGTCTGGTCACTATTAAATCACCTGTCCAGCTGTCCGGTCCCCATCATATCACCTGTCTGATCCCCTACATATTGTCTGTCCCCTCCATGTTGCTTGTCTGGTCACTATTAAATCACCTGTCCAGTCCCCTTCATACTGTCTGTCCCATCGCCATCATATCACCTGTCCGATCCCCATCGTATCACCTGTCCCCTCATATCACCTGATCTGTTCTCTCATTCTAGAATTCAGCATTCTCTCCTTCAGCTGATGACCTGGATTGGCCGGGAGGCGGAGTGCTAATAATTACAATCTGCACACAAGACAACATGCAGGAAATAAAACCTCAATCATTGTGTTGTCACTTTCCTCCAGGCCTGGGGCTGCATTGTCAGTGAGCGGCTTTCACTAATTGCCGCACGAGTCAGAGGCCTGCAATGCATGATGGGAGCTTCCTGCTCAATTCACTGGGACATGGAGGGGATGAGCGGCCATACAAAGGGGGAACACTGTGCACCTCTCCAGTTTTTATCAAAGCCTTATTAATAATGATTATGATGTTGTTGGCATTTCCTTGGTGAAGTTGCCCTGTAATGCATCATGTACGTTTAGCTGCAACTTTCTCATGTTCACAAGCTTTCCTTTCCACATTTGTTTTATTGCAAAAAATACAATGATCCCTATTACCAGCCACAGAGAGGGAGCTTTGGTTCAGTGACCTGCTAATTGGCTGGTATATGATGGGTTATGAGGGGAGGGGTGGGGAAGCTGGGCCAGCACAGTCAGTAATTAGACATTCTTAGGAAAGGGGAGGGCTGTAAGGTGCCAGTTGGGGGTTGTTGTTGGTCACTGGAGTGAGTTAAGGGAAGAAAAGATCCAGCAAGGAAGTACTGTCAGTATAACTTGATCTTTCCTCCTGTTTTTACCTGTAATTGTATAGGTCGCAGACAGGTGGCTCCGGGGCCCCATGACAACCACCATTCCTAGGCCATAGGGTACACTGATCGGTCAGGAAGTTCATTGGCAAAATTTAATGGTTAGGGTAAGTAGTGAAGTTTCCACTTACAGATTTTCTTATATCTGGACTTAGGACCGGAGTTTTCATTTACAGCTGGGGAAACCCTTTACCCTCACTTCCTGCTCTGGTGACAACACAGTCTCAATGGAAATTCTCCTGGAGGGTCCAGGATGGCAAAAGGTTCTTTTTTTGTAGAACTTCTTGCTATGTGCTTCTTAGAGATTTGTCCTCACTCCAACAATGGCTGCAGCGCATTTCTCACGTGGAGATCTTGATGGTGACAACAGTCCACTTGTAGTCCCCATGTTTGTGGGTCAGGGTGACACTGCAGGAGGGCAATTTGGAGGCAAAAAGTGCCAAAACTGGGGACATTTCAATGAAAGCTGCAGATTTCTAAAGATGGAAATGACTTGTAAAATCTGAACAAGTTGATATTATATTTCACTGATTGGCTTTACACCACCACCAGATATTTACATGGACCGGCTGCGTCCATATGATGCCGTATTTCCTGCAGATTAACCAATGGGAAGCTTTGCGAAGAAATAATTATAAATGTAATTCACAGAGCTATTTGAGAGAATGGACAATAAATGCTGAATTTCTGTAATAAAGATGTAAAATTTGTTTTCCGATTTTTTTTCCAATAAAAATGTTTAATAAACTCCCAAACTAATCCTCAGCGCCCATTAAGGAAACCTAGATATAGAATGGGGTAAAAATGCCGCTTCTTGAATGGACTGCTCCAGTAAGACATTATATTTGTTGCAGTGATCACAGACCATGGATTGAAAGAGCCGGGGGGTCCACAACCTAATACCCTCCAATAAAAATAATAATCAACACCCAGTGATGATATCACTTTTGATTTATCTACCACCAAAATCCCACTACTGAAATAATAAGGCCCCCAGCTATATGAGCTCGATCCATGGGACCAGAACCTCCAACATCACAAAGATTACTTTTCTTGATCACCAGCCATCTGATAAATGGTCTGACCATACCGGACCATTATGGTGCCATGAATACGAAAAAAAATATTCCCACTGTGCCCCCATAAATATTGCTGCTATGAAATGTTCCAATGGGGTTATCATCTCTCCTGGTGTTAATCAATCAACCAATTATCTGAGATAACACACCATGAATGGATCCAATCAGTGATCACTTTATTACTTGATGTGTAGCTGCTACCCTCACAGTCCTATAAATAAAGGAAAAATGTTCTAAGTGCCACTTTCTACCCCCCTGGTATCACAGCTTGTTATAAGTATAATAAGAGACGAGGAATTATTGATCAGTTTATATAATAAGTGGTGAGATGTCTTCATGTTTAGTGGGCTGGCTGATTAACCCCAAATTTCAGTTTATCTCTGATGTAGGGGTTTAGCAGCTGGCTGAGGTTGTCCAGAAATCTTGGAGCTTCCGAGTTCTTCTATTTAAATTAGTAATCAGCGATCACATTTCATATACAAAGTCTTCATGGAGGGATCTGCCATCAAAGGCCGGGCTGGTCCAGTAGTTCAGTGGTCGGCCCGTGGGTTGGAGGTGATTTTGGATTTGCCGGTTCAATTCTCGGTTTAGTCTTCTGAATTTCTGGTAACATTTTACTCCTGAAATAGGAGAACGGACACAAGAGTAACAGAGCGGAAGTGAGTAGCTCAGTGGATAAGAGCGTTGACCCAGGGCGCCATAGACTCCAGTTCAAATCCACCAAAGCACTTGTGGTGCCAAGGGCCACTCCATGAAAGTGCTGCAGACCCTAATGGCAATACCAGAAAAGCACTGTAGGTTCCGGGGGCGACTACATGAAAGCACAGTAGACTCGAGCTCGAATCGCTGAGTGAAAGCTTGGAGGCCATGGACAACCCACCAGTCCGCTCCAGTCCCAGGCCCCCACAGGCCTGTAACATATGTGGGCATCACATTAGGTTGTGGACCCCCCGCCTCTTTCGGTCCATGG
>NC_092863.1:7318654-7321606 GCF_032062135.1 Pyxicephalus adspersus | reverse complement strand
CATACTAAACTACTCGTTCTTCTATTTCAGAAGGCGGCAGAATGCAGAGGTCAAAAAAAAAAACCCTAGGAGCGCCTAACATAAATCAGAAAAATCAACTTTCTATAGATAACATTGGAATAAATTTCTTCTGTTGAAGTGTGAAAGAGAAAGAGAGAGACCTGAAAATCATTAAGTAGGAACATCTCAGATTAGCTAGGTAGGACATCATTTAAGGAGTCAGCAGGAATAAAGAAAAAAAAAACACAAATAAAGAAATGTAAATTATACTACTACACCATGCCTCCCAACCACTGATCAACCTCTGCGTTTGTGTAATTACATTTTAGGTTTCACTTCTTTATTAACCTACTAGAAAAAAAGACAGCCATCCAATTGGATTAGGCTTCTATTCTCTTCTATGGCCACTAGAGGGCACCACTTACCAAACTCCCTCATAGACACACACTAAATCATCAACCAATCAAAAAAAGTACAAAATGTTCACTAACATGAGGATTTAAACCACAGCCAAAAGGGCGGGGAGAACAGATTGCACCAATCGCATTGTCGATTTAGAACACATCCAAACTTTCTTACAAGAAAACCAGCCGAGTGTCACAGATAAACCTCAGAATAAATGTTTATTTGCAAATTAACGATTTTACATACAGAATAAAAATATATATAAAACATCGATCTATAAATGTGTGAACTTTCAGTATAAAAATTAACCAAAATACAAAATGCTGCAGGTGGAACACAAAACAAACAACTTTAAAACAGGCCAAGGCTAGGTAGTCGTGTCTCTTGTTTTTTTAAAAAGGGTGCGGAAGTCATTGCAGTACTTTACACGGCCGCACCGAAAATGAAATCCTTGGTGAGCAAAATGGAAAACATCATGGTTTTCTAGCATTACAGTTCTGTTTTAGGTGTTAAAATTGAATTAATTGCAAAGCCTATGAACATAGTATTTTTACCGAAATTTCTGGGGGTGTCAGAAAGACGTGTAGGAACATGTCCCAAGAGCAAAAAAAAAATATTCCCAGAAAAGCATGTGCTTTTTAAAAGCAGTGGAATAATAATGCCTGTTATTCCTAATTTGTCCACCAGGTGGTGCTGCGTTTGGTTTCATATTTTAAAGCCAATGCTATCTTCTTCAATCAACATTAGATGTAAAAACTTGCAAATAACTCAATTAGAAAATACAGCACCACCTAGTGGTCAGTAGGAGCATGACAGGCAATAATAAACCAATTATTTTATTTATACATACATCATTTGAATTTTTACAAAATTTTTTGGGGGGGGACTTTCCGAAGAGGTCCCCGTAACCCCTTCTGCAATTATGGGGTAATAATATCATGGTCCAGGGCTTTGCAACTACCTCTAACAGTCGGTGGCCATTACCCTCAACGCATCCCTAATCATCCTATTAAAAACTGCTTTTCAATAGCTGGAAAAATGCCGTACGGGAAAAGCATTCTCATTCAAGTGCATGGAAACAGTTAAGCAGGAAACCAACCATAACACACTGACCAGAAAAGAACAAAGCTCTTCTAAATAGTAAAACATTAGGTAATGTTTGCTCTACCCACCTAAGTTCTGTTTTAGGCATTCCTCTGCCCACTGGAGAGGTTCCAGGGGTCCCCTGGCCCACCTAAAAGCCAAGACGTTTTGAGGGTCTCGGCCTATTGCTTGTATATTATGGTTTCCCCTGCTAAAAGGTAAGAAGGCCCATAAATAATTATAATTAGCGATTTCAAAAGCTTACGTTTTAAAGCGTCACTCTTCACCCATCTCCAGCCAAAACATTTTTATAAAATAGGGGGTGTCAGCTTTTGGGAATATCCCATCAGGGGACACAAGCACCTATAAAAAACCCCAAATCCTTCCCCATATTTCCAAAATGTAAGGTTTGTGGCCGGAGCTGGGCTGAAAATCTACAATAAATTCTACAGGTTTTGTATGATCAGAAAATATTCAACTACCTGAGTATGATCAGCACCTTCAGTTTATGAGGATCGGATGTGGAATTAGGATTTATACAGCAGAATAAATGCAGCAAGTATGTTTTATTTTATAGTTTGTGACTTGTCAGCTGTCAGGATGAAGTGCAGACTGAGGGGTCCGGCAGGAGTTGTCGGCAGTCCTGTCATTGGCGACCTGTAGCTACGGCACATCATGGCAGCAAATATTTCTGCAGCCTCTTCATTTGGTTTTCCAGCTCTCGTACCTAACAAGATGGAAGACAAAAATTAAAGGGCGATGTCAGACCAACAGCTGTGACGCACAACTAATGAATGCGGCTTTTCTTGTACAATCATCCCTAAACAGTTTCTGTTATTCACAACTACGAAAGAAGTCAAATATTTGCAAAGCCAAAAAGAAATCTTAAAGGTCAGGACTGCTACAAAAACAAGGAACTGAGACCTGAAAAAAAAAACCTTTATTTCCTTGTATTCCTGTATTACAGTCATTACTGCATAGATATACTGATCAATGTATGTGTGTACCTTGGAGATTCCCCAACCCGGCTGTACAATATGGACCCAAGACCAAGAGGCTGACAACATGTCCCAGAGCTTGGAGAGATGGAGACCTACCTCCAGTACTTTGAGCTAACTCAAGTACCTTCCCCTCCTACCAGGCAGCCTATGATGTTGGCTCCCAGCTGGTGTACAGCAGTTCTTTAATAATCACAGACATGGCACGAACAAGCTCCATTATTCTAGTCTTCCCTACGCTTTGCTGGTCCAGCACATGGGCATTCCAATGGGTACCATGATTAGACCCAGTGCACATTGGTAAAAGACATCAACAGACACGCCCATTCCCCCTCTCAAGACTCGCCCCCTTCCCAGTGGGGTACAGACGCGAGGGGTGGGGTACAGATGCACCCCTTCTCATACTGGGTTCGCTTTCATACCATTCGCTTTCTGTAGCCAGACGCGCCCCCTTCGCTTTCTGTAG
>NC_092863.1:7301174-7318198 GCF_032062135.1 Pyxicephalus adspersus | reverse complement strand
ATAATTTTCATTGGGGCAGAAAAGATATTCCTTTCCACCAATAAATAGCTTTCTATGTATACATATAAGAATTCACACAGCGAACATTCAGGCATAGGAATCCTAATATCGCACCTTGTCTTGTAAGTCTCCAAGGGTTGTTTCAAGTGTTGAGACGTAGTTTTCTTCAGTGTCATCTTGTAGGTATTCATCTTGGCTACAAGACAAAGAACAATGAGCTGCTACATGAAGATTGTCTATGAAGGTGACAAGCTGTACTTTACAGAACATACAAGGAATACCGACCCTAGTGATATGAGGGGTTGTGTTATAGGTAAAGAGAAGACAGATGGATAAAGGAGGTTGGAAGAGATGCAATGCATTATTCTCGAACTAAGAAGACAATTCCATAACAGAATCGTGCAATAGAAGAATTATTTTGCTCAGAAAAACAACCTTGGTTCTTGCTGCATCCTCCTCTGAACTCCTAGGCATCAGAGAGTGTTGGAGCATGGTGGATCTATAAATCACTACAGCAATGGCAAAGAGTTGGAGGAGGGAAACTTCCAAAAATGCTAAATGCTCAGGGGGGCATCAATGCATGTCCTGCTTTTGTCTCTTTGGGCTACAGAAGACCATTGGATGCCTTTGGCCAACTGAAGAGTTTATGGGACGGATATAAAGGCTGCAGATAGCAGTTTTATTAGGAGGTTGAAGATAAAAGAAACAAGTATGCATGTGAATTCTATCCTGGGAGCTTCATGTAAAGAATGATAGACAGCAATCTTTAGGGGCTTTTAGAAGTGGAAGTGAAGGGCTACTACCCCAGATACTGCAAGGCCATCAATGTTGATTGCTATGTCACAAATAAGGGATAGAAAAATGAACTTCCTGGCCTAGCAAACGCATTCTGCACCTGTTTTGTGATGTTCTCTGTATACCTCCACCCCTGTATTTGCAGAGATCAAAGCCCAGATCAGAGATCAATGAACATATTATTGATTGTAATAACCTGTAAAGAGTATGCAGCTTACCTGGGGTCCTCAGGGGTAAATCTGTCATTATAGCTGAATTCATCATCCCGTCTATTCCGAAAGTGTGAAGAGAGAGCATCAGACTGGCCCTGCGTCCCACACCCTGGGGTCAAACAGATTTTTGGTCTTGTTGAATATTAAGCCCACTTATTACTACTTAAATAGTAAAACATGCAGAACATACCTTTCTATTTACAAAAGAAAAAAAAAACTCTTGTTTTTGGAACCACCAGATTAAGATAATAATAAAACATAAATAAAAGGTTTACAAACAAAAAAGGGGCCCCCACCTTCTTGCCATCATGAAGATGATGGAGAAGGCAGAGCACAAACACAGCAGGCACAGATAGCATTACATTCTGGGTTCCTTTTTTAGGCAATCATTTATCCTACTAACAACCATGACCCCACAAAACCCTGGATTATTGTGATTTCTCTGCAGTTGAACTAATCTCTGATAATTCTGAATTCACTATACAATTTAAAAAACGAAGGGGGCACCCGGATTTGAACCGGGGACCTCTTGATCTGCAGTCAAATGCTCTACCACTGAGCTATACCCCCTGTGCACATGTGCAAGCCATTATCTAGAACAGGTATAGTGACTTGCCATTCTGTGAGTCATTGTATATTTGTTCAGCAGTGTTTGCTTTCCCTGCTTACTGGACGGCTAATTTTAAAGAGAAGAAAAAAAAACCTGGCAGGTTCTGCAATCAGAGGGAACAGCTTGTACAGAATAGCAAAGCAGGGAACTTAGATCTGTGTTGAGATACAAACAAAACAGATGAATTCTGCTTATTGTTATTTGCATCTGAACAGCTCACACCAACACACAATTAGTGGATTTACATTTAATTCCATCTATAGACAAAATGTGTTTTTCACTAAGCTTTAACCATTCTCTATTTCATCCCTTTGTGTCCCATTGGAGAGATTTCACTTCACTTCCTTTATTCCTGGTAAAATGATTGGTTGCTTTTTTTTTACCTGAACAGGTGACTATAGCAGTTCGGCTCTACCACTTAGCGTTTGGGGAGTGACTATAAAAACATTTCCTAAAACCCTGACACGAGTTATTCCAGGGGTGGACATAGGGAGGTGCAGCCACCACACAAGGGCACCACAAAGGCCCCATGTCAGTTCAGCACAAGGGCCCGCTAAGGGCTGCTATGTCTGCCATCAAGTTATTTAATGGTGAGGTGCCCACTCCTGTGCTTACCATCGCAGCACTCTTTCCAGAAGCGCAGATCTAGCCCAGAGATATGGCTACAAGGTTTTATATCCTCAGGGAAGATGGCCACTTGGAACACATCATCTTGGACGTGCTGAATGTTGTCTCCATTGTCGCACAAGACTCGAGCCAGTGACGTCTGCTTGATTTCAGTGAGCTGGGCTGGGGTGAAGACACCAGGGTTGGTGTACCAGAACCTGCATGGGGAAGAGAGGCAGGACATTTGTATTATTCTGTTATTCAATGTTCTTCATATATATCTGACAGATCAGGACAAAGCACCGCCATTCTTCCTTTCCAGTCTGCTGGTGTGCAAAATACATTGTGGCCCTGTTAGCTCTCTCAGCCTGTGAACGTACTCCCTATTAGCACATGTGTACCATAGCACAGTCTGGTTAGCTTTGTCCGGATTAGTTCATGTAGAGCTTTCTAAATTCACTTAGCCACATAAACCGTACCTGTCTCCATCCCGAAGCCTTTTAAACTGTGTGACCAGCAGGCACATCAGGGTTGGGCCAACACGGGAACCTGGGATAAGATCCTCCACGATCAGGGCAGGAAAAAGGTCCACGTTCTTGGGGGTCCCATACAAGCTGTAGATCAGTAAGAACATTTGTAAGTAAAAGAGACATAATTACTCCTAATACCATACTGTATGATATTGCTTTGTCTAAAATACTTGCTCTTCCTTGGACTGCGCTAAGTGACAGGTTTGTCTTAGTAGCAGGAACCACTAGGAGGTAATATTTCATTTTTATACCAGTGACGTGAATTGGTGGTATTGTGAAACATGTGAACTCAATATTGGAAGAGAAGTGCTAATCAATAATCTCAGTAAAAGATCAGGCCGCCTACCCTGTTGGATATAAATAATTATTGAAAAAAGAAAGAAAAGAAAGCCAGGGTGTTTCAATTGTGGCAAATGTATTGAGTAAAAAAATTCAAATTGTGCATGTAGCTACAGTTTTAACAAATTCAAGTGTTATCGGTCTTCCCCACTACGCAATCTGTGTGTGTGTGTGTGGGGGAATGAGATCATGAACTAGATAATGAGCTCCTACTGAAGTTATAACAATTAGACGTCTCGTGTCCCTACGTATTTCGCCTCTCAGGGCTTCCTCCGGGGACTTGGTGGAGAACGTTTGTTCAGTGATCAGGGTGCGTGCTGATCATGGTGGAAGAGATGTTTCAAAAAGAGAGGATGCACAAGTAGTGACACCATGTTATGTCTGAAAAAAACTGGAGCTTCTCTGATTCTGAGTCCCCTGAGGAAGCCCTGAGAGGCGAAATGCATTGGGTATGAGACGTCTAATTGTTATAACTACAGTAGAAACTCATTGTCTAGTTCATGGTCTCATTCTAACCCCCCCAACCCCCCAGATTGTGTAGTGGGGAAGACCAAAACCAATTTCATTTGTTGAAACTATAGCTATATGCACAATTTGAATTTTTTTACTTAAAACACCCTGGCTTTCTTTTTCATTCTATTTCCAATGACGAACCACGTGAACTCCCAACCATTTGGCTTACTACGAAGTGGAACTTAGTTTAGGGGCAGCTAGTCAAAAAGGTACAGGCACTTTTCATCAGCAGCAGTATATTATCAGTTCAGTATTTTGGGTTCAATAGTGCCCCGTATCACCAAGAAGAGAGAGCGGGTAAACTACTACCCTACCCTATGACCTCAATGATGAGATACAAGACTAAAAAAATGATGTCCTAATGTCAGTGCCAATCTCTGAAGCATTCCGGACAACTAGAAGAGGAATGAAGACGTAGATGACCAAAAGCATCACGATTAGACTTATACCATCAAAAAATGGCAGATAAAAACATATGCCAAAGGTTCTGTATGGTTAGGGCCATTTCAGACCCGCAGTGAACTACAGCATTCTTCTGCATTTGGGAATAATTTTGTTCACACAGCTGCAGTGGGAAAGGGTTCCAGAAGTTTAGAAGTTGCTTTTGACTATCTTGTTCTCTTTTTCTCTCAGATTTATTTTTTGTTTTGTTCAATCATCTGTCCCACTGGGTAAAATGTTTGACTCTTCTCGGTTTAGGATGAGGATTATTTAAAAATATTCTGCATCCGGGGTGTTGGATCTCTTGATGTTGGGGTTCCTTTCACCAGCCCCTGCATATATATGGCTGCTAAAAAAGCCTATTGTTATCATTAAAGGCCCTTTAGGATTAGTTAGTCTTGGAAATTTCATTTTTAACCTCATACCTGGTACCCCAAGAAGGTTTTCTGTGAATAATAAATGTATATGTACTGTTCCTAGTCTTAATTAACTGTATAACAATTTATCATTTTTAAACTACTCACCTTCGAAGCTTCTGCCTTACATCCTGGTTCTTGATTTCATTCTTCAGGTCCTCAAAGTCCTGTGCTGAGGTGAGGTTGCAGAACATCCTATAATCATTGTATGGTGGAATTCCATGGTCCCGGCCACGTTGGATATTAATGGCTGCAAGGTCCAGAGACACAGCATGTACAGCAGCAAACAGTTTCTCTGTAAGCTCCAAGTTGAGAAGTTCTGTGGGGACTCTCATCTTACCAGGGACCCCAAAAAGCCCTCGCAGTATAGGGTCTATCCCACCCTCCTGGAGCAACCTAAATGGGCTGAAAAAGGTTTTGTGTAAAGGGAGATTCCCCTGGTGGATGGGTTGAAAAGTTTCATTTAGTCGATAGATAATTGGGTTAATCAGGGTGTGCCCAAATCGGAAAACAGCAGTGGCAAAGGCATTGAAGATGCCACTGTTGACATTGGGGTCATAGCCCTTATACTCCCCTAGCATTTTCATTCCAGGTTCTCCTAGAATCTTTGGAAGCCAATGGGTGAAGGTAATGTGCTGCATTTGAGCACCAACAATCTTTCGGGCCTCATGGTAGATTTTATCACCATTCCAGTGAGGATTAAGTTTAAGTAAATGTTCTGCAATGCGGTTATGTTCCCGAAACCACAAGGTGTGCATGGCAGTAAGGCCAAGCTGTTCATTAGCACGATGATCTCCTGCTAGAAAACAAGGGACTGAACTCTCCCGCTCATCTCGCATACATTCTGTGGGTGGTCCATGAGCAGGAGGCATCATTGACTTTCCAGAAGACATCAGTCCACCATTTTTCAAAAGGCCCCTCTGGTTTGTCAGATCTCGGAGCTCCATGGACTCCTGCTCAGAACTCCCATACACATTGGAGGCATCGATGTAGGAAGTGAGCATATTGACCTGCTCTCGGTAATAGGCCGAGTCCAACAGAAGAGAAGTCACTCCGCTGCCACAAACGGGGCTGGATCGAGCAAAGAACATGCAGTGTCCATTTCTTAACCGAGGATCATTCTCAGGAATGCTGATAGGAAAGCAGGGTGGGTCATTGGTACACACCTGGCTGCAAGGTGCCCCATCTGAGAATCTGGACATGCTGAGTGCTGGAATGGTCTGGTCTAGATCATGATCCAGAAACTGACCCCACTGCATGAGCATGTGAGTGTACTGAGCATCTGGGGTAATGGTCTCTGTGCCAATCATGGTGGTGGACACCAGACGGGGAAGTGGTAAAGGCAGAGCACCCGACTCATCCGATGCTCCTCGCGGTTGGTTGAAGCCATTCTGGTAGTTAGGCTTGAGAAGGCGCTGGAAAGCAGTGACAGATGCCCCCCACATTGGATGCCGCAGGTTGTTACAGGTGCCATCAAGGCTTCGGTAGTGCTGGTGGAAACATAGGTCTGAGCAGTTAGGCGTCTGTCTGTGAGCAGAACATCCCGAGATGTTGGCAATCATTCTTATGTAGTGAGGGGACAGCAGATCGCTATAATGATAACCTGTATGGGTAGAACTGACAAGGTTATATTCCTTTAAAAAAAGGACACACGCCTCCTCTATCCACCCATAAATCCACTGCACTGCCTGAAACTGCCATGCAGGGTAATATAGGAAGCTAAAACCAACACATACATAGGTATGAAATACACGTTGATTGGTAAATCTGCCTACTGTTCAGATTTATAAAACATAAGCAATTCTGCTCCAGATTGCACTGGTTGTTTAAGATCATTGGCCTACCTGTGCTGTTGAGATTCTCCAGCAAGCCTTGCTGCACATGTTCCTCTATCAGTTCAAGGGTTCTCTCCAGGATCTCTGCTGCTCGAACAGTCTCAATAGCCTGAGGGTCACGTGGGTAGCGGGCCAGGGCAAAGAGGTCACTAGGTGTCTTGGGTAATCTGTATTAGGATAATGGAATCATTTTTGTATAGTGCGGTATACTCGTAGTGTTCTAATAAGACATTAACAGACAGATGTGTATCAAAGAGGACCGAAAGTCGTGCAGAAAAAGAAAAAAGACAAGAAGAGGATTAGTTAGCAGTGTTGCCTGTGGGCTACTAGCAAATGATCGCTTCCCCAATTAAACTCTGTACAGATGCATGATATATTTTTGGGAAGCAAGTGAATATAGAAGCTTGTGTCTATCATTAAGATGCAGATTATGAAAGGCTTTCTATATGAACTTGGCGTAATATTCCCCTTTTACCAGAGCCTGAGAATTATAAAGCAAGATACACAGATGTAGTAAGGACCCCTTTTCAGTGTTGCAGCTTCAAGTAACTAAAATAAGGCTTCAGGTGGAACACATTACGCAGCTCTGTACATATGTCATTTGCCAATGTTGTTACAAGTGTTTTATAATCTGTAGATTTATATCAATGATCAGTCCATCAGTGAGGATATAATTCTGCACTCTATATGTAAACTGCATTGCCATACATTTCTATGACCATAAAATTATGTTCTACTAATTTCTCCTTTGCTGGTTTAATCTGTACACTTAATTGTTATAATTTACACAGATATATTTAGTTAAACAATTTGGAGCCATCGCCAATACTTACACTTTCCATTGAGAGACGGCAAACAATGTTGGCACACCATTGGCTACACACATAATGAAAGGTTTATCCATGTTCTGCATACCTGAATAGTCCTTGGGTAAATCATTCCAATGATACAGCACCTAAATAATTTTCACTCTTTAAGCAGCCACTTTCATGTGTTCTCTCTCCCTTGCTGAGCAGGTATGAGTGATCCCTTTCCTTCTGACCATTTACTTCCCTCCCCTGCTAAATGGGTAGAAGCGATCCAACCCTTGCAGTAACTCCTATCTCCAAAATACCTGCCATCTGCAAAAATATCCACATGTCAAGGTGTCAAAAAACAAAAAAAGGTTCCTCATCTTGTAGTACCCCACCTTAAATTGGCCCATATTTTTCATCACAGACACAAACAGGTCTGTTGCAGGGTAACACTGCCTGTTCCTATTTCGGACAGGACACTGGTATATGCACAAGGAAGAGCTTCTTACCTACAGGGCAGGGCACGACTGAGACTCCTCACCTGCTGAACAGGTATCTGTGAGTGGCATTGAAGCTGTTATTGACACTTAGTATGGCTTCTCGTAAGGCTATTTCCACAAAGGAATCCCCAACTCGAGTCGTATCTGAAAAGAGATACAGTCAGTCAGCCATAGCTTTTATTATGTGCCAAAAATAGAAAATGCAACAGCATTATCTATCACAATTTAAGGTTATCATAACATGGTTGTATAAAAGTCAAATAAGAACTAAAATCTAGATACAAAAACCAAATTGCTAGCTTAGGCCTTGACTGAATGTACTTACCTTGTGGCTGCACATACAACTGAACCGACACAGAGCTGACCCCCATAGAACTGGTGGCAAGGCATCGATACTGCCCGCTGTCCTTCACCCCAGCCTTCAGGATACGGAGAGCTCCCGATTCCAGAATTTTGTTTCGGCCATTGTTTGGCAGTTCTCCTCCTATGGGCAGTCACAAAACAGACACAGATTAACAAACTTCTGGCACGGACTGAAAATACCAATGCTTCCATTCTCCTTTAACTTTACTAATGCAGCAAAAGTGCCCAATTAGCTGCTGCTATAGCTTCTCTTGTCCCCATTCCCGATATCACAAAGAAAAAAAAAAACAAAGTGCCTATGGAATAACTCATTGGAGTACCCATACTACAAGAATAGAAAATGGGGAATCCAAAATGTCTGTTATTGCATTTTTACCGGAGCACCTTATTTGCATATCTTAGCAAGTTCTAATTCTTTTTCAGTTTATGCCAAAAGAGAAATAATGGAGTTCTATTACTTTTATCATGTTAGGTTATCCTGTCATTAAATGAGCTGAAAAGAGAACCCCAGTCTGCAGCACAGCAGAAAACCTATACAGCTGCGGTCTTTTAAGGACAACAGAAGCGGTCATGTGTTCAAACTCAGTGGAGGGCCGGCATCTGCACAGGCCTTGGCAGAAAATAAAACCCTTCCACTGATCAGCTGAGTGGGGATTTCTGCCAACAGAGGAATTAACACACAAGGGGGAAGATAAACACTGGGACCTTGGTGAAAAACAAAAACAGGAGACAGGAGACATATTTTTTTGCTGGAAACCTATGTGCCAAAATCAAACTAATATCATTTTCAGAAAATTTGAGTTTCTCTCTTCCAGGTAAAAAGCAATCCAATGGTTAAAATCTAATCTATATGCTCATAATTAAATTAGAAAATCACTGCAAGATAGGAATATGGAAGGCCCTACCATCTTTAGTCCAGGTTATGACAGGAGCCGGTTGCCCACTGGCAGAGCAAAGAAATTCCACATCTTGGCCTTCAGTCACTGTCTGGTCTCTGGGAACCACGGTAAACTTCTGTGGATCTGGAAATAAAGGAAATTGAGATAGGAATCTCACTCCAGGCCAGTATTGAAATCAATACATTGGTCTTACATCTGAGTATCTGCTCGCCATCCATGCTCACCTTGTACAATGATGGACGCCGAGGCCTGTATGCTACCCTCAGTATTGCTGGCATGACAGCGATAGAGTCCCTGGTCTGTAGCAGTGAGGTTCTGGATGTACAATCCTCCGGAGCTGGTGATGGTGAAGCGCCCCTCGCTGGAAATCACTTCCCCATTTTCTTTGGTCCATGTAATTTTCGGCTGAGGCTCTCCAGTGACTCCACACTCCAGGGTCACGCTTCCATCTATAAGCGCCTCAGTGGTTTGGGGTTGGATGATAAACACTGGCTTTGCTGAGAAAGTAAAAATATTCTATATACCTTCTATAACAGGACATTCACTGCCTAGATTTAGAATGAAAATGTATTTTAAAAAGGTACATATTTTAGAAAGTGTAGAAAAAAAGCAGCTTGTGGCTGTTCAATAGTGTTGGTCATAAACCTTGCATTGTGGTTGAGCAACCTTCTGCTGGTCCACCAGCAACCATGTAGGGATTGGATAACAATTGGGAGATTTGTTGGGTTACAAACAATTACACTCTCAAAGCCATGTCCATGCCTACCACAAATTCATATTGACCAGCAGGGGGAATGTTACTTACATCGGCTGCCAGAGTAGCGCAGGACCGCCTCCTGAGTGCGCACCTCCCCTGCGATATTCTTGGCTGCACATTGATAGACCCCTTTATCCGACTCCTGTGTGTTCTGGATCATCAGCGTCCCATCTTGTAACAAATTCAGCCTCCCATCGTAACTCATATCGATCTCATTGCTGAATGGAAAGTGAGCACATGTCAGTGCTGAGATAGGGTATTTGCCCCTTCCAAATTTCCTTTATTATCAATCATTTTGGAACATATTAAATTCTAACATTTATTCACTGGGGTCCATTATATACCAGTGCTCTGGCTTGCTATAATTTAAAAAAACCTATATAGACCCTAACTAGACTGTCTAACAGATTATGAGTGCATGTGTCCATAAGATTATGTGTGCACAAACCTTCCTTGTGTGGACATCCAAATGCCCCGAGATCTTTTCCGAGAGACGCCATCTTGGATGTGATATCAGCTACCCCAGCAGACTCCAAGCGGTCATACAACTAACATTCTATAGCAGCCTTTCCTAAAGTTTTACCCCAGAAGAAACCCTAAAATAATTTGCAGGTCTTGAAGAATCCACTGATAATATCAATGCATTGGGCGTGAGTGGAAAAAAAATCCCCTTGCATTAGTGGTCAGTTGGAAGAATGTTTCCTGCACAGTAGTGGCGTGAATGTCACCTTAAAAACAGATAAAATGATCTCTGGTGTCAAACTGCTGGCTCTGTCAAATAGTTTTTGCTCAAGAGTTTTGCAGGCATCAGCAGATGTGAGATCAAGCATCTACACCTCAAGGAATTCCTGGCAACCTTTGGAGAAACTTTAGGTTTCCATGGAACATTGGTTGAGAAAAAGAATGGCAGCTCTATAGTATTCCTCTTCACTTTTTCCACAGCAGCTACATCAAATAATTTAGGAATGGGGCAAGACTTGGGCCAGCAGAAGAGGATAGAGTCAATGACAGGGTATACGTTCTTCTGAAAAAAGCCAAATTTTCTAGCAAGATCAAAGACACATTACAAATAAAACGCTGGCTATCTGTGATTGGTCATATGCAATTTAGCATCCATGACGGTAGTCTGAATACTACTGATGGGGAACCATTTTAGTATTAATAATTTAAGACATTGGTATCAATACCTAGACACTGCTTAATGACCTATGACACTCACTTATTATGTAGCCATCTGATGTTGGGTTTGGGAGTTCCCTCGGCTCGGCAGATAAAATAGACTGTATTTCCGAGAACCACGTCCACATCTCTGGGCTCTGATATAATTCGAGGCATCTCTAGAGGTTAAATCAGACAGATATTAGATGGAATATTTAAATTTGGGGTGAAATGAGCCTTTCAATTTTGGATACTAAATTTGTTTTCTCCACGTCCGCTCACCGCAGTTAAATTGGTCCTCAGGGAGAAAGCTCACAGACTTTCCTCGCAAATGTGCCGGACTTTCGCAGGTGGCAGCAGTCAGAGTGCTGCTTCTCTCTGTGAACTTCTTTAAAAGGTCCCCCAGCCACACCAGCTCACAGTCGCACACCAATGGGTTGGAGTCTAAACGTCTGGACACACACAGACAAATTGTGATAACACTTTTTGTACAGCTCAAAAACTTGTACTATAAACCCCTAGGCTCCAGAATGTCATTATAACAGAATTGTGGAGTCACTATTGTATTCCAGCAAATATTGTGAGTTTATCTTTTCTCCACCAATTTTTATGCCACCACACACAAGATAAAATTAAAAAAGTGATTAAAACACAAGGTAGATGACAGCAGAATGATTAAGGGAGGTGTTTGCAGTGGAACAGCTGCAGACCTGCATGCATTTGAAGTATTTATTACAGCAATGGTAGGGAAAATTAAAGCCAGTAAATTGCAGCTGCAACGGAGTCCCCTGTGAATACATTGTCTTTTGGAGTTATATCTAACCAACTTACAGACGGGTCAGTGATGGCAGCTGAGAGAAGGTCCCCGGGTGAATTCTGGAGATTCGGTTATTGTGCAGGAACCTGCGGAGAGGATGCAACATGAACACAAAGCCAAAGCAATAAAACAAACAAAACACAAACATGACCCAATTTGCTGTTACCACTTACAGCCTCTCAAGCTTTGGCAGATACCCAAATGTGTTGACATCCAAAGCATCCAGAATGTTGAAGTGTAGATACCTGGGGAGAGGACAATGGATACAAAAGAGAAGCTGAAAACTGGGTGAACGGAGAGAAACAAGTCTAGCAAGCCGTGATAATAGCAGGACCCTAAAGTTTAAACACATAAAGAGTACATATAGCAAAATATGCTGCAAGGCTGAATACATCTAGGTCATTGGAAAGGACAAGGTGCTCACTTTTCTCCTAGAGGAAGATAAGCCTACACATACTGAAGGGGTTCATTAATGTACAACAAAAAAAAGACTGCCTATGCATGTTGGACATTGATGCCAGCTATACTTACAGCTGTTCCAGTGAGTCCAGTCCATGGAAAGCATTCCCTTGTATGGTGCGGATTTCATTCTTGTATAGATATCTGCGAGAATGCAAAGGATGAACAAAGAGTTAGAATACATGATAAACGTTCACCAAGTGAGAAGAATAATGTGAATAATGTGAGAAGGAAAGACATTAAACTAAAAGACTGAGAATGGAATGAAGTAATAGGAAATAAGAGGACGATACTACAAGGTCAGCATAAAGAAGAAGAGCCAAGCATCATTAAAAGAAAAGAATCTAAAAATTAAATACGGTATGGCAATTACAGGGTTAGAAGGTAAAGAAAGTAAGTAGAATAACCAAGGCAAGATATGACTGGAAGGACAGCACGATTAGGAAGTCAGGGACCAGAGTAGAGGAATGAAAGGAAACATCAGGAGGACATATGACAGAAGGATACTGATCAGTGACCAGGACAGAAGAAGGAAACCTCAGGGGATGATATAACTAGAAGGACACCAATGAGAAGTCAACAAGAAAAAAAAACTAAGGAGGAATAGGACTAGCAAGAAGTAGAAGTCATGGACCAGGGTAAAAAAAAGGAAACATCAGAATGTATCCTAGAAGGACATCAATCAGGGACCAGGGAAAAGGGAAGAAGGAGGAAACACCAGGAGAACATATGACAGGACAGCAATTAGCGACCAGAGAATAAGATGGAAACCTCAGAAGAACATATAGAAGGATAGAAGGAAACATCAGAAGAACATATGATAGGACAGCAATCAGCGACCAGAGAGGAAGAACAAATCCTCAGGAGAACATATGATAAAAGGAAACATAAGGAGAATGTATGCTAGAAGGACACCAATCCACTACCAGGGCGGAAGAAGGAAACAGAACATATGATAAGACAGATAGGACACCAATTCACGACCAGGGAACATCAGGAGAACATATGATAGGACACCAATCCGCAAGCAGGGAAGAAGGAGGAAACATCATGAGAAAATATGATAGAAGGAAACGTCAGGAGAACATTTGATAGACAGACAGTAGTCAGCGACCGGGGCAGAAGAAGAAAACATTAGGAGAAGATTTCACTAGAAGGACACAGGAGAAACAAAAACCAGGTAGAATAAAATGCCAGGGGGGGGGGGGGGGGCTAGGACTGTAAGGACAGCAAGAAGAGAAAGTCATGGACCAGAATAGAAGAAGGAAACATCAAGAAAACAAAGGATAGGAGGACACCATTAATCATCCAGGGTAGAAGGAGGAAAACTACGATTAGACATAGGCAGAAGAATAACAAAGAATAACAAAGAGAGAAGTCAGGGACCAGGGTAGAAGGAGGATGACCAGGAAAGGATATCACTAAAAAGATAGCAAGAAGAGAAAGTCAGGGATCAGGAAACTGAGAAGAGGAGAGAACTAAGTGTTTGGCAAGGAAAGAAAGAATTAAGGTAGAAAGGGCAAACAGCGAGTAGCAGGGAACCTCTCTCTGTGAAGGGCCAAAGGGTTAATATGATTTTGAGTACAACGATTTAGAATGATTTAGGATATGGAGATTTCAAGAGAAACTTTTGAAATGATTTAAGGAACAAACCAAACATCCTTTTCTTTCACATTTGCCATTGAATAATTCATGTCATTAGGCATGCACAAATTGATCTCACAATATTCAAAAAGAAATTGGGGGTAAAGTTAATTAGAATGGTCTCTAAAAGAATATTAGCAGAAAGAAAAAACAGAGGAACACTATGACTGACAAATGTTTTAGATTTTCCAATTTCTCAAATGGTTTCTTAGAGAGCCGTTGGATACGATTGTTGTTCAGCAACCTGCGATAGGAACAAAACAAAAATAAATAAGTCAAGCAATGACAGTGCAATTCAGTTCTAATACCAGCAGTCTAATTACAAAGTAAACGTCCCTATCAAACAGTAGAGAATACTCCACAGGAAAGGCCATTTTTATTGTCCATGTCCAAACATAAACAAGTGTCAGGCTTGGACATCCAAATAAAGCGTGAAAATGTCAATGTTTCCTAAGTAAGCGTATGCACTGGGCCAGATTTATTACAGCTGTCCAAGACTGCAGAAGATAGACTAACATGGGGGAACCTGGGTGATCCAGCAAAGTTGGAATGGTTCTAGCCTAGAATTGAAAACATTTACCAACTAATAGGAAATGCTAGGCTTCTCCCATGATAGTTTATCTTCTCCAGATGAGCAGGGCCAATGCTGTGTATGAAAAGCCAGGGTCTGCTTCCAGGGCCAGAACGGGGTGCATTACAGTAATTAATAGTTAAGGTTCTATTGACTTTAAAAGAAATACAGAATTTTGCATAGGCTTTCATTCCACCCATTAATCTTTTATAATCTGATCTTTCAATAGAATTGCATTCTAGGAAACAATGAAACATTTGCAGGCTCTACCACTATTTATTTTCATCAACTGAGCTGCAGAGGTAGCAGTTGCTTCCTTGGAGATCCTACACCCAAAGCCTACCAATTTATATATACAATTACCATAGAGAAGTGTGCCACACATGGTTGGGAATTCCCAGTGATCACCTCCACCAGGACACCCACTAACCCACTTCTTGTTCATTAAAGAGAAATAGTTTCAGCATTGTCTTACAGAGTGTGAAGGTTGGGCAGCTTCTGGAGGGCTTCAGCATTGACCTCTCGGATGCGGTTAAATCTCAGGTCCCTGTAGAAATAAAAATGAGAATGGATTATATTTCCTGACAAGGTATTTGTTGGGTTATACCACCATTGTGAGCACTAAAACACTGCATGTATCCTCGGATTCAGCTCCTGTATAAAACAAGGACTCAACCCACCACTACTCCAACCCATCTGCATCTCCTGCTTCTTTACGCATAGAACCAGACTGGGTATTAACTTTACAAATCATCATAATACATGCATGAAAAATCATTATTAAGCAACAACGTCAAAAAAGTTCTGTCTTCTATTAATAAAAAGCCATCCTTGTTTTAACTTAAGCTTTCCTGCTGCTAACATAAGGAAGCGTTTTATCTGATTGGAGGAAGGGGGGATTATGGTGAACTTCTGGAGAGGTAGGAAATACAGATGGCACAAGACAAATGCCCGCTTGCATGCAATGGGTTCTCCTTTGGGACAGTTTATATATCAGTGCCCATCTACCGTCACCATACCAATGTAAATCCTAGAGGTGATCATCTGTGAGCGGAAACTAAGGCAGTCTTTCTCAAACTTTTTAACATGGAGGAACCCGGAAAACACTTCTCAGGAAACCCCAGCTTTAATTACTAAAATCACAGCTCACAGTATGTTAGCATGGCGATTGTTTTGTGCCAAATCCTTGGATGGCTGAGCTGACAGCACCATAAGGGAACATTCAGAAATTATTGGAGGGAACGGCGGTGTCCAGCTAGGGTTCACCTCAATCCAGGCGGAATAAAGTGTTCCTGGAATTGGGCCACGCTGGACACAGCTACACTGCAGAACACACATTCGGTCCTCATTGTGTATAAAAAGGCTGCGTGCGAACATGAAAACATTCAGTGACATCACCGATAAAGAACTCCATCTATTTCTTCTTAGAAGCACGAAATGCTGGCAGCAAAAAGCCATACATAGAAGATCAGGAAAAACAGCAATGAGTTACACCATGTACAAGGGAAAAAATGTTTGTGAATAAATATGTGTTCAAGATAGAATCCCTGCAAAAACTACCTACCGTCATACATGCCGCACTCCTCGCCTGCATGTACCATCATCTACCATACCTTCTGCAATCCTCCCCTCCAAAGATTGCCCTATATCATACCCATCCCAGTCCTCTCATGCACATACTGCCCAATATCATACTAATCATATTCCTCTCCTGTACAGATTTCCTATTATCATACTAATCATATTCCTCTCCTGTACAGATTTCCTAATATCATACTAATCATATTCCTCTCCTGTACAGATTTCCTAATATCATACTAATCATATTCCTCTCCTGTACAGATTTCCTAATATCATACTAATCATATTCCTCTCCTGTACAGATTTCCTAATATCATACTAATCATATTCCTCTCCTGTACAGATTTCCTAATATCATACCTGCTATACTCCTCTCTTGTATAGACTGCCTATCATCATACACTGTGCATTGACACTGTACATGCTGCTTGCTGTTGTACCCCTGCATTGCTCTACATATTGCTCATTGTCTTACCCTCCTCACTCCTCTTTTATAAACGTCTCGCTGCTTTGCTTTCTGTACTTCACTTCTGCATTGTCAAACTGCCCCTACCCATCTCATGTACAAACTGGCCGCTGTCATACCCTCCACACTCCTCTTTTTTCTCTCCTGCTGACCATTAAAATGTAGTTGTGGAGAAAATTTATAATGAACAACCATGAGGGGATTTCCTTTCACTCTGGAGAGATTTCCTCTAACTTCCTGTTGTCCCTTTCACTGAGACAATGGTAAGCATACAAACACTTGTTCCTGTCTTGTCCCCGTCAGTGGTTACTGACCTGCCAGGATGCTGAACGGCATTGGTACTGTGGCACAGATCTGAAAATGTCAGGAATACTTTTGTTGGGAGATAAAATTTTAGAACCTGCAGACACTTTTAGGATCGAAGCTGTTTTTTTTTTTTTAAATTGTCAAATTGGTGGAAATAAAAGAGGAGCCAAGCAGGCTCTGCTACAAAGCAGGAGGTAAACCACAACATTTAGCGGAATCCCTCTCAGAGTGAGAGAAGAAAAGCTGAAAATAAACATTTAGGATTTTGCAGGGTTTGGCCTGCTATCCAAGCGGAACACAGAACTGGAACAAATCACAAGTGGGACACAGACCTAAAACCAAAAACAGCAGCGGAGCACCGACCTGAAGAGCAAAAACACCAGCGGAGTACAGACCTAAAACCAAAAACAGC
>NC_092863.1:7300281-7300919 GCF_032062135.1 Pyxicephalus adspersus | reverse complement strand
GCGGAGCACCGACCTGAAGAGCAAAAACACCAGCGGAGCACCGACCTGAAAAACAAAAAAAAACAGCGGAGCACCGACCTGAAGAGCAAAAACACAGGCGGAGCACAGACCTAAAACCAAAAACACCAGCAGAGAACCGACTTGAAGAGCAAAAACACCAGAGGAGCACCGACCTGAAGAGCAAAAACACCAGCAGAGTACAGACCTAAAACCAAAAACAGCAGAGGAGCACCGACCTGAAGAGCAAAAACACCAGCGGAGCACCGACCTAAAACAAAAAACAGCAGCAGAGAACCGACTTGAAGAGCAAAAACACCAACAGAGCACAGACCTGAAGAGCAAAAACACCAGCGGAGCACCGACCTGAAGAGCAAAAACACCAGCAGAGCACAGACCTAAAACCAAAAACACCAGCGGAGCACAGACCTGAAAACCAAAAAAACCAGCGGAGCCCAGACCCGAAGAGCAAAAACACCGGCTGAGCATAGACCTAAAACCAAAAACACCAGCGGAGTACAGACCTGAGGGGCAAAAACACCAGCAGAGCACAGACCAGAACAGCAAAAACACCAGAGGAGCACCGACCTGAAGAGCAAAAACACCAGAGGAGCACCGACCTGAAGAGCAAAAACACCAGA
>NC_092863.1:7288646-7300006 GCF_032062135.1 Pyxicephalus adspersus | reverse complement strand
ACTGATCATACTGGCTATGTACCCCTGCTCTTATGTGATCCTGACAATATCAAAGTTAAAGTTGACGTTTATGACATTGGCGTATGATTTTAGGTCTGAGCTCTTCTGGTGTAGTCATTGTAGATCAGCATTACCAATGATATTGTTATGGTCACTGAGACAGTTGACCTTTTGGTTAGTAAGGGTGGGCCAGCTGGCAGGGAAATAATTATGTGACCTCAAGGGGCAACTTGATGGAGTTTAGACAAAGCAAGCACAGACTGTCAATCTTTAATCCATACTGAAATTAGGAGAAGGGAAAGAAAAACATTCTTTTGTTTCCATTAGCAAAACTTTAACTGGTCCTCTTTACATCTCTAACTACAGTCCCTCAGGACGCCTATCTCCAGCCAACAAAAAGCGATTACACATGTCACATTGTCAGCTACGTTTACGCAAATCGTTTGGCTTCGTCCCAAAAAAGCATTCAGATGACGAAATGCGAACTTGTCGCTGCCTTACATCATGCATTCCTGAACATGTCTGGCCTGCGGACAACAAGCGATGCGCTCCAGTCCGTCTGCTTGTAATCACCGAACCTGCGGGAGTTCTATGACCGACTCTCACGATTATGGAGCTGGAGAGCGAGGAGACGATACGCAGGTGCTGAGACTTATGGAAACCATTGTTTATCTACGTACACAATCAAAATTAGAGGAGGGGGGTGATCCTTAAATTCTGCAAGGGAAAATAAAATCAAAATATTCCGATGGCTTTCCATACACCAGCGATGGACAGATTACCTCCAGGCTGCCATCTTGCATTGGCTGCAGATTGAATTGGGAAGGAGTTTTTTATTACCCTAACACTACATGATGACCTTCAGTTTTTTAAAGCTTATGATCTGGAACAGGGGTGTCAAACTCTGGCTGGCGGGCCAAATCTTTTTTCCTTTCCTATTTTTTAGCCCCCAAATACTTAAAATGAAATGCAGCTGGCCCACCGCTACTGCAATCCATTGTAATGGGGGGCTAGCTGAAATTCATATTAAGCTGCTTTTCTATAGATGCGGGTGATGCCGCTTCTACAATTCCCAGCATTACTCGCGTCTATGGACCATGCATGGCCCCGCATTTTATAGTGATGCCGGGAATTGTAGTTGCGGCATCACCCGTGTCTATTGAACTGCAGCCTATGCGTGGACCCCGCAGAGTTTATACTGACAGGTAAGCCAGAGAATTGTGCCAGAGAATGCAATGTGAAACCAGATGAATGCAGCAATTAATTTGGTGTCACATTGCATTCTCTGGCTAAGTAAAACAATTATAAAAAACAATAAAAAGAAACAAGACTACTTACCCTACTATACTACTGACAACCATGCAGATTACACCAAAGTGAAAGTTTTGTCCCACTCCAGGATAAACAAAATCCAAAAGACTTCTCTTCTGCATAGCTTATTGTGGTCTTTTTATTTTTCTATCATGCAGTAAAATTCGAAACACATTCTTATGCCTCTTTCTCCATTATAGGCTTGTTCCAGATTGAATGTTAAACAAAACCTCTTTATTTCCATATGAAAATGTTTTAAATCTAATGAGAAGGAAAAACTTCTTCAGTTTTTCAAGTTTGGCCCGCGACTTGGTTAAGTTTTTAATTTCGGCCCTCTGTGTATTTGAGTTTGACACCCCTGCTCTACAAACTAAATCTATGGGATCGGCATGGCTGCATACGGTCACAAATATAAAAACGTGAACCAGTGTGTGGCCAATCCTTCCCAGCTGAGCGAGTCTGATCCTAAATATAGTTCCCATCATGTAATTCTTTATTTGGCACCGTGTGTGTACATGATGTCACGGCGGGCGCAGACATGACAAGTCTGGTGTTCACAATCATCATCGAAATATTGTGCCATGGCCAATATGCATTGACTTGTGCTAGGACGGGAGGTCAGCATCCTACAGAGGTGTAGGGGGTCGGGATGAAGGGCAAGGTTTTAATAATAGGAGGCTGCGTTGGACCTCCTTTGCCTGCACATTAGGACATGCTGCATCTAATAAATGCAACACAGCTTCAGCGCAGCCATGCACAATGAAACTTTGCTAACCTGTGTTGCCCCTTCCCAAAAAAAATCATCCATTGGAGCTCCTTACCTTTCCTAGAGTGGCCCCTTTTACCCAAGAACATACATGTACAACACTTCAGTTTACCAATATGTGGTGGCTGCATTAGTTTTCTTTTTAAACACCTGGTGATCATATCATTAACATAAGGTGATCAGGACAAATCAGAATAATCAGCCTTGGACAGGAAGGACTACAGAACCCCTTCTTGCCATTCCATAAGGGTGAAGTGTTCTGTAGCCCTCCTGACAACCTAAGACTGTGCACAATACAACAGGGGTTTCTGGCAGGATCATAAAGTACACGGTCAGGGTTTGCATACATTTTAAGAAAATAAAACGGCAACCGAGCTCTGTTTCTTTTTTTCTCAAAAGCAGCAAAAACAACACAAACATTTCTTGGCAAACAAAAACCAAATAAGTAATCATTCTGGCAGTTCTTTTAGCAAAAGCGAAGTGCCAGCCAGATTGCACAGATCAGGTGGGCACTGCGTTGCTAAAGGTCGATGTACAATGAGAGATAAAGCGATGAGACTTACAGGATGGTGGTGTGGTCGGGCACCTCCGGGATGGCGTCGAGCATCAGATGCATGCACCTGACTGTGGTGCGGAAGCACAGGCATCGGCTGGGGCAAGACCGGACCTGCTGAGGGGCGAGAAATAAGAAGAGGAGACAATACAACGGCCAGGGCATGGTGACAAGTGTGCAATGTACAGCTCTGCCGAGCCAGCCACCCTCCCCGACTCCCAGCCTGTGTAGGAGGGAGCTGCCAGACATGTGTTTCTCATTATTATCACTCACACCCCTCGGCCGGGACGCAGCCTTCCTCATAATGTGTCCCACAGAGTGCTTAATATCCTAATCTGCTCTTGGACGAGAGTCAATAATTTGGCCGGACAAGGCACCCCCTGCTCAGGTGGTCACCAGGGAAAAAAAAAAAAAATCAGGGCCTAAACATACATGGGACATGGTCAAAAGTTTTGTTAACAATGCCTATCAATCAACAAGGACCCCTGGTGACAGACCGACTAAAGGAGGAAAAGTTAGCACCATGAGATGCCACCATACCTCATAATAACCAGGATTCAACATAGCTCAATAGATTGGGGAAAGGCTCCGCTCATACCACGGCTTCATTCAATAGATGTGCTTAGGTTTTACATTTAGGGATGGGGTTGATTATAGCCATAGACAGAAGAGTTGCTATAAAGAGAACCAGTCATGCTGCACACCCTACTTCTTGTCCTGCTGGGACCAGGAGATATATTATACAATGCCTTGTTTACCTCCAAGCTTTGTACATGCCAGGAGAGACTTTCATTATTACACTTTGAAGAAATGACACGACCGGTGAAAGCTCTTTTCATTAACATGCACACTTGTAGAGGTTGAACAGTCATATTTATGCAGCAAGCTGACAGCTGTCTGGTCAATCAAGGGAAGCAATTACAATGAGATAGCCCCTCAGGTCGCTCATTAATTCTATGTCTGCAGATTGCAGTATGTCCACAGCCTTTCCTCTTCTCCACTCGGCATTCCTGCCGCTTCAGTCGTGATGAATGCATTGCAATACAATATACAAATTTATTTTAGATATATTCTACAAAACACATACAGTTCAGTACTGGCTGGCAGAAAAGGAGACTGGATATTCTTTTCTTGCAGTTAAGTAACACGTACAGGTCTTCTACTTCCCCCAAGAGGAGCAGGCTGATGATTATGATTACTACTCCCATCAGCATTCTATATGCATGAACAGCACAGATTACTTGGCTTATACATTTTTTTTTTTTTTCAGCCCTAATGTGCAAGGACGGCAAGTTGCTGCCGCCATCATATCAACCTAAAGTATACACACTGCTTGGCTTTTATTTTTGCCTGGGATTCAAGTTACCCTTATCCTGAACATAACCCCCTAACCCTCTGCTATGTACCACCCCTGACAACTGACCTTACAAGACGGTCCCCTCTAACCTAACAAATATATTCCCGGGTTTACTAGAAAGGAAACTCACCAACTTCTGGCACAATTCATTTTAAAACCCCTCCATAGGAATCAATGTGATCCAGTTTGTAAAGCCTTGCCCATGGTTGCCATTAATATCAATTGATGGGATGATCATTTTCCTGAAAATTATTGTTGACTGCTCCTTAGCATACTGCAACAGTAAGAATTAAATCATCGGTATGGTTAAACTTTAGATGCACTTTTATATGTTGGGGATGCATTCTTATCCCCAATTGTGGTATGACTAGGCCTTAGCAAGGACTATGCAGCCCTGACCCTTCTCCATGGTCTGTGAAGGACCAGCACAGTACCGGCACCCTCTTGTTTGGAAACATAAGGTGCAGAAATTACCAGTACGAGGAGGCCAAGTTTATTTCAGGCTGGCGTTATTCGACTCAGCCCCCTGGAGGGCATCCACAAGCTATCCTGCCATTAGAAGGTGCCAGTATCAGCAGCATTGTGACCCTGCCCATTACCCAGGACAGAAAAGAAGAAGGGACAGGTGACATGAATATCTCTAAGGTATGCTCATATAGAAAAATAAATGATGAGCTGTAGGGAGTGGGAGAATGGAACTCAAAAATTAATTAGATATATAATGCACCAGTTAGTTATATTTGCATATTGTTTAGGGGCCCGTGGCCCTACGGAAAAAAAATGAGATTTTCATGTTGCTTTTTTTTCTTTTAAAGACTTTATTTCAAGGTTAAAACAAGATAAATGTGGACACAGAAGCCACAGCAAGACATATAGGGCTCTTACAGCTGACCTGTGAAAATGCCTGTGGGCTGGCTGTGGTTGACCCCTTTGGATCCCAAATATTTCAAGTCCCAGAACTGCAACAAGCAAGCAAATCAAGAGACTCCAATGACATTATGTGAATACCAGCTACATGGTAGCAGCAGGGTCAGTCTGACAGGTTAATAGCTTTGTACCGAGGATAGATTAGCAATGGCAGCATCCGGTTTACATGTATGCTGTGATTCCTGTTCAGCCATGTAGCACAGAATGTATGGTGGTTTGTATCCCCCGCACACTTTTAGAGGATTTAATACAGAAGTTGCTTAAAAAGTGTCCCTGGCCAGCCGAGGTAGCATCCAGAACGAATACCTTGGTGCAAACATTGCAGGGAACATGTACAAGTAATTCAAACAGGACAACAAATTCAGGTAAAGAGAACAAAATACAAGAAAAGACAATGGTTCTGAAAAAAAAGAACATATATATTTAACACTACAGAAATATATAAACACCATACAAAAAAAAAAAAAAAATAAAGGTAAATCCAGCGGTCAGACACAACCTTAGCCCAAAACAGACAATTTAATGCAACATTACATAGTTATAGATGGAACCTTTGGCACTGAAGAGTACCTGTCATTCACATCCAATAAAGGCAAGCATTTTGGGACTATAAGATATTAAAGAAAAAAAATACTAATTACTCTGCAGTATAGATTAAAATAAACAGCTGGTAAATCTTTATCTAAACATCAAGAATTATACCCGAAAACAGATCTCAGTATTATTCTGGTGATTAGTAATGGACTTTCCTCCCTCTTGTGTCCATACGAGAAAACTACAACAGAAAGAAGCTAAGATTAAATATTACGAAACGTATTATTAACCACACCATGCAAAATATTAGACATGAAATCGAAAGTCACAAAACAAAGTCAGAAATGGGCAGGTTGTGTTGTAATCTGATTGTTAAATTGCATTTAGTTTATGACGTCGTAAGATTGGGCAACTGCAACAGTCCTCGTACTAGGAGGAGCTCACCAGCTTATTTGTAATAGAATGAAGAATTTAACAGCTCCTAGAACAGATGCAGGGGTGCTTTATTTTTATGTTTTGTAACCCAACACCAAATATCCACTATAAGGATTTCCAGACCAAAAAAAAGGAAACTCGTACATGTTAAAGTTTGCAGGGCTGGCACTTAAGTGTGCTACTGTTAAGCAAAAAATGAGCACAAATAGGCATCGATATTATGAAACAAAGTTATTCTTGATTTGTGGATGTCTGGTCGGGTGATATGGAGTCTTAACATTGTGATCTTAGGTTCATGAGGTCCAAAGCAAGCAAAGGATCAGAAATGGAGAAGTGTTACGTAGTTACCACAGAAGGACCCATGTGATGATTTCTAGTATAAACTGGTGACAAAAGCATAAACTTTCCTCTCGGCATTCGTGCTGTACAACCTCTGAAGTCTTCAAAAACTGGCAGAAAGCCGAACCTCCCAGAAAACAGACAAAAAGCTACCTTAGCCGCACTTCAACGTCAAAGATGCCATGATGTTTGCAGCTGATAAACGCTCCACAGTTACATTTTTTTAGGCTGGCTAAATTCCAGTGGATCAAAGCGGGCTAAGCTCAAGCAGGTCTTGGAAGAAGCATCAATGAGTTCTGGAAGAACCCAAAACCCTGCGCAGGAAGCAAGACTCTATGAATGGATATTCTGGATCTGCAGCCTTTTTCCTTCAGAAACTTTCTTGTTTAGCTGGCAGGAAAACATAGGCAAAACATTGGTCGGGCTTCACAAAACCAGAAAGGATGATCATCTCCATAAACACACACACGTCTGGGGTGGAGATGACGAGTCTACAAAAGCCCTTCGGGGCTTTGGCAAGGTGGAAAAAAAATACCCAGAATTCACTTCTCTCTGTAATAGAGCAAGTAGCTTTTCAATGGGTCCGGCAGAGGAAGGCTGAGTATTTTCTCTCGGAGATGGTTGACGGGCGGATCGGCTTTCATGTCGTAGGTCACCTTCTCCTCCTCTTCTCTTAGATCTGCCTCGGCTTCTTCATAGTTGTTGTTGTCATCAAAGGGGTTTGGAATCTGGCTGGCGAAGACCTCTTTGTCTAGGAAGACGATGGTTCCCATTCGGCGTCTGCGTAGACGCTTGCGCTTGTAACGGGGCTGGCTTTTCAGCACTCCGCTCCCTCTGGCTACCGTTTCCTGGCTGATGGTCTTTTTAATACGGCCTCTGATAGCAATGCGGGACAGATCTTGCAGAGTGCGCACGTTTGGCGGGGCTGAGGAGTAAGAGCAAGGTGAGACAATTGGATACAACATTACATTCCTCGCCCCCGAATAGTCTAAATGTAACCTAAACCGTGTAAAATTGTAGCTTGTGTGTTCTT
Organism: Pyxicephalus adspersus; assembly: GCF_032062135.1. Classification (NCBI taxonomy): domain Eukaryota; kingdom Metazoa; phylum Chordata; class Amphibia; order Anura; family Pyxicephalidae; genus Pyxicephalus; species Pyxicephalus adspersus. Next base: position 7,292,751 of record NC_092863.1, on the reverse strand, counting down.
TGGTTCATTTACTACCCATTTACTGCCCTCTCTAACCCCACTTTCACTGGGTCACATGGTTGACTTCCATCATGTAACCTCCCCAAGACTGACTTATCAGAAGATTTGTAGGCAAACCAATTCCTGTGCATGTGTGGTTTGTTCTATCTACATTGATATTTTAAGGGTTTCAGTCATGTTTTATTGGCTGTGCATACCTCAATGGGTAGAATTCCTATACTGCTGACACTATAGGAAGCAAAACCAAATCTGAAAACAGTTTATCCGTGAGCTGTCCCAAAAACGATTAACTCTGCACATCATGGAACAACATTTTGATGCTTTTCCCACCCTGTCACCGTTTGATTTTCCCTTTACTTCCTCTTGATGACACCAGGACAGGAATTAAGAGTGATCTTCCCACTACTAAGACAACAACAAAACCCCGACTGGGTCTAAAAAGATAAATATGTGAGCAAAATTAATTGCATTTTTTTTTTTAAACTTACGGAGGTGGAGAGGTTGCCTTTTTGCCGAGTCAGATTTATTGGGCTGTACAAGAGGAGCGAAAGACACAGCCAAGATCTTCTCGGTCTCCCAGCTTGAAGAACCAGTACGAGTGATCTTTGTCAGCTGGATGGGACGAGAGGGATACATTAATTGTTTGTAATTTAAGAATTCAATGTTCATTCACCAAAGCATCTCTAAACCCGAGAACACAAAATGTAACAATCTAAAGCTTACCAATCTCTAATTATGATGGCTGCATTAGTTTTTGCTTTCATTCGTGCCAGCAACACACTTCCTGTCCACTGGTGTTGGGTTACTGGACTTTAGCTTCAGAGGATCAGCTTTATCACCCTAGGTCAGTACTACAGTACAACCGCCTACCACCATCATATAGAAAAGTTTGCTCTTGGGTTTTGATGCACTTCAAGTTTCATAAACCTGTGATGCTTTTTGGTTTGTATGGGACCATCCCAGGCCGCCCTGAGCTCCTTACTGGGGGCTGTCATTCAGACTTGCCCTTAAAAATACTAGTTGTCTGTGCCACGCTGACCCAAAAGATTCAGCACTAAATGCTCCTATCACTTGACATCCCAGGTCAGGGACATCAAAATACCAAACAGCCTCCATTTTTTTTTTTTTTGGCTGAAGCATTCTAGTAGCCTTTGCCATGCTACAGTCAGGGCTGTAAATAGAACCAAATGGCCGTGTAGTGGAGCAATCTAGTACACCCGGACATTTAACAGGAGCTACCTTTTCCTCCAAAGGCATGACAAGAATCCCGCCCACTTTCAAGAGATTCTTCATGTAATCTTCATGCTCCTTCTGCACCCCGGCCCCGCAGTACACGCGATCATAGGCAGAGGACTCGAGAGAAATATCTAGGCAGTTGCCAGCCACAAAGGACGGCTCGCAGAACTCAAACCTAAACATAAAGAGAGAAGAAGAAAATCGATCACTGGTCTTAAAATGAAACAAAAAGCCCATTGTGGTTGTGAACAGGGAAGCGGTGGACTTAAAGTGAGACAACAAGCATAGACTTTTATATAGAGAGAACCCCGAGTTCCTGGAATTATACAAAGTAAGGCAGACTGAAGGCAGGTTACCCTAGGTGCCCGTGTCTGCTACCAGTAACCAAAAGGGACAGTGCCATTTTTGTATAGCAGCTGCACACAGAGGGTCCGATTGTTAAGCCAGGTGCAGCCAGTTCTAGAAATATGGGGGGATCCAACTTTCCATCCAAATTATTTTACACCACAGCCTCATACAGCCATAGATATGTTTATAAGAATTCTTGTTCCAGGTCTGTAGTGCACCTGTATACCAGAATCCACATTAATATTAGCAATGGCCACCACCTTGACTCTTTCTCAATTATAAGAAAGTTTCACCTGTCAAAGCTCTCACTGGTGTGGACAAACTGTTCCAACTTTTGCTTGGCATATTCAATGACATCTGGGTGAAGCTCAACACCATGGTTAATGCCAAATGGTCCTGAAAATACAGAGGAAAGTGTTCATGTTGTTGCAGCGATACACAGAGAAAGTACCACAGCTAAACACCAAAGCTTCGTGTGCACAGACGTCTAAACATGTCCGGAACCCCCCAAATCTGTTCTGGAGCATTAATATGCTTTGAGGTGTGTATGGTGGGTACAGGAAGAAGGCAAAAAAGGTTTTAGGCTAACCAGGGAAGGGAAGTTTCTTTTTTTTCTGTCTGGATCACATTTGGAGAATTTCCCTTGCTTCTTGCTAGTGAAAACAAAGAAGTTGTAAACCTATCCAAGTTCTTGGCTTGACATTTACCTAAAGATCTGTAAATTCTACCATTAAAGGATGGCTCTATTCATAATTATTAGTTCCGTGCAACATGGCGGCTACACATGCAGGATTCTTCTACTATATCTACTATTCTTCTTCTATATCTGTCAGGACTGTTGTAGTGAGCCATCACCACCAGATATGCCAGGTAACCTCCCACATTAAATAATGGGTGCCACCTTACATAGAAAATACAGGAGTCTGAAAAAGGATTTAAATCCATTGACGTCCCCTTCAAAATAGCTCGTTCTTCATTACCAGCATTGCAGGAATGCTTCCACATACCTGATAGAACAATGTATGAGCATACATAGGACTCCACAGCAAAGAGTAGTGTTCTCCCTAGGCCCTTTTAGCTGGGCGCACCACCCGGCAGTTTTCAGTGACCACCCGCCTATTTTTGGGTTGTTACTGAAGAGTTGGGTCACTGGGGTTGCCACCTGCCTACAGTTTCTTACCACCTGGCTTAAAAACAGCGGAGGAGTATCATTAATATCCATGGAAGGTGGTTCACCAGATTGGTTGATGACCAGCATACCACTACGTATGACCACACCAGGGACAAATACCCACATTAGTGGACTTTGAGGTTTGACTTACCCAAGATCAACCCAACCATTGTGCTAAGGTAGCCGGTCCCACTGCCCAGATTAAGGAACGACAACCCTGGTTGAAGCTCCAATGCCTCCATCACTTCAGAGTAAATGCACGGCGCAGAAAGATGAATGTTGCCGTGCTTCCATGCCAAGTCCTTGTAGGCATTCTCCTTAAATTCCTCCAAGTAATAGTCAGCCCGGTCAATGGCTCGGAAGGCCTGCTCCACCTCCTCAGTGCGAATGTACTGAGCTTCCTTCAAGTTGTCAATCAAGTCATCGTTGTCTTCACCGGCGCTCACAGCCCCTCCCATGGCGACTAGAATTGCCCAAGCTGAAAAAAATATAAAAGATATATATAAGCCACAAACAACAACGGGAGGATTCCATGCCAGCGTGTCCAATGTGATCTGATGTAGAGTCAACTGTTTCCTAAACAGGGTTTGCTAGGGGCTCCTAGAGCAATCCCCCTATGGGGCCACTGATTACAGGAACAATTTCTAGGATTAAAATAGCTTGCAGAAATTTTCTGTTGGGTTTTTAGAGCAGCTCATAGAGCCCCTCCATGACAGGTCCTCTTTATTCTAGATTTAGACTGGAACACCCCGCTGTATTTCTGTTTATTGTCCAGTATCTGTGTACCATGGGGGAAATTTCCTTTCACTTCCTATTCCAGAGCAACAGGAAATGAGAGGAAATCTGGTGTGCCCATTAGAAGATTTCCCATTCTTACATGTCCAGGGGGCAACTTTCTGAATTCCCCCATCAGCGGCTTGGCATTATACCATCTGCCCCAACTCCACACTTGTACTGCAGGGTGCTGGGATTTGGGGGGAGAGGGGTTTGCCGTCACTTTGTGGCCCCCGTTAGATGACTTTGTTGGCATCTTGTTTAGATTTAGGATTGGGGAGGGCGGCTCTGTGCACACAGAGAAAACATACTGCAAGATGGGCGGTGTGCTGGATCCAGGCTAAAGAGGAACTCTAATTTCATTTGTTACTGCACCCCATGAAGATTTGTCTCCTCTTGTAACTCTAATGTCTCAGGATGAGGGACTCCCCCAGCACCCCCCATTATATGGGATGGATGAGAGCAACACACAAATACCCCAATACAAGGCTCCTCCCTCTGACATCACTGAGCATACCCCAGCACAGGGCAGCTCAGGCTCCTCCCACCCACTGATACCCCAGCACAGGGCAGCTC
>NC_092863.1:7202997-7288213 GCF_032062135.1 Pyxicephalus adspersus | reverse complement strand
CACCCACTGATACCCCAGCACAGGGCAGCTCTGGCTCCTCCCACCCACTGATACCCCAGCACAGGGCAGCTCTAGCTCCTCTCACCCACTGATACCCCAGCAGAGGGCAGCTCTAGCTCCTCTCACCCACTGATACCCCGCACAGGGCAGCTCTGGTTCCTCCCACCCACTGATACCCCAGCACAGGGCAGCTCTGGCTCCTCCCACCCACTGATACCCCAGCCGAGGGCAGCTCTGCCCCCACCCACTGATACCCCAGCAGAGGGCAGCTCTGGCTCCTCCCACCCACTGATACCCCAGCACAGGGCAGCTCTGAACCCCTGCACTTGCTGACCCCCCGCCTGGCTCCTCCCACAACCCTCGCTCACTACTTTGAAGACAACAACACTGACAAGCTCCGCCCCCTTACCTGGAACACGAAGGACAACTCCCCGCCACCGTATCCCCAAACAAGCCTGCAGGCCTTGCACACCCGGGCCCCCTGAGCTCTGCCTGGGGGATGGGATACACCCGAATCTGCCCTCACCTCAGCCCGCACAGACCCGCTCCCGCTCCACCAGCTGACCAGCCGTGACGTCACCAAAGAAGCTAATGAGACACTAGAGGACCGCCCATTTATCCCGAGCTCCGCCCCCTATGAAGTGTGTATACATCACATGCTCTGCGTCGGAACGTCCTATCCCCTGGCCGGTGGCTACGCCCCCTATCTCCGGCAGCTGCGCGACGCTCAGTCACGTGCACAGATGTCTAGAGGACCTTTAACTTAAAGGGACAGTACCAAAAAAAATAGAGATTTCCAGTATTTGTTGTGGAGCCATACAATCATCGTTGGGCATACACTATACAATCTCACCTTACAATCATATAACTCTAACACTGCATGGCTTTCATATGCAACAATAAAAATATGGAGATTCTAACCTGGGACCAGTGCTGCAAAGGCCAGACTGCTAACCACTGAGCCACCTTGCTGCCTGCTTATTCAATCACCCATATATCCCTTAATTTCATTAAATCTCACCTATTCCTCTCTCATTCTATATCCTCCCATCTCCCTTCAGGGATTCCTCCATATCACCCTGTATGGGCCTGATTTATCAAAGCCCTCTAAGACTAGAGAAGATAGACTATCAAAAGAGAACCTGGGTGATCCAGCAAACCTAAAATCCATTCTGGATCACCCAGGTTCTCCCATGATAGTATATCTTCTACAGTCTTGAAGAAATTTAAGTCAGGCCCAAGGGATTGTACAGCCCTGCGTAATATGTTGGCGCTATATAAATCCTGTTTATTAATAATAATAATAATAATAATGATAATAATAATAATTGTTCCCTATATATTCTAAAGCTTTTAAGACTAGAGAGTGATCCAGCAAACCTAGAATAGATTTCCTATTAATAATTTTCCATTTGTTAGCAAATGTTTTCAATCCTGGGGAAAATCCATTCCAGGTTTGCTGGATCACCCAGCTTCACTGATGAAAGCGTATCCTGTCCAGCCTTGAAGAGCTGTAATAAATCAGGCCCAATATATCTATATCTTCTCTCCCTATTTCTCTCGCACTCTATAAATCCCTCTATTTATGTCGCTGTCTCCATAAATCTCTATTTACCCCCCCTTCTTTCTAACCCCCTCCCCAAATTAAAGACAAATTAATCTCCTCGGACATGGGGGGTATCTGTCTGGGAGCATTGATGGTGTAACACAAAGGCAGGCCGAGGAGAAGTCATTCTATTAGGATAATGGAGGACTATTGTGTGTCCTCAGAGATCTGCAGCCGCCATGGCAGAGCCCCCATTCATGGTGTCAGTCACATGTCAGTCACATTAGGGGAGGAAAGCCAATCACTGGCCAATGGTAAACCCAAAACGACGGCCTTCCCCGGCTGCTCACAAAAGCAGCCCAATGATTTCCATATCTTACAGACTTTTATATCCGTCCATCAACGTTTAATTGGTGAGCAGTCTTTAATTGGCTGGCCATGCACCTTGCAATCTGATTGTACAATCTCGTGTAGATATACCAAAAACTAAACAGCACCAGAGCTTTTATAATTGGATAGCAAGCTGTCCCAATGTAATTTCCTGTGTAATGATCACATTGTAAATTAATATCATATGTGATTAAAATACGATGCATAGCCAATCATTAAAAAAAGAAAATGCTAGAAAATAATTGATAGAAATGAGTGAAAATATTGCATAGTGTATGGGAAGCAGCAACAATAAAATCCATCGATCCCGAGATACCGTCACTTTAAAGCGCGACATAGAAAACGATGGGATATCGATTCTTTTATAAGAGGGCCCCTGTGTGTTTCTAACAAAAGCCCTGTCTTGTTAAAGTCCTGTATCACTCGCTCGCCCCTCCGTCTGCTCCCGCCATCAACCCCAATTTGCACAAGAGTGAATTGTCACCCCAGGGAGCTGCCCCGTCCGCACCAAAGGCCAGGAGTTGGCCCATCACCATTTGCCCCCCCCATGTCATATCAAAGGACAAGCTGGAGGAGTTTGTCTTTCCCATGGAAATCCTTCTCACTTCCCAGATGTCACCTCTGCTGCCCTCTCCGACATGAATACATTAACACGACTTCTTAACAATCCTTCCTGCCAGGTTAAGTTGGATCCTTTGTGTCTCCCCGCCTGGCCGGGGGTTGTTTAGTTTCTTCGCTGGCCGACGGCAGATCGAACCAAAGAACCGGTAGAAAGAAGACTGACTATCATGGGAAAACCTGGGTGATCCAGCAAACCTGAAACGGATTTAATAATGATTTGCTATGCCGGACCAGATCAATTTTGGGTTTGTCTTGGAGATCTTTAATAAATCAGTTGAGTCACTGACCCAGAACAAAAGGGCATTTCTCTGACTTACCATAAACACATTTAGGTCATTGACAAATGATTGAACCCAATACTTTTTTTTCTTTCCTTTTATTGCCCCATTGCAACATTTACTTTACTAGGAGTGAGCAGAGATACCCCATTCTTCTGAGTACAAGGGAGCAGGTAAGTCAAGACCCCTGCTTTCCACAAGGCAGCCAATCAACTGACCCCATTGCTGTCATGTGATAGTTGTGGGAAGGAGATGCTAGCCCTGTGTAAGCTCTGAACAACGCTGGACTAAATGGGGAAACTATAAAGTGGGGCCCCAAATGCTCAGCTTCCCCTTCTATTCTCTCAGTTGGGGCCCTGAATAAGTGGCCAATTCTGCCCACCCTTGATAACAATTGTTTTTGATAATTTCCTGCCCTGAGAAATGCCACGCTGCATTGTTGCTGCAAAGAGGCTGCAGGAGTTCAGTGGCAATAAAACCTAACATAAAAAGTAAAAAGGGGATAACAATGTATTTCATTATAAAAAATGACTCTTGCTTACAGTGCCCTAGCAAATAATTGTCACCTAGTGAAAGTTATTGATGTATTTTTATTGTACATTTTGTTTCCATAATAAGCAATTTTCAAAAGTCCAAACTTTTTTTTTGTATAAAGTAAGAAGACAAAAGGACTTTTCCGTTACCTCCCATCTGCCACTTTATTTCCGAGGACCTGATTACCATAATGAGTGCAACAGCTTAGAGTGTTGGTGACAACTCAGCATGGTTGTACTGAAGCTGACCAGTGTCAGGGCTTGAGAAATGGAAAAACACAATCCAGGCTCCTCTTTGCAACCTTTTCCAGTACCAAGGATCCGAATCCCGCACCATGGTTAAAGTGCATGTAAACTCAGACAATGAACTTCTCCTGATAGCTCACTTTTTGTTTCTTGAATATTTTATGCTGTAGCAAAGAGAAATCCTGACCAACTTCTGTAAAATCTGACACTTCCAAAAGTGTCAAATTCCTGGCCCCTGGCTGGTTGTTTTTATCTCCGTCCCCACCCCCACAAGACAAAAGGCCATAGTATAATATAGGGGCTGGATGATTGAACCAATGAGGAAAATAAGAATGTTTAGTAATTTGTATAAATATATAAATGGCCCATACAACTAAATCTGGAATGTGATTTACCTAAAGTCACCAGAAATGACAAGGGGGCGCTCTTTGCAGCTTAGGTAGAAGAAAACCTTATGGGAAATAGATTTTGTTCTGTAAGAGTTGTGAAAAGGGCCAGGAACATCAGGAAAAAATGATTTGTTTTTTTGGAGTTAAATTGATCTTTTTGTTCATGAAGCATGTGGAGTTACTTTCATAATCTGATACATAAACTGTTTTATAGACGCTCCCCACTTCCCTAAAATGAGCAGTTTATGAAGAATAAAAGCTCTGATACTAATATGCAATTGTTGACTTATTTTTAAAAAAATCATCAGCTAAGCATTAATTTACAGTCTTCTCCAATCACCAGGGATAAACAACCTGACTTTGACTGGGTGGGGTCCTGGAATATTTTAGATTTGGCAGTGTTTTATACAAGAAAAATGTTGTTTTACAGTGGAGTTTTACTATAAAGTACAGATATCATTTGCCCCCTCACTTGTAGGTAAGGATCGCAATAGGTACACCCCACCTGTGTAAGGACTTACCATTGCCCAATGCATCTCCGGCACCGATCCTCCGAGCACCACTGGGCTCGGCACTACTGGGACTACTTCCAGCTTCAGACCTGATAGACAAGAAGAAAAAGAAGAAGTGCCAAGTATGGCACTGGGGTGATTAAAGTTGGGTTGCAATGAGTATATGTTCATGGCACATGTCATATAGGGATGGCCATTTGCATTTCTTAACTAAGGGTGGGGAAATCAGGGTTAGGGCCTTGGAGTCCACCGGAGAAAGTGAGGAGGACCCCGCAGAATACAAAGCTTATCTGGCACAGAGGCATTTTTGTAAGACAGCAGAAGCCCACAGGAAGGCACAAAAATTTGGGGCATATGGCCAACTGGAGTTTTATTCTGGTTCTTCTGTGGGTCAATGAGAAGTAAAACTTTATTATATATGTACAGTTATACATTAGTGTTGTAAGAATTCCTTTTATCGATGGGTAACCTATGGAACCTTTCCTTAGAAGTAGGGATGCCATCCAACCTTCTTTCCCTTCCTAATGGAGCCACCAAAAGATGACACCCACCTTCTGCAAGGTGAACTCAGTCATCCAATCCCAGGAACCAAACCTTGTCACATGGCGTCTATGCAAATACTGACTTTCAGAAGTCGGAGCAGCACAACTGGTTAAAATAAAAAGCTTGCCCGAAACTTCTCCTCTGGCAGGACTTGGTGTAAATAACAAATGGGTGGTGCAGCCCAGCTATTGTCAATGACATATATCCTGCCAACATCCTGCACAAATCTGCTAGGCCAGTTTCCATAGCTACTGAGCACTGGTGGCAGAAAGAGCATCTTTCACAGTGTAATCATTCATTCTCTGTTTGCTCAATCTTACCGGGACTATTTATGTACAGAACCAGGTAGTGCAGATGCAGAATACAGATACAGTAGGCCGATACGGTGTATGGAGGCGCAGGATGTCAGCTTCTTAATCACCAAGTGAAGGTCAGAACTACAAGACCCAGCAAGTTCTGCCAGTAAGATCCAATTAATAAAATGCTTTCAGAGTGTACAGGTTGCAGGAAATGGAATTTATTTTGTTTGAATAGCCATTATGATGGACCTCAGGGTTCTATACCCTTGGGGGCCCAGAATAAGGACTTTGGGGATTCTGGAACAATGACACACTACCACTTGGGGTACACAACGACACCCTGACACTTTGGGTTGAGAACAATGGCACGCTTCCATTTGAAAATGACAAAAGAAGTCCAAGAACAATGACACACTGATACTTGGGGTCCAGAACAATGAGAAAAAGACAAATGGGGTCCAAGACACCAAGAACCCAGTTTTAAAATACTGATGTTTTGGAGTCACATAAAATAACAAATGGGCACTTGGGGATCCCAGAACAAAGACACGCCCATATATTTAGGACCCAAGAATATTAACACTCTGTCAATAAGGACCCAGAGAGGGGCAGCACTATAATGTTGGGGTCCATAGCAATAACATCATGACACTTAGAGGTCTTAACACAATTACACTCTGATACTGGGGATCTATAACAATGACATAAGGTCTTGGAATAATGACATATGACACTTTGGGGTCAACAGGAGTGATACAGTGATATTTGGGGTTCACAGGAAAAGGACACCCTGATAAATAGCAGTCTCAGAACAATGACACCCTGACACTTGGGGTCAATAACAATGGCACACTGATACTTAGATAAAACAGTAATGTTTCAATGTAACATAAAATGAAAAACTGACACTTGGGAGTCCCAGAACAATGACACATAGGACCTGATTTATTAAGGGTCTCCTGGGTGATCCAGAAAACCTGGAATGGATCTGGTCCAGGATTTAAAGGATGAATGGTCCAGGATGATACTAGATTAATTTAAAATCACAGGATAATTAGTATGGCATTGTTTTTGGCTCCAAAGTGTATGGCACTGTTATTGGATTCCCACATCAATGACACACTGACACTTCAGGGTGATAGAACAATTATACACTGACACTTGGGGGTACTAGAACAGTAATACACTGACACTATGATAGAACAAATATACACTGACACTTGGGGGTACTAGAACAGTAATACACTGACACCCGGGGATGATAGAACAATTATACACTGACACTTAGGGGTACTAGAACAAGTATACACTGACACTTGGGGGTACTAGAACAATTATACACTTACACTCGGGGATGATAGAACAATTATTCACTGACACTTGAGGGGTACTAGAGTAATTATAAACTGACCCTTGGGGTGTACTAGATCAATTACACCCTGACACATGACGGGCGATAGAACAATTATACACTGACACTTGGGGGTGCTAGAACAGTTACACTTGGGGTCCAATATGATACTTTGGACATTAGAACAATGACACACTGGCACTCAGGATCCAAGAAGAATGTAACATGAGATTAGGTACATGTAAACGTTTTTCCCAAGTGCTCTGGGTCCTTTGCTCGATGCGTGTATTTTTTTAAAATGGTGCCGAAAAAAAAGAGACAGCTTTCCGCAAGTAGAACATGACCTTTATTTCTGAAGTGAAGTCAGGTTGATTTTTGAAAGTTCCCTGAGACAGGAATCACAGTATCTGAAAGATTATCACAGAACAACAGCAAGTCAGCCTTGACCTTCATTGCAACCTTTTTATTATTAATAATATTATTTTTTTTTGTTTGTTATTTTACTTTAAATATTAACAGGAATTTTTTTCTCACATAAACAATCACAGAACAGACTCACAAACATGACAAAATAAATATACAAGTTCACAAGTTCATTTTCTTTTTTTTTTTTTTTTACTTAAATAATTAATAAATAAATACAGCATTTTAATATACTGTTGTCAGTGCCTGGAATATCGTGGCCCTTTTTTCACGGTGGTGAAAGATGCAGTAGATTGTGAAAATTTACCACTGAAACTTTCATCAGCCAAAAAAGGGATTACATAAATTAAACAAAAATTACAACAAATAAAAACGAAAGCAAAAAATAACTTTTTTTCCCCTTTGCCCAATAAAATGAAACTAAACAAAAATATCAAAACTCCTGCTTTATAAAATATCTTTAAAAAAATCCCATTGCTTAAAAGAATAAATAACAAAATATATAAAAAATAACTAGGTTTCTTCAAAACTATTAGCTGTAGATAGTGTCTTTTATTTTTTCCCATGGAATATAATCTGTCAAAAGTTTTTTTTTTAATTTATGTTTTTCTGTATTTTTCCTTTTTTTTAATTTTTGCTCTTTCCCCTTTATTGACATGTGGTGTCCAGTTAAAATAGGCAACAAAAAAATGAATAATTTAAAATAAATGTTAAATAAATATGACATGTTCATGTGTGGAGCGAAAGAAATAAATTACAACAGAACTTGTTACAAATTAAATAATTTACACAAATAATTAATAACTATCACTATGGGTTTTTTTCGGTGGAAGTGCAGCTGTTCTACAAGTTATTACGCTAACTTCTTCGTATTCACTAACCTCGTGGATTCTAGTTACAAAATTAGGGCTTTATCTTTTTTGATTTGCAAGTTTTTAAAACCAGACATATAAGGAAATAAAATTCTGGATTTTTCTTTTTTTGCTTGTTTAATTTTGCCCAACCGTTGAAAATTCTTATCCACGGAAAGCCTCGGTGCACTAGTCAGTAGTTCTCGAGTTCATGTAGGTCTTAAAGTGCACAGTGAGAAGTGAAATGATTTTTTAGGACCCCCCCCCCCATCAGTGCTTTGTGTCATGCAGTGACATTTTCAGTATTTAGTATCCCCCCAAAAAATAAGATTATATAGGTGGAAACGAGAGATGATAATAAGGTAAGGCTGGACATAGCGAATTGATTTTTTTTTTAAATGAAAGAAAACACTTAAAACTATTTTTGTATCTCTATGCCTAAATACAATAACCTATTATCTTTGTTACAAAATAAATATAAAATACAAGCTGTTCAGAACTCTGTTGGGAGTGGTATTATTTACAAGGAAATGATTCCAGAACTTTGGACCTGATGAAGGTCGCCTAGTGTTTTTCACTAGCGCTCATAACCACGGGTTTTAGTTCATGGCCAAGACGTAGATATTCATGACTTAGCCATAGCTAGGTTCAGGCATAGGTTATTTCTTTATCCTTCTTCAGTGCGCTGCAGGCATGGGGTTTACCTGTTTATTGTATCTGGTTAGCTAAATTCCAGACTTATAATAAGTTATATGCATTCGCAATTGGATTCAGGACTAAGGCCCAAGTATAGTTACATGCTTAGCTGTTACTGGAAAAAGATTTAGGGTGTCTACTTGGTGAACAGATAAAGATCCCTTAGCTGTAAGTTTTATTGGAGAATAAAGACAGGTTACCTGGTTTCTAAATTTCACAGCTTGACTTCCACTGTGGCATAGCCATGGGTCACCTAGTCATTTACCTTTCCTTTAAAAGTCACCTAAAAGCTGTTGAAGGCCTACTAGAGAATTGGAAAATGTATTGCAGTTAATATACAACTGGTTTTCAGCTGCTTTCCTGAATAATAAAAAAAGAATTAGGTTAACAATAACAAATTTTACATTTAGGCACAACAGACTCCATAAAACACAACGGATATTAATGCCCTCGTAGGCAGGATGGAACTATTTTCATTCAACAAAGCAATGGCAGCCGAACAAAAGGCACCCCATCCTACCTGCAAGATGCAAAAATATCGCTGCTTTACGATTCTTGCACTGCAGCACACAAGGGACAAGAACGATACAGAATTTGAAAAAAATCATAGACACGGTAACATGACACAGAGACCTGGCCATCCCACATCCACTTGACATAGGCAAATTCATGTTTTAAGGACGTTCACATCAGCAATGCATTATGAAGCGGCTAGTTACCGATCTCCAACTGCTCATAATAGGGTTAAGACACACGCAAAAAAAAAAAAATAGGAAAAGAAAAAAGCGCAGTTGGTAACTCCAAAAGCTTTCCCTGAGAACCGATAATCCTTTGCGCTTCTGTCGTAATTATAGAACTGCTCTTCAAATGTTTCTTGCAGGAAAAAAAAGTAAAAAAAATAGTGAGGACTCTTCTTGTGTATAATACTTTGTCTTTATCTTCCCCTGCCAGACTTCGTCACAACAGAACACAATAACTGACATGGCCCAGACAGTGCATCCGTGAAGACAGCAGTCACATTTTGGCTTCCGGTTGAGTACGGTCCATGTACGAATCTTAAGATATTTGCCACAGTCCAATCATTTTTCCGGGTCCTTGTACACAGGACGAAGATGGTGGGGGATTGCATTTGACCGTTATCCACTCAATAGGAAACCTCCTTTTTGCAAATGATCCCCAAATTCTGTCTGGTAGCCACACACAACTGACAAAAAAAATGCAGTTTTTGTCCAACTTTTTGGGCTTCTTCATTTTTTTATTTTTAATTATTTTGGTCCTTTAAGTTTTGATTCAAAGCACAAACCGTGAGGATTTGTGAACCTGAATACTAATTGGGAAAGTCCATCTGTTCCCTTTTTATTATTTTTTTTTTAGACCTGAATACCTTTAACTGCTTGTTTGATAGTTTCAAGCAAAGCTTTGTTCTCGGGGTTTTGGTAACACTCTTTGTTACTGTACATGTCAGTGAGGGTGTTGACATAGGCATCGAAATTCTGTTCACTGATGGGCTCCTGTTGGTAAGAGCAGAGAAATAACAATATTTAAAAAAATTATACATATATATCTATAAATGTAATATTGTGGTGTTTATTCTTCATTAAGACTTATATTCTAGGCCAGTGATTCTCAACCAGTGTTTTTCCAGAGGTTGCAAGGAGTTCGATGAGCAATGAGCAATTTGTACCTCTCTGGTCAGTATAAGGGACTCCAATGATCTTTTTGGCTATCCCTAAGGGAGACATTCTTCCCAATGGCCAGCAATGTAAGAGTCAATCTTCCAATTGACCACCATGCTGTGGATATAATAATAATAATAGTGGTACCCTGAGGTCTTGAAGGGTATTTCCCCCATGTAAGAAGTTCAAGAAAGGCTGTCCCAGAAATTTTAATTTTGGTAGTTTTTAGGCAAAAAAAAATGAATGGGAAGCACCACCAAATAGATTATTAGTTCTATAAACCAATTTTTGGTGTAAGTAATTTTCTGTTTGTGACTGGAATTCTGTCTTGTCCTTAAAAAGAAGTTGTTTGCGTTGATCTGTGAAACAACAACTTACCAGGTGTGGAAGGCGAATGTTGGTAAGACTTCGTATGAGGGCCTGACTTAGTCCAGAAAGTTCTACAAATAGGGCCTCGTTTTGCTCTTCAATGACCTTGTTTTCCTCTTCAATGTTCTTGAGATTTTTCTCCATTGATGTTATCTGTAATAAAAAAAATATTAATGGTAAATGTAATCTTATAAATCAGTAAGACTGTACTGAAGTCTAATTATAATATTACTGAGAAGGCAGTTTGTCTATTAGCTATAGACATTACTAAGAATGCAACCTATCTATTCAATATACCAGTGACGTCACTGAGAATGTAACTTATCATATTATTAGGGATTGAAAACATCACTGAGAATGCAATACAATCCATTCACTGGAGACACCATTACCACATAGCATTTGGTTGACGTAGCTATCCTATATGCTGAATTTCAAAGAATTAGAGTGGCTTCGATAAAGGTCACTGACCTGAGACTGTAGGTTCACCATGTCTGCTTCCATCTCGGTGTTGGACTCTGTGAGCTCGTTAATCTCCTTGTTTAGTTGTTTAATCTCTTCATCGTTCTCCAACACTGCAGGAAAAGCCATATGTCAGGAAGGTGCAGGAATCCAAACCAAATGTTAATTGGCATTCTTTATAGAAAGCTCGATTCTCCATCGGATCAATATTTAAATATTTATTTCATGATTATATTTATATGTTAAATCTGAAGCAGTAAATCCTACAACTGGACCATTTCAAAGCAAATTCAGCCCCCTATTTTCATCCTTCTATCTCCATAACTATGTGCAAAATGGAAGTGTCCAAAACATTGTACATTTTCTTCTTTTAAAACTTTCTTTTCTTCTGCTAATTTAAGGTGCATAAATCTCCACATACGAGATTTGAAGAACAAATTTCTATGAGACTTTTGCATACATAGGTGAAAATGTTGAAAATAGCCTGTTCACACAATGGATATTACTTTAATTTTAGATATAGTGGTCCTTTTAAAACAACTTATAAAGGTGAACGTTGTGGGCCACAAGCAGTTCTTTGTGGGAAAGTGGGCCACTGTAAAACTTTTGATTTCTGCAGGTTATGAACTCCGAAGCACTTACCATCACTGGTTTTGAATTTAGTTCCTAGAAGCTCATCACCTGAGAGTTTTCCCTTTTTGGAAGCAAAAGAAGCCCGTGGACAGCCAGACAAGCTATGAATAATAAAAAAAAAAACGAGAAAAAATTAGTATAATTTTACAATAAGCAAAGATTAATGGCAGACACTTAGATAAATTGCAGAAATAAGATGCAGTGCACCTTGGCAGGGACAACATCCTCTAGCATACTTTTGAGCAAGTCAGCACAAAAACGTACTTTAGCGTTTGTTTCCCCATTCTTAGGCCACAATGACAGCTAGCCCAATGCATCACTTGAGTCTACACTGAAGCCTTAAAGTATGTGGGATGTGGACATCTTAAAAGGCTTCAGTACAATTCAATACATGCACAACAGCAGGAGGCAGTTTATCATCAAGTGCTGTGAAAATCTGTAAGTCACGGCTTCCAAAATTCAAGATGGCAGCACAGAAGAAAGGAATCACTGTAAAGATTTGGGTGAGTCCTAGTTCTCTGAAGAACTGCTCTATACCCTTTACTGAATGGCTTTCAAGAAGGTTGTGAATATCATTGTGTTTCAGACATGATGAAGGTTAATGAGAGTTTTTTGATCATCTGTTGGCTAGGTGTATGGCCTAATCAATGAACATCAATATATATATAAAGTTTCTTTACCTGCGGTGGGTTAAAAAGCTTCCATTTGCATGGCCTGATCCATCGCAGCCAGGGGTTGGGCAGGTGGGACCCTCATTTTTCAGAGACTTCCAGGAGAAGGCAGATCCGTTGAGTGTTCCTTCTTTCTGCCTGCGAGCAGCTAAGGGGCAGCCGGATGCACTGCGGTGAGATGCATATTTTCCACTGATGTGTCCCAGTCCATCACAGCCAGGCACTGGACACCTGTATGGAAAGAAATATGTTATATAAATGTTGGACACCAAAAAATATTAAACTCATAATCAATGAAATACAGAATAGCCAAGGGCTTGCCAGCTGTGCCTCAATGGGAAGATTTTCCCCAAAAACAAAAAATCTCCTGAGTATCAAATTGTCAATGGAACATGTGTCCTCATTGGAAAATGACCAATGTATTGGTCAGATTGAAAAGACAGATGAAACAACAGGAGAGAATCATATCGGAATACCTAATACAAGCTGGGTTTCATATAGCCCAGGCAATTAAAGGCAGGTATACACAAAGTACTTTCTTTTTCCCTTTAAAACCTGGGCTATGTTGTAAGAAGTAGAGTTTTAAAGAGTCCTCTTTAAATTGTAACTCTGTGCCGCACAATTTCCTTTTATTATTGTCATCGGCAGGAACCCAGGAAAACATTGCATGTGAGCTGATACATTTGCAAGCAAATTAGGAGATCCTCAAGGGAGGGAGAGCGCCACACCGCTCCGGCGGTTAATCTACCAGATTTACACGGCTGTTAGAAACTTTATGACATGTTTGAGGAAATAACTCACAGTGTTGAACATCTGTCTGCTGTGCCCCTTCCACCCTTGGAGGATTCCCTCTGATATGCTTACAGAGACGCTCTAGTCACAGAAAAAGATCTACCCGAATAGTTGTTACAGAGGTTACCAGACTGTCATATCTCCTTCTGTGCAGCCAGTCCTTGCACTATCAGTGTCTCTGTATATAGCAGTTTCATCTGTGACACTGCCATTGCTGCAATAAATCCTCCCCAGCTTTCTCTAAGCGTTAAAACCTTTTCTAAAACTACTATCATTTCGCTTGTGAACATTTACACACGTTCACCTTTATATGTAGCGTTCCCATGAAAAATGTTTCTGCTTGTCATGTGTGGGTAATTGCAACGAGAGTAATTTGGGTTAACATCTGCGATGGTTTCTTTGAAGGATGATTAACGTGGCGGCAATGGGTTTGGAATTGCTCGTTGCCCAGTGGGTGGCTGCATAGCTCAGTCTTGTTCCTGAGCATCTCGTGGTACCCCGTCGTTGCTGCAGAATAGCTTCCATTCCAGGAAAGTTAGCCCAACCACTGGGAATGACTATTGATAGAACGCTGCTCGCCTGCCCCTGAGGGACAGAGGCACTTGGCAGCTGTAGGAGTTCATAAATGTGTCGCTTCTATGTGATTCCCTCACTGTGGCGATTGTCATTCGCTGCCCATGGGACCCTGCCATCTAAATGAGTTTCATTTTTCATCCCTGGCTGATATCGCCCTGGTGTGTGCCATTACTGAAATATGTAAATGCTTTAAAAGGTGACACCCCAGTGATTACAATATGTAAAACTGTAGTCCTTGCACTATATTCACAGCAAACCTAGCAAAGCAGCAAAAAATCTAAAATTCGGCTGACATATGGGGTGCCTGCACTTCTTCCAGGAATGGAGTACCGTGGGCTCAAAGGAAATGTACAAAATGACATGACTGATGTTCACCCAAAGAGAACTGACAGCACTGAACCAAGGAGGAAACCTTGGGGAAGGATTAGAACCTTTGTGTCTTACCCGGGCAACTGCTTACCTTGTTTCTGGACCTCTAATCACAGGGACAAGAAGGGAGGTAAATTATCCCTAATGGCGAGGGGATCAGAGAAATATAAACCTGACAAAATGACTTACTTACCTAATGTCTCTGGTAAACTTAAAAAATGGCTAAAGTTGTCAATATTTTTTTAAAATTTACATCAACTTGCCTAACCTTTATGGTGGTGTCACAAAACTTACAACAATGTCATTGCGTTTAAAGCTCGGCAAGCTTTTTTGTTAGTTTTATGCTGAGCACGTTCCCATGTGATACTCACTTCAGCAGTTCTGGGTCGTCCTTGTCATCTTTTGTGGGTGTAACCTTCATTCCGCTTTTCTTGGCACGAGGACAACCTGACAAGCTGTAAAAGGAAAGGAGAGGATGTAATTATTGCCGTACGGTGCCCTGGGATAACGCACATTTTATTCCCGTGATTCTGTTTACCTGAGTGGCCTAGCAGAAACTACAAGGAGGGTTCTAGGGGGAAGTATGGCCAGTGAGTCAGACACTGCCAGGTCCTCGGGGCAATTAAACCAATCACTCTTCTCAGAGCTATACAAATGTGAAGGCTTCTCATTCCAGGAATGACATCAAGTCATTTTTTGCTAAAAGATTTTCAGTTTGGAAAACAATGCTTTCATGAGATGTCAGAATTTGGTGAATGATAAAAGTTGGTGTATCACTTAGTGACCAAAGTAATGAGCTTTTCATACTTGAGTAACCAAGTCTGTCCATCTGCCATGGTCAATACAATGGGGTCATATTCTCTTTGTAGGTTTATCATAAATAGTAGGAAACACCAAAAAAGAGGATGCTAAGGTGGTTGGAAACAAAGCCACAAACCATGGTAAATTCTTCAGGAAATAAAGAAAGCAAGGACTTGATATCATTCACTAGGCTTTATCTATACCTAACATAACACTTTCACAGAACCAGAGGGAAGGTCCACCAAACATCTAATATTTGCCAGACCTCTTAGTTTTACCATACTAAGCAAAGTCAACATGGCTTTCTTTCTAGACTTATTATAATATAAAACTATTGTAGGTATATTGTATAACCTGCAGAGAGAGGAACTCTAGGAGATTAAAACAAACTATTTTGCTGCATCAGTAAAAGGAGGCCCACAAAATGACATGACTTGATGCTACGCCTTGAGGAAGCAACATCTACATATTCGATGTTGCTTAACATAGAACAGATTTGGCTTAATAAGCTGCTGTGGGGATCATGATGCAAGTCATGGAAAAGGTTATTCCTGTAGGATTTGGGTACTTGTATTGGAAGGTGGTTGTAGTAACGTGGCTCAGGATATAAAAGGAACACGATGACATCTCGGGGGAACATACCTCCGATGAGACGCATAATTCCCTGTAATGTGTCCAGACCCGTCACATCCTGGAGTGGGGCACCTGGAAAGAACCAAACAAAAGAAGGAATTTAGGATCCCAGTTTAAACAAACATTCACATGATATGTCTTACTTTCAGTACAATAATAAATAATTTTGCATTCATTAGTGGAATATGTTTATGTAAAGAACAGATGTCAAGGAATCACAAAATTGTGCAAGACAATGGTGGACAATATAGACAGTATGTAGCTGTTTTATGACATATATACTGCACAAACTATCATCACAATACAACAATGAATATTACAGCTGATGGTGAAATTCATTTTTTTTGCAATAAACTACAGAAAACATTTCATGCAAGCAGCAAGGCAATTAGCCTTAAAGAAAAATAGACAAAATCTGCTTAGAGTTGGGTTTCTCCATCACATAATTTACAATATATTGAGATTGTTTTGGAGATTGAAAGGTTGTTTCCACCTTTTTGGGAATTCAGATGGTTTAGGCAAAATTAAAGAGACAAATCATATCTTTATTCTGTGTTAGGCCGGTACAGGAAGGGAAAATACACATTGTGCCCGTGGTGTGTTCATGCTATGTGTTGGCTTGCTAACTACAATGTAACTGGGAATGGAATTACAATGAAATATTCTGAAAGAAGTTGGATTCTTTCTGTCATACTGGTTTACCAATCATGGAGCTATTTTATTCATATATAAGTATGATTGTTTATTAAAATTAATTTACTTATGGTTTTTCTGTTTTCCAAAGTTGGGAACATTCTTTTTAGACACCTTTCTCCTACAACCAGCCTTACCAGTGGCAGTAAGTTCAAAGGATTGGAAGGATTTTTTACTATTAACTTTATATTTGAATTCCCATGTCTTTTAACATTTTTTTATGTACAGTGTCTTTAATCTCACCCATCAAATGTTTGAAAAAGAGTGGTGGACACGCTAAACAACTGTAGGTTAAACCATGTCTTATGGTCCATGTAAAAATATTTAGTTGAAAATTTGCCAGACAATAATTCTTACAACTCAAAACCTAAATCTTACGGTATTGAACTGTATTTGCACTTTTAATTTCAGAGGTAACTGGGTGGAATATCAGGAGGCACAATGGATATTTCAAAACACTGTACAAATACCTCTTAGTAGGATGGATATAAGAATTTAAAAACATGAAAATGTATAATATTTTAATAATTTGGAAACTTGCAAAAAGGTGGAATTGTCCCTTAAAGTGCAGGTGTATTTTAGGTGAAACACAATGCTATGAAAGAGGAGCACTTTCCAATGATAAGCATCCTGAATAGATGAATTAAAATCTAACCAATGACATTACAAATTGCACAATGTAAAGGTCTACTTGAACATTCTATCCAATCTATATGCAATTAAGCAGGTCATTGTTCTAGAATGTGGTTAGTAGATCAAAAGGGAATTATACTAAGGACTAAGGCTACGTACACACGTGCAATACTTATCGTTGGAAAAGAACGACTAACGATCGATCATCTGATAATTAACAAAAAAAGTGAACAAGGACTGGCCAACGACACTGATTACCAAGAAATGTTGCTGGAAACGAACGTCTGTCCCGGTGGGATCCCGATGGGATTTGGTGACGATCGTTCGCAATCTATTGTATGTACGGTCGTTCAGTGACCGTGGATTGTTCTGCAGTACACTTTCTCCTGTACACGTCACTTCCTGCATCGTTCAAACGATGGCATCTAGCGTGTGTACACTATTGGTGGATTATATTTGAACGATCGTATCATTTCAGCATGTACAAATTTGTGCACCATACGATCGTTCAAAATAATCATGAATAATCGTTGATCGGTCGTTAATCATTCGTTTTCAAACAACATTTAT
The DNA here is from genome assembly GCF_032062135.1 of Pyxicephalus adspersus. Classification (NCBI taxonomy): domain Eukaryota; kingdom Metazoa; phylum Chordata; class Amphibia; order Anura; family Pyxicephalidae; genus Pyxicephalus; species Pyxicephalus adspersus. Next base: position 7,270,657 of record NC_092863.1, on the reverse strand, counting down.
TGCACGTGTGTACAGAGCCTAAGGGAACCAAATTTAACCTATATGCCTTGTTACTGATTGTCATGGCAGCTGCTCACAGTTGGGTTGTGAGGAAGTTAGCTGCAAAAAAAGAAATTTGGTAAACTATTTCACAAACAAACTTCGATCAGCTGTCATGAAACCATAAATGTGGAATGCTTAGAGCAGGGTCACGTATAGGCTCTTTGTTTAACTACCACCAATGACTTTATTTGAATGGAGTTTGCAGGGAAGGTTACTCATCTTTCCTACCCTTTATATTAGTAGCATACTGTACTGTGCACATTGATAGAGACAATCAAATTAGGAGAATCTAAGCAGATTTTGGCACCAAGCAGGAGGATATAAGAGCAGGGAAGAGGACAGGCAAAGGCAGCGGGAGTTGCAGCAGCAGCAAGGGTGAACGTATCTCAGTGCAAACATACTTGAGATCAGCAGAATGGGCAGCCATGAGATTTCTGAGACTCTTGTCAGCAAGAGGACAACCAGAAAGGCTGAAAGAGAACAGATAGAAATCCGGATAAGCAAAACAAAAAAAAGGAGAGTGCGGGATAGTACTAAACAGCCTGCAAGCCAAAGCGGAGTAGAGCATTAAAGAAATCACTAACCTGCGGTGGGAGGCATAGTTCCCTGTGATGTGACCGCTGCCATCACATCCTGGGGTAGGACAGCTGTGAAGAGAGAAGATTATATTAGCTTTTTTGGTATAAAATACACATCACGCAAACCTATCAAGTGTCAATGATCACATGACTAGGAGATAGAATTTACTAAAACTTGGACTTGCACTGCTTGCAACAACCAGAGTGCAGCTCATTTACCTAAAGCAAGTCGGACCATGAAACATCTGCATGAGTCGGACTGCATATCTTCTTTATTTTTGCCAGAAGGTAAATCACAGAGAGCCAGGCTCATTTAGAAAAATTGCAGTCCAGGATACTGCCCATAGCAACACTATCAGCACTACAAAAATTCAAGATGAATGATGATGGAAAGCATAATTTATTATTGCGTTTTTATAATTATGTCCCGGTAAAATCACCTTACAAGTAACCAACTGGCATAGTACCACCTGCCAATTGGCCAAAACCTGTCAGGTTTAGGCCTAGGTCCAAGTGAGGTAAGTGCAATTTTCAGAGTAAGGATAGCAATTATCATCCCCCTTGTGAGTGGTAAGCGGGTCATTATAAAAATTTTTAGGTGCTTTTTGTGTTGGTGCGTAGCCTTATTCCTGTATAAACTTTATAAACTTTAGCTTTGAAATCAATAAAAAAGACAAATGAGCTAAAAAAAAAAAAAAGGAATTGTTACTCCAAATAGACCAATTAGAATAGCTGTTTGAGTTTCATTGGTTGTTACTAGAACAGTTTTAGTTTTTAGCCCACCTTGTTTTTTTCTGGCTTTAATTTATGAGCCCCAAATGACAGCCAGAAAACGCAATGCTACGGACACTCATCACCCTCTAACTTAAAACGCAATGTGATCCTTAAAAACGAGAAATAAAAGACCACAAGATGCTTTGGAAGGGAGGTCGAAGCAGGTGGCATCCGGGGAATAAAATCTCGAATTACTCTCTCTGCGGAGTTAGATGTTCTAGGGTTACCTGGGCTCCTAAAATTAAAGTCTCATCAGTTTTCACCAGCCTTCTCTGTTCCAGGAAACCTAGCCAGGCAGATAATCATCTTATCTATTTTCTAACACGTTATTTCACACAAGGAAATTCCAACAAGATGCACAATCTGGATGGAAAGGGATGAAAAAGTGCAGTATTGGAATGACCACAAGAAACCTAGGCCGTAATCTAGTATATGCTGTTTGGAAGGGCTAAAAGATTATAATGGGGAGGCATATGTATTATTAATTTGGTGGTAACAAATCAATGGATGGGTGGAGAGAGAAAAAGTGGTAGATGGTTCAGGTGCAGCACCTTGTGACCAGCAAAGCTAGAACCTTCATCAAATCAAAGGTCTATAAGTATATTTTATAATTAGGAATGTACAATATATTGCTCAGGAATGCCTACAGGCTATTGTGATTAATCTGGAAACTTTTGACCTCTGTGTGTAAACTATCGACTGCAAATCTGCTAAATATGAAGAATTTCAAAAGAAGAATGAAATTAGGGGGTTGTGTATTTCATATTGTATAAAATGTAAAACCCATCTCCAGCAAAAACCTCCAGGCATTAGAAGTTCTGTCAGTATTTCACTGTGTGTCCTGAGAAAAAAAGTGTCTCAAAACAAAACCAAAAACCAAATGGGGAAATTACATATTTTGTTGGGAGTAAGAAAGTATGAAACCTATGCAAGGATTGACTTGTGTTCTATATCCTCATCTCACTCCTTGCCCAGGTCAAACAGAAAAGGTAGTAAGGGAAATCTCCCAAACAGGAGCAACATAATTTTAGCAAGTTCTTTGCCATCTGTTTAAAAAGGGGAGATTTTCTGCAACTTCCTGTCTAGGTGACAAGTGTAAGACACAACAGAAAAAGAAGAGACATACTGAAAACGTGAGGTTCTAAGAAAAATGTTTAGCCGGAGTAGGGTTTTAAACTCCCCAATGCCTTTAACAGTGCAAATTCATCAACCCACATAGTTGTTGCTTTACCAGTTCCCAGGAATCTTTCAAGATGAGCCATTAATATTGTTTCACGCTCCAAACATTGCAGTCCACACATTTCCTAGAGTATGTATCAACGCAGCAAAAGAAGCCATAAATGTCTTGGAGAATAGCAAGTCTGGTTTGAAGTGGAAAGCTAAATTACTACATTAGTTGGCCTATCGAGACAAATTTTGTAAGATCCCCAAACTCATGGTGCTCTTGTTGTGCAGATACACAGCTCCAAACAGCTACATCATTCTACTTTAAAGATTTAAGCAGAACTTACTCATTCAGGAGAGCTCCTGCCTTTTTTCCAGCTTCTCCCCCTTTTGGACTTGCGCACCCCCCATCACGTACTGGCCGAAAATCCCGTTGAGCAGCAAAATATCTGGGAAAATATCGGTTTCAAGTAAGTTCAACGGGAGGGCCGTCTTCTGCCAGACTTAAAGTGTACCCATCCACCTACACATGGTGGAGGCCGACATTTTAAAAGGCTTAGCCGTCGCTCACAAATAAGCAGCTGATAACACCGAGCGAGGGTCCAGCCAACATGGCTGCTGATGGGCTGCTCCATTGTGAGCACACGTTAAGCCTAAAAGATGTCTTTCTCAGCCTTGGGTGGGTGAAGGGTACACTTTAATGCAGGGGTACGTCTCGGCAAAACAGGGGACCCTTTTATGTTTCTTGGGGGAAAAAGGAGCTGACTTACCTGGCGCTCTAGGCTACAGATTAGGTCACTTTCTTGTGCCTAATTTGTAGCCCAGAGCAGTTGTTCACAAATGCAAAAAAACAATATCCTACAGCTTATCATTGTGCAGTAGTCAGTAGACTGAAGCCTGTCATCTTGGTGTTATTCAGTAAGTTATATCTATACCTCATATTTGAAAACCAGTATTAAACAAAAACATCCTAGACAACCTATGAAACTCCATCTTGTCCACTTACCTGGACTTCCTATCCTGCCCTTACCTGGCCTTCCTAGTATGTCATGACTGAACCTTTAGAAAAGTATCATGGGTTTGCCTACTAGTTAACCTAAAACTCACATTTCTGGTTCCCAGACTAAGCTATTTATCCATACACAATCTATTTACTTAAGTTCCTTTAAGTTTTACTTACGTCAGTAGCTCTTTCTTGCTGTCCTTGGAAAGAAACTTCAGTTTAAAGTTGCTAAGCGTGACGTCACCAGGATATTTGCGGTCTTCAAAGTTCTCCTCCTGCATCTCTTGATCATCAGCTTCCGATGAAGCAAAAGAAGCGCCGGCGGGCTCAGACTTAAAAGGAAAATTTCACAATTAAGTTTAACTTTTATGTTAATTTGTAACTCTGCATCACCAGACAGGGATGAAGGAACATGTCCTCCGCAACCTACTTCTTCCGGCTCTTCTTCCCGCTGGCGATTTGGCTTGGTGTAGTCGATGGGCCCATCCCAGTCATCTTGTCGGGAGGTCTGGCTGGACTGGGGTGACGTCATGTTGCTGCTGGTGGCACTTGTGCAGTTTTGGCGTTGGGACTGTTCTGGGGATTTCATACTGGGACTGCTACTGCAACTGCTGCTACTGGGAAATGTGCTCTCCCGTTTCCGGTGTTTGTTCATGCTTAAATCCAAAGTGCCATTTTCATCTACTTCAATGTCCATTGACTGCAACCACAGACAGATTTTTTTTACTAACTGGATAAAATCTCCAGAACAGGAAGGAAAGAGACCGAATTTGTCTATTGCCAATAAGTATAAATAACCAGCTGGAAACATATTTATGATTACATTCATTACCAATGGGACAGTTCTGCACTTTTCAGTTTTGGCTTTTATTTGAACATGAACCTTTCACCAACCTTGGTAATTCAACTAGACAAAAGGACCAGTATAGCCAACTATATAGGAAACTGAAACAACATACAAGAGTAGCTCAGCTCCACCCCTTTCCCCCCATTGTTCCTGTAACATGGCAGGTGGGCTAAAAGACCAATTAGAAAGGTCAGGAGGGGGGCTATTTTTTAATAAACAGGGGAATATGTCCATGCTCACGGAACTAATTTATTTTAGAATCAAACTCACTTTGTTTGGCTGGTCCTGCTGTTTCGTGCTAAGATTCTCTGGCATCTCCCAGCATCGGGTGGAAAGGTTTAAGATGGCTGTCGCCGCCATGTGAGCAGCCTCTGCATCATGGGTGTAGTCAAAACCAGAGGAGGAAGAAGAAGTGCTTTTAACATAACTGCTTGATGGGCTGTGGTTGGGGGATGAGGCCTTTGGATATGGTTTAGCTGTAAAGGATTATAAAGCAAATTAACATATTTTTGTAACACCATTGGTAACCAATAACAGAGATGAGGTTTCAGATATATGTGTAAGGAAGGAAGTTAATGCAAGGCATATCATTCAGAGCCTAGATTGTGATATATGGTTCCAGCAACTGATGTAGTTTCAGCACAGAACCAGAAATCCAAGTTTCTGTTTTTGCCTGAAGTTGCACTCTAAAATCCCTCTTAGATGCCTTTTGAAATCATTGACTACGAGGAGAGAAGTCTTTGTCTGCCTTGCATGACTTCATTTTTTCAGTGCAGTTACCCTAAGACATTCTCTGCTAACTAAGCATATCCTATTACGCTGGAGAATTATATTTTCCCATGAAGGAAAAAATGACTCTTTCATTGGGGCTAAAGCGAGCTGTCAGCAGCAAAGGAACATCTGGCTAGCTGCCAACATTGCCAATGTGCTGTGTGTACGTTCGGTCTTGGCAGCATAGGAGGGTGTGCCACTCTATTGCAACAACCAGGCCTGCGTGCGGCTTGAGTGCTCCTTGCTAAGCATCTGTGGCAGGATTACATAAGGCTCTTCGAAAGTAGGATTAGTTATGAACACTAAGGACTCTTGAGGCCACTGACATTCTTAAACCATTTTCCTACAGCTTCTGTGTTGCCTAAAGCTTCCAACAATGCTTCCAACTGCAGACTGCATCAAAATTCCAAAAAAAGCACAAAAACACAGTTTCTAATTAATATATATTCCTTCCAAAATCATAAAACAATTTTTCAGTTCAGCTGCTAAAAAAATCTGCTGAATCACTCATTAGTTAAAGGCTGAAATGATGAGGGGAGGAAAATTTATTTTGAATTGGGCCATATTGATGAAGTAGTGGGTTCCGAAATAAAATACAAAAACCATTTATGACTAATGTAAATAGCGATGGTTGTTACGGTTTTAATACCAAAATCTCCAGTACAGACTTGGAGTCTTTTACTTACATTTAAAGGCTTTGGGTGAGTTTTCGCTTGTTTGAATCTTTGGGGCAATCAGGCGTTTGCCGAAAACCTGAGCGTCGAAACTTGCATAATCGAACGTAACCTTGGAGTACTTTTCCAGTTCCTTGGCTAGATTGGCTCTTGGCGTTGCAGGAACCATATTGGGTCTGTAGCTGCCATACTGAGGAATCTCCAGCTGCTTTACGAAGCACATGGGCCTGTTGGATACAAGCAGGAACTTTGTTTATAAAATACTTTGAAATGTTCCCGGTTTCACAGAACTCCTTATATGTTTGGTTGGCAAGTTCCTTAATCTACGCTGTGTAATTTGCTATGTTTAGTTGTAAAACTAAATTAATAACTGGCTGTAAGAGACTTCTCTGTTATCTCAAGCTTCCAGTATGTGACAGACAGCAGGGGGTCTACAATGATGTGATCAGGATCATCTCTTTGTTTTTCAAATTCATCAGTGAAAGGGGTTACCTAGTCTCCAGATTACTGAAAGATGGGCAAATGGGTACAATGCATCAATGTCTGGATGGAAAACTGAAGCTTTAGAAGCTGGATTTGCACATTAAAATATCTTTTTTTGGATTTAGCAGCATCTCCCCACTTTCCCTTCACCCATTATTATGTCTATAACCTATATGTAGGCCATTTGCCCTTATCTAACCTGAGTATCCTGTCGGAGTTTGTGTTATTTTTGGTGAGATCTCCAGGCTGTTGTTGCTTCTCATGGGACCGAGCCAACTTTTCGGCTGCAGCGATAGGACATCCAGATAAACTAAAAAAAAAGAAAATGCTATTAAGTTTCATTATTGACGTAACTTGCAGTATCAAATTTACTTCATGTAATATTTAAAGGGCAGCAGTCTCAAAAATAACTTTTTTTCTGCTTATTCCTGGTCAACATTGGATAGGAAAAGATAGAATATACATATAATGAAAGGCAGGGGGTTCTCTCTAACTTTGTTCTCTTTCCAAAAGCCCTTTTAATCCATCCACCTCTCTACACCTTTAACTAAATTCTATAACAAGAAAACCAAAATACTTCTTAAAAGGAGGAAATTCTTGCCAGCTCATTAATTCACAAGGTTTTTTGTGCCAGTTAATGTGCTGAACATATTTCACATAGAAAGTTTTGTCATTATTTACATGTAAAATGTCCAATGGTCGATTTAGGAGAAATAGTCATTTAATTCCCAGCACAGTTACCTTCGGTGTGTGTTGCGGTTGCTGTTCACATGACCCTGTCCTGTACATCCAGGTGTTGGACACTTTAATACATTCTCATGCATGGCCAGGACTGTAAATTAGTAAACAGATAATGAGAAATCTGCACAAAATTTGGTAAATAAATTCCCCACATCTTCATCTTATTACATGTGGGTCTGTCACAGGTTATGTGTGACATTTGTCTCAGTTGGAGACAACAAGTATTCTTACTCTCTGGAGGGATCCTGTCCTTGTGAGGACATCCTGAGAGGCTCCTGTGATGGGGATAGAGGCCGGTGACATGGCCCGTGCCATCACAACCTGGAGTAGGGCATTTGATCTCTCGCTTTTCGGGTCTTGCTGCATCTAGAAAAAAAAAAAGGCAAATGTTTCATTTTCTAAATGGGGTGGAACCCTTTAAACAATACTTTTTAAATACATTTTTTGGAAGTATGGCTAAAGCCTAAACATTTCTTGATTCACTAAATAAAGAACACACAACAAGCTTCAGAAAAAATGTCATGTAAGGACCTATAAATCTGATTTGTATGTTATTTGTTTTTAATGTTATTCTAGTAGCCTGCAAAATACGACTCAGTCATCATAAAGATAGACCAGGCCTAAGTCAGCAAATTTTGAATAGCAAGCTTGCCTTGAGTCTTTAATTATTTTTCATTAAAAAAATATAGAAAAATCATATATAGAAAAAAAAAATCCTTCTTTATTACACTTTTATTACATTGTTTTATACAAGGTGCATAGGATGGGCCAAAGGTTTGAGGTCAAGCTGGTGTTAAAGATAAAATATCCTGGTATTACAAGCTCATAACTTTAATATGAAAAATATGCTATCAAAATAATTTAGGGGATCAGCAAAATTTATCAGTAGGAAAGTGCTTTTTTCAGAAAATTGATACAAGACACAACAAAAAAAAATCACACATCAGCTAAAAAAGACAGGGGAATCAATGGCTAGGATTGTTTTCCCCTCTCGGTTTGGAGGATCTGTTTCCGGTAAACCATCAGACGGCCTCGGAGGGATTATTTTACACGTTGTGTTCATGAAGCTCTCAGATAAGCGAGAACAAGCCGTGGAAGGGATCAAAGGCTAGTAAAATGCTTAAGAAGCAAAAGTTTTAATCACCCTTGGCAACAGAACAATGATCATTATGCCCAAGTGCATTACACAAGCATTTTAGAAAGTGTGTTTCCATCACTAGATAAAAAAATAGAACTTATTTTTGCAGAGTCAGAACTGTCAGAGCATTTGCTGATCATTTAAAGCTATACTCTGCGAAGATATGGAAAATATATATTAATAATAAGGAAGCAAACTAAAATTTCTGAACATCTGGAATGTACTGGTTATATTATTTATCATTGGTTACATGCCTTTCACAAGTAAATAAAAAGACAAACATTTTTTAATGGAACATGTGACTTAGTAATGACTACTCAATGTATTTTAAAACAAGTGATCACCAACCTATGTAGCTGCAATTGTTTTGATGAAACTTATCCTTAAAATGCAGAGCTTAAGTTCTTCTCAGAAGCTCATTCCACCCTGCATCCCCTTGCTCTGTGATCACATTAGAAATTTATGAAGAGGAGAAGCTGAGCTGTTTAGAGAAAGACTTGAAGGGCTTCAGTGCACCTGCTGTAAATTATACTCCATGTTGCTTGCAGCTATAGAGGTCAGTGAGGGTTTAAACGTTTATTTACTGTTTTTAAGACTATACACCTACTTGATATTTTGAGTGCATTTAAGTTGTCCTAATAACTAGCTAAAAGTACAATATTGGTCAATATATCATCTATAGTATGGTTTTTAACAAGAAATAAGAAACTAAATTACCATAAAAGCTTTTCCTCATGGTGTCTATTGATCTATTTTGCTTCTCATCAGATTGAAAGCTTTTAATGTTGTCCGTCGGCACCCTGCTAGGTTCCCGCACAACTTTAACTTGTTCAGCCTTCAGAGCTATCGCTTGTTCCAAAAGACCCAGGTTCCCTCGAGTCATCATGTCGTACATTTCAGACTCATCAGTCACCGCTGATTTTTGAGAGTGGTTGTCGTCATCTTTATCGTCATCCGACCTGACTTCCACAATGACCGAGTATTCAGGTTTTGGGCTGAACTGTCCTTCACAGTGAATTTTTGGGGAGCCCTGAGAAGCATGGGGGGCATCTTGTGTCATCATCTCTGATGTCTGTTCTTCTTCTTCATCACCATCTAAATCATCGTCATCCTCTTCATCAATGTCATCATCCTCTTCATCTTCATCCTCATCTTCCATGTCCTTTTTGCAGGTCTCCTCAGAGTTGACATCTTCTCGAGGCTCTAGACATGATTCACTGCTTCTTTCACTGGTCACCTCAATGACTTCTTCTGCATCTTCTGTTTGGATGATGATCTCTTTGTCACATACTTCCTCCACCGTCGCTTCCTCCACCTCTGGCTGGACAATCTGCACCACCCCAGAGCTCGGTTTGGGGGTCTCCAATTCACTTTCTGGCAAATGTCCTTCTGACACCAAGGTCTCTTTTGCAATTTGGCCCAGATTTAGGAGCGAATTGGCAATGATTTCTTGATAACTGCTATAAGTGGCTTTTGTGGGTGTCTCGTTGTTTGATGGTTGATCTTCATAGGTCTCTTTCGTGGAAGAGTTTTCAGCTGCAGCACAGAAAGAAAGAAAATAGGTTATCTTTATCGCGTCTGCAATTACTGCCTGAAACGTTCAGATCTGGTAATTATGCAGTTCAAAAGCACAGCTGGAACAAAAGCCTGATTAGCTATGTCACAGAGAAGCAACAAGAAGACTAGGTAATGGATAAACACCAAAATTACAATGATGATGTTTCTTAGAGAGAGACCCATTTGAAAGATTTTTGTTTGACACCTTTACGGCTGAAACTTTACAAACAGAAATCTGGAGCATACATTAAAGCATCAATCAAACTAAACATTAGGTCATATAAATGATTCGTTGGTGCAGTTACTGAAAATATGTAAATCCAGACCAGAACAGGGAAATTAGATGTACGCATTTATCTTGGGTTGTCTGTAGACTATTGATTTGCACCAACCATAGTTTTTAGCTACTGAAAGCTTTAAAGTCTTGGTGCCCAAACTATGGTCTGAGGGCTTTATGGGACCATTTGGTACTCATAGGTTCCAGGAGACCTTAGCCTTGATTCGTGAGGGACTGGGGATCTCCAAAACATTTATGTAACATGTTCTGCAGCATATCTGAAGTCTCCATCAACACCTGTAGCATGCAGTCAGTCTCTGACCAACTAATGTGACATCTCTGACATTGATATGGGTAGAGGGGACTCCTCAAAACAGTCACAGAATGTGGGTAAAGCATGGGACACTGGTGCAGAGTTCAGAGACTTACTCAGCAGTTAGCTACTTTAGGTACTTAGAAGCACATACCCAAAACTGAAGCAGACATTTTTAAATGGACCAACCCTTTATTAGTCATAGAAAGGTTTAGGACAAATAAGCACCTTCTCTGGGCTCAGGGCTGGGAGTCTCTTTGGGTTCAGTGCTTTCAGATTCCTCTTCTGTTTCTACTAGTGTCCCTTCTGAATCCTCTGTTCCTGATTCCTCATCTTTTACTTCTGTCTCTTCGCTGCCATCACTGTCCATGTTGTAACCCTCATCCATGGCCAGTTTGAGAGGATGGGACTTCCTCTTTGATGATGGGAGCTGCTCAGTCTCTGTGTCTTTCAGCTTGCGTTTTCGGGCCAGGGGGCAGTTCTGTAAACTGCAATACCAACAAAAAAACCATATTAGTACTGAAATTTATAGTGATCTCATGCACTGCTTCCTCCTTACTAACAAAGCTCCTATTGTTAAAACCAAAACTGAAGCTGGTTATCCTTTGACAAATTTTCTTACAGCAGTCATTTAGCAAGGATGCTGATTGCATTTTCCCTAATATCCAGATGGCCACTAGAGGGTGCACCACTTTGTCTCTATAGGACATATGGAAGTAAAATGTATCCCCATAAAAATCATTATATGTGGGTTTTATGCATAATGTAGCCTTACCTTCTGTGTCGTGCGTATTTCCCACTGATGTGTCCTGAGCCAATACAGCCTGGGGTTGGACAGCTGCAGAAAACAGAAGAACAAAGCACATAATTATGCTACACTGAAGCAAAAATTAACTATATCTGCTTATTTTTTCCCAGCTTACAGTTGTGCCACTCGCTTGGATCATGTTCTGGTGAACCATGTGACCCGGCCTCCATGTGTTTCAAAACAAATGAAACACTTCACCTACTTTAATTAATTGAGTGCTTCATTACCGTTTTATGGCTACGCTTAATTAAAGATTTGTATGTGGAGCTACAGAAGAAGACACCTTCCGTGCCGACATTAACTCGGTGACTGCATGAAGAAATAATTAACGAATGCTTTTTGACATCGTATGTGTGGAGGATGATAGCGAGGGGGAGGGAGGGACTCAAGACGCTTCTCATACTACATTTTTAATCACTGCATTCTTCTCAAATTTAATGTGTATACATTCTACTATTTAAGTAGCAATGAAAAAAAGGAAAAGTTATTAGAGACTGGTGAAAGAATCTGGCCCATCAATTTATTAGGGAACTGTGACATCACTAAAAATGCAGCCAATCCAATCACTAGAGACCAGTGACATCATTGAGAATGTGGCCTATCCATTCACTACTGCTTGGTGACATCACTGAGAATGCAGCCTATCCATTCACTAGTCACCAGTGACATCACTGAGAATGCAGCCTATCCATTCATTAGAGCCTGGTGACATCACTGAGAATGTGGCCTATCAATTCATTAGGAAACTGTGACATCACTGAGAATGCAGCCTATCCATTCACTAGAGACCAGTGACATCACTAAGAATACAGCCTATCCATTCACTAGAGACCAGTGACATCATAGAGAATGCAGCCTATCTATTCACTAGAGACCAGTGATATCATAGAGAATGCAGCCTATCTTTCACTAGAGACTGGCACAATGATAAGCAATGTATCTCATCATAACCCTTACCTTAAATCCTGTCCAATAATTTCAACTGGGATACCTGTAAAAAAAGCACAAACAACATATACACATTTACAAGAGCTTTCATGAAAAGTAATAAATTCTCTCCTGGGAAAGGGGAACAGGTAAGAGATGTGTGTAGCATTATTGGAAGTGTCAATAAAAATATGAAATAAGAAAATGGCAGAACTAGCCTAGGACTTAACCGATAATTCACCTCTCAACTATTCATCTAAAGATTCATGTGAATGTGGGCTCCATACACAAACCCAGTGTGTGTGCCCTGGAATCTCTTACCAGCCAGCCGTTTAGTACCAGCCCCATGGGACCCTTCACGCTATCTGTGCTCAGGACGTGAATCCTTGTATGTAATTAAAGGCTTTCCGGAGTTCACGCGGGATTAATGAGAAATCTGCGTGCATATTTGTTCATGAATCTAATGAAGTTAAATGGCCACTCTAGATAAGAACAGAAAGGGAACTCTTCTTCCAAATATGTTAGATGGGCCTTTTCTATGACCTCACTTTTTCTTGCTATATGCAGATTTTCCATAAAGGAGGTGACATAATTTTTTAGAACTGGTGTTATATTCTCGCTTTTAGTAATGAAAGCATTCCCAGTGCCAACACAGCTGCTGTGCAGGGGGTGAACATTTAGGAGGAATACAGAGATTACAGAGAGCAGACAATATGGTGAATCTACACATGCAATAAAGGGGAGGGGGGGGTCTTTACCTCTGATTTTGGATCGTGTGCGTGTCCTTTTATCATCATGGTCTACATTCATCTGCAACAAGAGATTTCATAGTGATGTATCTATGACAGTTTTGAAAAGCTAAACACACATTGATTCAGCTCTATGTTCATTATTATATCATTACATTTATTTTTAATAAGCAGTGTAGGCACCTGAATATACATGGTGAATGTGGGAGAAGCAGCACAAAGAGCCATTCCAATTTGTGCTGCAAATAAGCATGCTGATAAATACAAAGCAACATGGCTTATGCTACACAGTGCTTTAGAATATTAAATGCCATCTGGATATGGTGTATATCTATTTTATTGAACAATATGGTGGCCTTGACTGTAATAAAGGCAGCAGTAAAATAATAGAAAACAAAAAAAAAGTTGGTTATTCATTTTAATAAGTGATATTTTTAATTTTATAGATATTTTATTATAGAAACCCCAAGGCTCCCTCCATAAATAAATGGGCTGTTTGAGAGGAGCCAGGAGAGGGTATCTAAGCTCCGACAGGGAACAGAAGTGACTCCATATTGTTCTCTCCAGGGAACGGCCATGAACTGCTGCTTTGTATAGTGTTTGCATAGCAGGAAGAGTTCTTTTTTTTTTTTTTGCTCAGATTGCTCTCTGGGATGTTCCATTTCCTGGGAATGAAAAAGCCTTAGGCCAGATCTGCTTTGTAATTATTGTGCGTGCGTGTCCTATAGCACACTCGCTGATCTGTGCTGAATGCTCCTTCTGTTAATAAACATTGCAGACAACCAGTTTTTTTTAACACTGTAAAGTGCAGCAGCCAATAGTAATTAATTGGATTTCAATTAGGTGATTGGTTGCTAAGGGTTATTGCACATTTTGTAGTCTATTCTAACTGTTGTGTGCAAGCAGCGAATGTTTCTTTAAAGGGTCAGACTGTCCAAAATCAATATTTTAGTGCTTGGTGGATGCTAGAGAATGGATGTGTCCACCCTCCCCGTGCAGAGTTCCTGAGTCAGTACACTTCCTGTACACATAATGAGGCTTCCACCATCCTTGCTCTAAGTTCCAAGTCTGTGCATCTTCTGTGCCCATTATACCACTCACCCTGTGATGAGATCCTAAATCTGTGCACCTGCTGTACCCAATACAAGGGGTTCCTACTATTCTTGTGCTGAGTTCCTCGGTCTGTACACCTGATGTGTTCATTATGAGGGGTTCTCACTATGCCAACCCTGGGGTCCCAGGTCTATATGCCTGGAAAATATAGGGGCGCTACAAACACACAAATTCCCATTTAAACCAGGAACTGCGTCTATAGCAGGGACCTCAGTCACTGTTAATATTATAAAACCCCGGGCTGATTCACCTCATCATTTTCTATGTATGACTAAAGCAATGTTTGTGGGCGAACTGACCTGTAAATCTATTTGGAAATCCATTCACAATTTATAGTTAAAAAAAATTTTTTTAACACAATTTAAACACAATTTCTTTTCGGTATTTTGATCTTTTTGTAGTTATTATGAAGGCTAACTATTTGTTTAGCCACTAACTATTGAGGGGTTTCAGTAAAACCAATGTGGCATTTTCTTGATTAATTTTTAAAGAAACTGCATTATAGGTGGATGAGATGGAAAAATATAGACTAGATGCTGGTGTAATTAACTTTCCATTGATCTTCACATATGGGGAGTCCAATAATACCAGTTAGTATTTCAACTGTTTTTATAGACCATGTGACCTTGGCTGCCTAGACTGGGGGTTTATTAGTAGCTTTTTTTTTTTAAATTATTGGTTCTTTTTAATAAAAAAAATACTTTACTGATGTTTTACCCATTACCTATTGAAGTTAAAATTTAAACACTGGGTGCAAGCAGTCTTTTGACGTTTTTTATTAATCGAAAGTCCTGTTGTGTGGACAAACAATCGAGCAAATGTGAGCTCCCATAGTCCTGTGTTCAACCCCATCCCCAACAATTGGAAGGGCAGAATATCACTTGTGTGGGTGCAATGCTTTAAGACCAACAACCATGAGATTGGAAGGCTGTAAGCCCCATCAGCTTTTTATTTCTGTGTCCATATTCCCTCATTTCCTGTCTGGTGTTGTTACTGTGGCAGTAGGAGTCTTCTGTAAAGAGCATCCCTCTTAAAACTCCAGTCACGCGGGAGACTCAGAGGCATGTTTTATTTCGATGGTATTCACCTCCGGGGGTGTCTTCCCTGACGCTTCATTGAAATACCCCTGACAGCGCGTCCATTGTTAACACCATTCAGAAGACAAACGCGCAGCAGTGGCTTCCTGATCAGCTGACACAAAGGATGCCAAAGCTGTCTTACTCCAAATGACATTAGCGTGGGTGCATGTGTTTGTGTTCCTTCATTTGTGTTTATTCCTGGGCAGCTTGGAGTTTAATTTATTTAGGGTTCACTGTGTGACCCTTCCTTATTTTACAGGGACTCTCCCTAAGGTCCCTGATTTCCTGGAGGGTAAGCAACAAGATGCGCGCAATAATCAACAAAACATTTGAAACTTTTTGAAAGAACTTTATAAATGCAGTGCCCATTCTAGATTTCCAGCCAATAGCTGATAGGTGTCTTGCTGCCCATTGTATAAGATAAAAATTTAGTGACAGGTCCTCTTTGCTAGTAACGTTTAGAGCCCTTCCAAACAAAAATGGGTCCATACTGGACAATCAATGGGCAAGCTGTTCTTACCTTGGACTCTCGGCTGGTTAGTCTTGGTGTTGTGAGACAGCTTTTGATTTTCTCCCCGCGGGTCCACCTTTGGTTCAGAAGCTCACCTCGGAATTCATTTTCTGTGGAGAAACAAACAAAGGACAATTTTAGCAACCAAAAACCTTTAGAACAAGTCCGGTTGATTGTGACTTTCTACCAATAAAATACATCAGTTATGTTTCTAGAAAGATTTTAATGGGAGATCAGCAGTGGCAGCCCACATATTCCCTTTGCACACTGCGGAAAACCAATTGTGCACATTTATGCCAAGAATTGTGGCTGCAAACACCTTCCTATGGTCAGACTGAGCGATTATGAGAAATTCTTTTACATAAAGCAGTTTATATGGTTTTGTCACCCTGATGCAAAACAAGAAGGTGAAAAACAAATTCTTCTTGAAAGGACTAGCTTAGGTAAACCCTATGCAGCAGCTATATTGGAGGGTGGACAGTGTAGGGATTTATTGTTTAGAGAAGGCCGGTTTCAACAGACACATCATTGTAAAAGAACAACAAGTACCAGCATACCCTGAAATAGCCTGTATATTGCATGTAAGAAGCTGTTGATTTTATGGTGATCTTATTTGCTAGCCCTTGGCAGCTGCCTTGATAGGACTGGATAGATCACAGAGCGGCAGTGGGGTGAGGGGCTATGCTATTATATTGCTTTTCCCTCCGCCTTCCCTTTCTCTTTTGCATTCGCTGTAATGAATTTTGCCTGCAGTAAAAATGGCATTTTATCCTTCCTCTAACCAGGCCCAAAATGCCCTTTCTTTCCCTTTTGCTCTACAGTGAATGTTTGTTGCATGTCGAGCGATCACAACATGCCAGTCACGAAGGAACGGCAGCATTCTGGCGGTTTTAATGCTAATTGTGAATATTTGCTGCTGACAAACATGAAGGACAGATGACTGACAGCTGCGCTCCCCGACAGGCGCTGGCAAATCTCAAAGAGGAGCAGGTGGAGATGTGCTGCCTGTTTATCAAATGCAATGTTCAAATCTCTACAGCGGCACAAACCATTATCTCGGGCTGATGTTCTATTAAGCTCCGGCCAAATGTTTGGATTGTTTACCTGTCAAAAGATTTGTAAATTTAAGCTTTATGTTTTGTGATCCCCCCCATCACCTCTCATGACTGCAATGCTACAATATGGTTTCCAAAGATCTTGAAGACCCTTTGCCACTGTCCCGACTCTTTGTGAACCTGATCATAATGGTGAAACCCAATAGGGGTCCTTTACCTTCTGTAAATCAACCTAAGCACCTCTATCCCCCTCAGCTATCAGCTGCAAGTCTATATTAACTTTCAGCTGGTCTTGGCCAAGTTTATACAGATACAGATGTATGGCTATTATGAGAGCTTCCAAAAGCCCTTATGAGTTTAGAATTAAACAAGTAAACTAAAGAGAAGGTTCTATATTTGCCTGGAGGTGATCCATTACAGGATTTCTAGCATAAGAGAACCATAAATGCTGCCATTGCTGAGCTTTTGACAATGCTAGGACTCCAGATCTGCATATATGTTCCAGGTCAATGCATTTCTGAGCAAATGGAGGATAATAACAGCAAAGCCCGTAGCTTTTCCAGAGCTCAGTTTGGCAGTTCAGGGATTCTTTAAACTAGCACAGTAGTCACTTATTACTTACCAGAAACCACAGGATGAAAACCTTCCAACTCAAGCAAAGGGATTGGATTGATGGAGGTAAATGTGCTGTTGGCATTGTATCAAGTAATCATTTTAGACATTTGGAAGTATACAAAACCTCCAATCAAACTGTATTAAAAAATGATCTGCCTATAGAACCGCCAGTGTTCATTTGGTCGTTTTAATTGTACCATACACAAATAAAAAATTCTCATAATATTCCATAGACATTTGCAGCATCCCAGGTATGAATATGATCTCCTACTAATTTAAAGTTGCCGATCCCTGCAGGCAGCCTTTGTGTAAGTACAGGACATTTACAACCTAGGCGTAGAGCTAATGTCGTAGGCAACTGGCACCCCAAAAACATCCATCCACAAATATATTTGTTCATCATGCTTTAACTTGTTCAAAATCTTTGGAAATTCCAAAAAGCTGTCCATTAATGGGCATGGTACAGCAGGGAGGCTTAACCATGGTATGAAGAAATAAGCCCCAACGGCTGACGATACCGAGTACAATTTCTGTTACACCTTCCAAGCTGCGCTACGAGTGTTTAAGAGCCATAAAGTGATCGTAAAGTAAATATCCTGCGGATAACAGGATTGTTCATCAGCCTGCGGGTGGGCGGCAGAATCTGTGAATGAAAAATTTACAGCGCCTTCCGACTCGCATAGATTGGTAGTAATGTTTACATTTTTCATATGCTGCAGAAGATAATTCACAGAACACAAGCGAGGGTGACAGCCGCCCTAGGAAAGCAGGCACACTTACTCATAGCTGCATTTGCTGGCAGGGAAATTGGCAAAGTTATCTCTCCACGATAGCTTATTTTTTGAGAGGTGGGGGAAGGGAGAGGAAGCAGCCCTGACTATGGTAATGTAGCATTGCTCCATAATATGGCAGCACTTAGCAAGAGCCTAGTCACATGACAGCGGTCCGGTCACTTAGCATTAGCCTAGTCACATGGCAGAAGTCCGGTCCTTTAGCAGCACTCTGGTCACTTAGCAGCACAGTGCTCATAAGTTAGTCAATTGGTGGCATTTTGGTAACAGGGCATTCTGGGGAAATGCTATCCTATGGTTTGATGGCTTTACTTCCAAACATAACATCATTGCTGAGAGTGTGACATACTTGCAACACTTGAGGGTTCTGATACCAACACTAGTTGGAGCCATTCAATCAATCAGAAGCCAATCAATTTCCCAGGAAACAAGCAATGCAACCGGGCACAAAAATGGCCACCACAACAGCCCAAGGGTAATTATAAAGCACTCATTATTGCCCTACATTTAGTAGTCATTCCTACAGGGAGTTATGTCTCTTAGCTGACGCACTGGGGCATCCAGCTAATTAAAAATAGTGCTGGTTAAATATTACTCGGCTGCTTGCAAATAGTTACATCATCAAAGGTGTTTGAAGACTATGTAGGATAAGGTTCATTTACTGGAATTATTCAAATGGCCCCTCAATTCTTGCTATAGCTGCTGGAAAATCTAAACTTCTGCTCTTTGACAAATCTAATTTGGAGAGTATCAAGGCACTCACTTGGTGGCAGAGCTTATAGAGCTCTTTATAAAAGCTCCTGGCAAAGCATCCCAAGCTTTTTCTTTAGCTGCCTCCCAAAGACTTGCTTTGTGAGCCACTGGTCTGCTTCACCTTTCACTGTCCATTCACAGGATGGGAAAGGGACAAGACCTGTAAGTGTTAGGTCTCGTCTACAATGGAGCAAGTTTCCGGCTAAGCAATGAGATAAACCGGCCATGTTTCAGCTTTGCTTTACTTCAATTTCAATAACCCATAGAGAAACACAGGGCAAGCAGCATGCTGTGCTGAAATTGTAGCTAAGCAAAGCAAAGCTGAAACATCCATGGAGACTGCCCGCTTGCTTTTTATTAAAAAGCTTTTGCAGTGCATTTCAAACACTTTAAAAAGAAGTGCTTCAAATGCAGGTGCTTAAAGGGTGCCTGAAGCATTGAAGACTAGAACTTACTTAACTGCAGCCAGGAAACAAAAAATCAGGTTTCCCGTCCTGCCAGATGGGGCCGTGCTGTGTGGCAGAGCTGCAGAAATTTCAGAAATGGATGAAGAAAAATACAGGTAAACTAGATTTTATATTTGTATTTCATTTGTGCATTGGAAGTTCATTTTTAATAATCATACGATGCCCTGGTATAATGCCCTTTGACATGGTTATACCAATAATGCATATTTCCATCAGTCTTTATGTCCTCCCAACTATAAATTGGCATCACCCATTCTAAATCTGAATAGGAAGTTGCTTCCGATGCTCAGACCTGCGATGGGAGAGTGGGCAGGTTCTGGCATCATGACGTCAACCCACTCACCGGAGTCCATAGATTTAGTGGTCCATGAGCTCCAAAAGGTTGAGAACCACTGTCCTAAAAGATTCCGAGTTTAACCGCAACCAGTTGACTCACCAGTCATATCGATAGAAAGTATACAACTCATGTGTGTGTGAACAAATCTGATCTGGAGCTTGGATCTGTCCTGTGGTCCACCACATCCCCACCCTACAGTTGAGCAGAATCTCTTACTTGTCTGCCATGATTTTTAATGTCCAACCAATTGGAAAATCAATGGGATTCATTGGTCGAGTGCAAAAAAAGAAGCACATCTGTTCATTTGAGGCCTAAAAGTGTTTAAAAGACCATGCTGTATATCAACTGATCTTCTAAGCTCGGAGCAATATCAATGCATCACTGTTTGAACTGCAGCTAAGCCGCGTGAGGGCTCTTTATTAATCATCAGTGTGCTGAAATAGATTCTCTCAGTCATTCTGCGTGTTCATGGATCCAACCCACTCCCAGAATATTTTTTCCACACTTGCTTGTTCTATTATTATTCTGCAGCCAGCGAAAAACCGAGAAAAAGTGAAGAAAAAAAAAAAAGGATGCAGGGAGGCGTGAAAGAGCCAATGGAAACGGGTTGCATTACAATCTAGCGCACTGTAATAATAAATGATGGCATCATATATGCCTGCCCACTTCCTGGATGAAATTTGTAGCTCGTGGACAAATTGAGAGAAAGATGCATTGTTAGCAGGCAGGGAGGGGGATATAAAACAGTTTTTTTCATCTCCATTTCAGCATTATTGAAAAACTGCCTTTTTACAGGATTTCCATTTTGGCCAATTCCGAGAAGCGGCTGAAGAGTTGCGTTTAATGGAGGAAAAATAAGATTACTCTGTTTTAAAGGCTGCTGGATTTCAAGTTGGGTTCATGGGATGTATTGTTACTACAGATAACTAAAATGGGCTTATAGGTAAAACATGTAAATAGGGTGGATTTTTTCAGGGCCAATACACCTCTAATGATACTTGGATTACATGAAAATGCAATGTAACACTCATTAAATTGAATATTACATTTCTAGGTGCTTATCAGAATTGTAGAGGGTGGGTAAAGTCAGGATCATGGGTCCTGTATAAAGGTAAAACAAAAGATCGAACCATATGACATTATAAAAAAAGAACCAAATCCAGCTACTGTGATTTACAACCTTCATAAAGTACAAAAAAAACTTTCTATGTACTTTCAAGGAAATATATCCCAAGGCAACATGGAAGATGCCATCTTCTTCTGAAGATACCTGGTTGTTGATGCAATGGTGATGATACAATGACTTAAAATGTCTTCAAGTCACCGACAAAGAAGTGGAGACAGAGTAAAGCTCCTTGGTGAATAAACAGACAATAATAACTTTTAAAAGAACCTTGGGATTATATAAACTCTTTACGAAACCAAAAATGTACTGATGAAAACTGTATGTGAATGTGTTTGTGGCACTCAATGTACTAAAAAAAAGGTTGCAATAATGTAATCTGAGAAGGTTGGTGCATGGCGTAGCCAATCCAACAATATGTAGAGGAACCAGGTCACCTTCAGGTGTGCTCAGAGCCTATACATGTCCCTTGCTTGTCGTCTCTCGGGAATACAGTGACATGAGAAGTATGTTATCCGCAGAATGAAGGGGGGAGGAGGTGGGGACAGGACAAGAGACAAAAGCTTCGGCAGCAGGTTGAGAAGCGAGCAGGTGGGTCAAGTGGTTCTTATCTGCTGTCACTCTACGCCTTAGTAACCAGGGAATAGGAAGCAGACGTTAACCGTCCATCTGTCCTCGGTTGACAAAGTGAAGGTGGTGAGAGGAGAATTCATATTACTGGGAGGATAAAAGATACTCCCTTAGATATTGTTAGGCCTCTCTTGGCTGTTGATGCCACACCTCTTCTACCTGCAATGCTCCATCACCCGGGGGTATTGTTTGACCATCTGTCATTATGACTGTGGGAGAACAACAAGCTACAATGTCTTTATACCAAATGGATGAGATGTAAAACAACTACGTCAGTCTTTGGAACTTTGTATAAACTAGCTGGTTATCTTACAAGTCCACCCAACAGTTCTAGGTTGATTGTGTGTTGTCAACCTCTATAGTTTTTTTGGGTTGCTGCACCCCAAGAAGAATAAATGACCAAATTCAATCAGAATTTAATGCGAGACAACCATTTAACTGGTAGTTGTCAGATTGTCAGTCTTGAAAAGAAGAATTATCAGATGAGAAAAAGGTATGAGATTACTATTGTTGACCTACCCTTGTGAATATTCTAGGCCTTTGTCCACCACACTCCGACAGCTTTATCACTTTTACATTCACAGGTCTGGTATACAGATCAAGAATTCTAAGTTTTCCCTGACTTTCCTGACCTGCATTCTTATTCCAGGTTTTCAGAAAACAAAGTCAGCAACAACTAGAACTATTGTATAGAGGTCACCAATGGAAAGCCTCCATACTTCTTTCAGTACAGGGTTTTGTTGAGTGTTATTGGGTTGCTTCCATACAAAAGTAAAACAAAAAAGGTTTTGTATAAACATTACATCTGTTCTCTTGTTTGTACAAGTTTGCTACGCATAAAGCATGCAAATTTTCAACCACACAGGTTTGTAACATCACAATCAACCTTGTAAAACTATTTTTGCTGCCCAGAGCCAGAAGACTTTAATGCCAGAAATTGGTGACCCTTTCAGAGGACCTTTTTTTACTTTAATATTTTGAAACTATTTCTGAGTCCATTAAGTGGCTTTTTTAGAAAATGTCATCAGTATGCTTCAGGCAGGTGGAAGGGTGTTTCCAGTCTTTGCTCCCTTGTTGATCAGTCAGACTGTACTTTGAAAGTCACACATGCATCATATGGAGACCTTATTTATTGGTTTCTACTCTTGGCAATTAATTGCTAGTATTTTTAGCAGTATGATCTCCTAAATATTGGCCTTTAGCACCCTGGCACGCCCAACACCCATCCACAGAATGAAGATTGTGATTGTTCTAGTAGAGTCAGATGCCTTTATGCTACAGTAAATATTAAGCATAATCACCACAACCAATCCATTTTCTTTATATAGTACTAAAAGATCACCATAATCCGCATATAATTGTGCTGTTTATGTTTGCTGTATATCTAGTATTTGTGACTCTCCTCATTTCCATTTCCCCAGCACCGTGCATGTGATGATATCTCGCATGGTTCAGCCATTTTTTCTTTTTGCAGAAATACCTGCATAAACACAGGATAAATGTTCCTATCAGGATCGTGTTTAGCATTGCCTCTGCTGCCGGTCTCCATTTTGTTTCCTCTTGAATTTTTTTTTTTTTCCTCATTACTTTGCCTGTGATTTAGCATCTGAACCCTTTCACATTTAGCAATAACCAAATGCAAGCTGTGTACTTTAATCTTCCAAACACAGGCGCACCGCTGTGAAAATCATACACATGCGGCTCCCCCTGCATCGCGTGCCCCCATCCTTTTCCATTTATATGCAAATACCGACCTTTCACCCCAGCTGGCTATGTGCAAGAATATTCCTAAAAATGCAAATAAAAGCGTGCAGTCATTTTCACACTGCTGGAAGGTTTTATCCCCTAGTGTGAAAGTGAGAGGCCGGGTGTAGTGGCCGGAGTAATTATTAAGCTGGGGGTCTACAATGGAAGAACCACAAGATACAGCATGACAGGACAACCAGGCTACACACACTGACTTGGAAACATCTAGGGGATAACCTAGGTAAATGATGTCAAGTCCCAACCTCTATTGAGGTTTCCTATAGCAAACAAGAGCCCCCTTAAGGACCTATTTATTCCTAAATGTAGCGTCTTATAGCAAGCAGTCCATCTTTTGTAATCCCAGAACAAGATGGATGGCTATATGCTATTGACACATCAGAGTTAGCATTAGGATTCATATTTATTAAAGGCCAATGGATTTCCTAGCCTACATAAAAAATAAAGTCTGGAAATGATCGTTATGGACAATAAAGAAGGCTCCCTAGACTAAAATAGCCTAATAGAAGAATAGTTCTTGTTGGCCAAAACAGCCAAAAGGATTTTTCCTTTCATAGGTTTGTCATTTGGAACCAGTGGCCGGAAGGAATTGTGAACATCCATAAGGGGCATGCAGGTACGAGAAACATCTACATCAGGAAATGGTAATCCAGTTGACAAAATGGCAGCCCAAGCAACTACAATTTAAGTCACAAGTTCATAAAGAATGGATCAGAAAGCATTTGAGTAACAGAATGGCTACTGCAAATGACTGCATTTTCTAAAATAAAAATTACAATCTGATTGGAGGTTGATTTCAGCTCATCCAATGCAGCAAGGATGCACAGCTTGCAGTAGCAATGCCAATTAATTGCTATGGGTTACTCCACTTTACAGCATAAGGCCTGCAAGTGTCAGATTTATTTAAAAGATAATGAAATGATTTCCGAAACAAATCACAGAAACCGACTGTTATTTTTTTTGTTCCTATTAAATGAAAGCCGGAAGCAGAAACACAAGCAGGAAATAAGGGACAGCTGTGTCCGCCGTGCAATCTGGACAAGCTGATTATAAAATGTAATAGAAATTGAGGCAAAAGGCAGCCGCCTACCCAATAAATTCTGGCTTTTTAATAAATTACAGGCGCTTTAGATGCAAAAAGTCTGTGTTTGAACTGGTCCAGGGGACAGAGCTATATAGTATATTACGACTTCCTGATGGCTAATCGTCCATGGTTGCCGGTAACATCTAAAGGATGAAAACCCAATATGAAGCCTTATGTGGTTGCAGTACTCTACCTATAAACATTAGATGATGGCCATAGGTGGAATCCTAATAGCAACTGATCTTTACAAAAAAAACATGAAAGTTTAGATAATGTGTTTCAACTGGAAAGTTTCTTCTATTGTACCTCACAATGTATTTTTGTCCATCCCATCCTGACATTTGGACCACACAGCTGGGTTGGTGGCCTGACTTCATTCTAATTTGGTCACTTCTGTGATTGAACAATGCATGAACAGCAGAATACTGATAAGTCATCCCTTTGCTCTCTCCTCCTGATTAATGGCAAGTGCTGAACCTGAGCCATGCACCTCCAATGCTGGAGCATGAGAGGAAAGTTGCACCATAAACACAGCTGGAGTGTTTCCTGAATATCATTTTTCCTATCTTCTTGCCTGGATTTGCTGTTGAACAGTGTAGATTCAGAAAAAAAGGGGTTAACAGCTGAAAATATGTAAAAAGCATGCATGCAGCAGGCGTGATTCTGCACACTCAGCTACCTCTGGTGAGTCACATGATTACTAGCTATAATTCAAACGCTTCTAGTGCAATTTCACTCCTATCTAGTTACACTCAGGCGCACTCTCCCTCTGTGTTGCTTTTTTTTTTTTTTTCCTTTTTGCTTCTCATTTCCAAACCAGCATCAGTGTTAATAAAAGACTCAGCCTTGAAATGACAGAGAAAGGAAATTGATTTTTTTTTCCACTGCGTTCAAAAGATATTTTGCAAATTGCTGCACGCGCGAAACCCGCTGAAACGGCTGTAACTTCTTAGGTGCTGGAATATGGATCACGTACGACTTAAAGAGAACCGGTCACCTGTGGTTTTTTAATATGTTATGTATTTATATAAAACTCATGATTTTATAACATTATTTTAATTAGCAATCAATTCACAATACATTTAAAAACTTTCCCCTACCCTGGCCTTTTTCTTTGGGTACAGGTTCGTTTCTTGGATCTGCAAGAAGGTCTTTGAGTTAATAGCAGGGTTGAAAAAATAAATAATATGTTATGGCCAATTCCTATTTTTATTATAACAAACCCAAGATCCCAAAGTCTTTTGCCACCACATATCAATAGTATCCACCATAAAGGGCAAAGGAAAGTTATTGCTCAAAATATGCGGGCCGTGCAATTGACCTGTGCCATCAAATGACCCTTTAGCAACAGCTGTAAAATTTAGTAGATGTACAGAATCAAGAAACATGATAGGTGAACTTTTTTATAGCAATTATAATAAATTGTGCTTTGGATGTAAGAAACGTTTACCCAATGTGCCAGTTATGGTTGCATAGGTTAAAGTTCACTATGTCCACTAATGTGGACTTTCTTTTTCTACTCAAGACCATGCCTGACCTTGCAAGGGAGATAATGATTATTTGAGATGTTTTTCCAGGAGATTGATATTAATAAACCAAAACCATCATGTACATCAATCCAAACCAAGCATGTTTGTACATTGATCTTTGTTAAGAATGAACATTTAGTGGTCCAATCCTGCAGGCATGGCCACCATCTAAATTCTGAAGTTAGATTAATCTAAAACTTATGTGGCTCAAAGTAATACTCCACTTCTTCACCACAATGCCAATATTTCCTTGTACTTATACATCTTTATAGATATAAACCCTACTTCACCATGACCCCAGGCTTTTATCATTTTGCAACCTATTCTGCCCCAATATCTATGTTTTTGTATTACTCTGGTGTTATGCCGTTAGCCGTTTGCATAAAAATGCTTCCTTTTATGTGCTGCTTCCCCCCCAATCACTCCTGGGAAATGTATTGTGTGTAAGTGCCACTTATAATCAGGCAAAGGATGACTCCAGCAGCCATTTTGATGGATTCCATGCTTGCCGGGATTATTTGTGGTTACCAGTAAAATTAGAAAAAGCAGATGGGTCCAGAAGGACAGAGGATAGAAAAAATCCAAAATCAGAAATATGTACAGACTATCTCTTTAAGTCTCAAAGACATTGTTAGCACTTTGAGTCAACTTTATTCTGTACTGCAAATAATAAATGACATTTAGGCATTAGAACCACTATGCCATTTTATCAGGGCCTAGGCTTTTTCTTCGTCAAAGATCTGGGCCTTCCTTGTCTTCTCAAGGCCAGTCATCTCCTCCTTTCCAAGCCCTGGGCTTCCTCTCTCGCTCTTTCTCTCAGGCTTCTCCTTGCATTTTATTGGTCCCTGATGAAGTCTCAGCTGTTTAATTCTCAGTAATTATGGAAAGCTTGAAAAGTCTGGTGAAAAGTCACCTGGTCCTACAGCCACCTCTCGCCCCCCTATAACCTCGCTTCGAGTCATGAGCCGTGCAAATCAGCTGTTGGCAAGTTCATTTGTAAAACAATGGCGAGCTGAGGCCTATAAAAAGCCTATGAATGTATGAGGCAACAAAGGGAGACGGAGACTGTCAGGCGTTCGTCCTTTACGCTAAGCATAATAGAGACACAAGTGGGGCTCCAAAGAAAGACACTTAACCCACAGCGGTACTCCGCAGATTCCGTGTACTCTGTTGTATATGAGTGATATGAACAAGCTGAACTAATTATTTCTTCATGCTGGGCTGAAATTCTTCCAGCTCCAATGTATCACTCGAGGTTCCGCTTTATAGTAGATCGAGCAATCAGCGCTGAGTGAGATAGGGGGCACGTAAGTAATAATGATGTGTTTAATAAAGAAACTTGGTGGGTGACTAGCTAGGCGTGTTTCCTACAGAGATGTCTCTATGATTTTGCAATCCACACATCAATAGTTTTGGCACAATAATACATGTAAAATGGAAAGGTTTTCTGTAAAGTGTTGGCGGTCAAAGCTCAAAGGGTTAAAACCCAAAGTTTGTTGGAAACAATGTTGCCTGTAACCATTACGGAGACCCCACTTACTTCCTGTTCTACTGACTCATAATCAACACCCAGACAGCAAAAAAATGTGAACTCCCAAACTTTTTGGTAGTAAAACTTTTTGGCTGGAATTCGTCTTTGGCTTACTGGTATTTGTAAACAAGCTGAAGAACATATTATAATCCCTCAAATGGTTCTAGATTTGTCCAGATGAAACATCCCATGTGGGTAACCATATAAGATTTACATATATGTTGACTTTTGCTGCTTGTCATCTAAAACCTACAAGTACCATAAAGGTAACCAGGACTGGGGGAAATATGTAGGCTGCCATCGCTGATCTCCTATTTCTGGCTTTATTTATTTTCAACAAACTTTGACATAAAAAGTCTTCATTAGCTCAAAGTTTATAAGAAGTCTGTGAATTAAAAATAATTGATCCAGCTAACAAATTTCGAAAATCTGCATTGGCAACCTATGTACCTCCCTGGTAATACATTAATTTAAATAAAGAATTCTCTGTGAAAATGTCTTTTTCCAAGGGCAAGGATATAATTGATGTTCATAGGTCCACCATGAAGCCCAAAAGTAAAAGTACTTAGTGCTCATCTGGTATGGCATCAAAGCCCTTGTTCCTCAGTAACGTCACTGGCAAGTAGTTCACTTTCCCCTCAGGTGAAGTACAATTCTTTTTTCCTTGGTTTCTCTTCAAAGTCTGAAAAACACTGTTGTGGCTTGTTAACCCTAGCTTTAAAATCCATCTTTCTCTTTTTTATATGGGATCCACCATTGGGCTTTATCCCACCCATGGTTTTGCCAACAATGGTCCAGTTTCAATGTCTATGCCACCACCATTTTGCAACTAAGAGCTCCTTACTTAAAACAGAAAGCAGCCCTGAAAGTGCCGGTTAAGCTTAACCTACAACTGAACACATAAAACTGTGAGAAAAGTAAAAATAGTGGGGTTTATAACTTTTGCTGCAATGTTACTTGGACATCAGCTCATTGATAGATTTGCTTGCCTTGGCAGGAGTTTATGGTCATGTATAGCTGAATATGGTGGGAATTTTCCTGGCCTGTTGGGTAAAAATAGTCCTTGTTACTAATGTTATTATTAGGAAAGATATCATAAGATGGTGGAAGATCATCCAGAACCTAGGCTGAACACAAACGCTGGATGAGCTTATTCTACGTCCAAAGTCCCCTGTAGACTCGGCCTTGCTCCTTTGAGGACTGGAGAAGCTTTTGGACGATGTTAATGCGCAATCAAATATTTGCTGTCAGTGCTATAAAAGAAAGGAAGACTTCTCTGACTGTGAATGCATTCGTACTTTCCCTGCCCTCAGGGGCCATTCAGCAGTTATTACAAGGCCCGCTACAGTGACAAAATGAATCCCGTGATGTGATTCATTGTACGCCAGTTCAGGCAGGTCTGCGGAATTAATGAGAACGATTACAAAGCGCTGTGGAATATACTGGCACTGTATAATGAACGTGTAAAGATGGTAATAGTTGTGGCTCGTTTATTAACAGAGGTTATGAACATAGCAACCGAATCTTTAGCCAATAAACCCTTATGAAATACAAATATGTCGATACGCAGCACTTCACCAAATGTTTCCACCAGACCTCTCCATATGATGCAATGCTGTATTCACTTAGGGATCGACCATTTTGAATAACTATTCATAGTGTACTTGCAGAATTTACCAACAGCTATGGCTGGATATGGAATAATTTTTTTTAAACTAATTATTGCTAAAATTGAAAAAAATTGGACATTTGGATTGGTGTTCCTAACAGCCAATCAAATTCTTTCTTTAATGTTCCGACTTCTCAAGAAAAAAAAAAAAGAGTATTTATAGTTTGGTTGGCTGCTTTGACCAATCCACTCCTTTCATTTTTTTCACCATCAGTTTCTGTGTAGTATTGTCTGCCTGTGCGTGACCCTCCATTCTGCTAAGAATGGAACTGAAGTGTTTATAGTATTTTAATGAGGTTTACAAAGCCTGCTTCAATATTCCCGAGGGAGGAACTTTGATTGGCCGGGCAAAGTTAAAGGCTTAGCCTGGGGCAGTGTACAAGGAGGTGGGCGGGTGGCAGGGACCTTTGCATGGCCGCAGGCTCAGGCCTAGATGCCTCATGCATAAGATGAGCGAACTGGAATTTTGTAATCCTGCACATGAAAGATAATGTGGGTGCCATTCTATTTCTGGTCCCAGAGGCAGGCAATCTACAAGCCAGTGGGGGCATTGGAACTACAATCCTTAGGAGAGGAACATCTTAACTTCTAGGGGCTTGGTGGGTGATTTGTCTCAAAAACCTGCTGTTGTCCAATTTCTTTCCTCCCTATTTTTATAAATTACACATTTTGGAGCATTAAGTTGCAGACATATCTGCAGAAACTAACCATATGTCAGTACCACAATTGCTCATTTACCAATGATCCTAATGTTTCACCCTGTAAGTTACTGGTATGTGTTCGAATTCTAGAATGAGCACTTAAAGGAAGCCCACACAAATGCCAGGCAAACATATAAACTTCAGCAAGAAAGCTAAGGGGACCCTGCTAACTTTTTTAAACTCTCAACATTTACGCATACCTGGACGGTAGCTCCAGTGTTAATGTTGGCGGTCATTTTTGACATCTGGCTGCCTAGCAGCTTAATCTCTATTGATGCAAGAATCCTTATCTTTTGCATTGTCCAACATCTGCTTTTGTAAAAATGCAAGGCAGTGTGTTCCCTGATTTAGGAACCGCCCCACTACAACCTTTTGGATACAATAGAGCAATGCAGGGAGGATCATGTAATGCAAGGCTGCAGAGCCTAGTGGCAAACAGTTGCTTTGCAGGTCAAAGGATTGTTGAATGGGCCTTGGTTTTACTTGTTGCAAGGTGTTGTAACTATCCAAATATCAACTCTCCCCACCCATCATTTAGGTCATTTTCTGTAGACTTTATACGTTTATAATACTCCTTAAAATGTTCCCAAATCACTGGGACCAATCCAGCTTTTATATCTGCTTTTTGCTTGTCCATAGCAACCAAATCCCAGCTGTCATGTAAGCACCACATTCACAAAGATTAATCTGAATAGTTCTCAAGTGTTCTATGAATACTGTTATGGAACCAATTACTTACTGTGTTCATCATCACGATCAAGGTTAATATGCAAATCTGTATCTCATTAGATGTTGCTAAAACACGACAATAACAGATGAACATAACTCACGTGTGCAGCAATGCCAAAGTAAGAAGTAAGTATACTTAAAGGATGATGGTGGTGTTAGTAAAGCAGCAAATCAGTGATCATTTTAAGTTAACAAAAAATATGTCACCAAATACTATACATAAACACATTCTGCCTTAAAAGTTCTACGTGAGACAAAAAATGATTAGATTTCTTCAATAAAGCAAAGCAAGTACAGAGGGGATCAACTTACGCACGTCATCAGTCGTCAAAAATGCTTTTAAACAAACCCAGGAGGGTAAAAAGACACAAAAGCAACAAAAACATTTTACAATAAAACTAAACAAAAAATTCAAACTCAAAAGCATAATAAAGAAAATACGTGTTTATCGCCTTAGGTTAAAAAAAGTGACCTTAACTATGTCAAGATATAGTAAGCAAAAAGAAAGCGTTATAGCGATCCCTAAATTTGTTTTATTTGTTAATATGGATTCATAAAAAACAGGCGTCAGTCAAGAACAATGCAAAGAGCCTACAGGGCTGGTGTAGTGTTTGTGTTGTTGTACAGCACATAGTAGGGCAGGGGATGAGTCAGTTGTGTGCTTTACACACACGCGAGCGATGGCCTTGTTGGTTGTAGTGCTCGTATCTCGTATAGCACAATAATCACAAGATACAAAGCATTGTTGGGCAATGGGAGGCTGCTGACAGCTTCGGTTTCTATGACAGCATAAAAGGCTCACAGCAAAACCTAGGATTCCTGGAATCCTAGTCCTTTGTTTGCCATTAATTAAAGTGACCATATGGAGCAAGCTGATAATGGTAGCAGATGATCCAGAGGAAAGAGACGAAGAGAGAGAAAGAAAAAAAAAATAATTCGGAGTAGGAAAACTGCTCTGAAAAGGTTTTTTTCTTTTCTCGGAGTCCTGATGTCAATTTAAATATGGGAGGCTTGACAATAGATGTTTGCTAAGGTAGTAACCAGAATCACAGAATAGGCTTACTCATGTAAACCTAAACAAGCAAATACAATAAATATCACAACACTATAAAAAACAATAAACAAGTAGAAAAATGTATATTTGAAAAAAACAATCTTTAAACACATTAATTATTCCCTTATCATCGTTCACTCGTTACAAAACACAAAAATAATATCAAAAGAAAAGGTTGCCAGGATCTGAAAATAACAATGTAATAATAAAGTGCCAACTCAAAAAAAAGAAAAAGCTAAAACTTTCTATAGTCAACCACAACGCAGCAAAAGTTCATTGCACTTCTCAAGAAAGTCTATCGATACTCGATTTCTGTTTTAACAGGACGATTAAAACACAAAAATAAGTCAATTTATACATTTCTAAGATCTCAAACAATATTACGTGTCAAAGGAATAAAGGAAAATGGGATTTTTACAGCCTGGACCCACCTATTTTTAAATTTTATATATAAAAAAAATAATATAGAAAATTTGGTAAGAAAATTGTGACAATTTTTTTTGTCAGCTACAAAATTGCCATTTTGATGATGAGGATAGTGGTCTGAAGGTTATGAAAATATCTAGCAAGCAGGGGTGGGAGGTGGCTACTGAAATTACTCTTTATATTCGTGTTCATATCATCTCTCGGAACTAGTTCTAACAAGATATTTTTTTACAATCCAGGCCTACGATGCAATATCTGCCCTATAACTGATGTGGAGTTTGCTCTTGAGGGGTACACCATAGAGCCCCTGTCCTCCCTCCCCCACAAAGGAATCACAGCCCTGTACACAAAGATATGACTTGACATAGTCCTGAGTGACTATGTAAGGTCTCCACGGAATGAGAACTGTCCAAGGTGCTGAACTGGCTGTTTTCATTGTCCACCCAAGCACCGCACAACGTGACTTACCTTCTTGTTACAATGACATCAAAGGGGAGTAGTCACAGGATGTGCATGCTTAGCAGGCTGTGATGGAGAGCGGTCCTTTAATAGTAAGCTGTTTGTGGGTCCCAGTTAAAGCTTTCTTTCCCTTCCAGCAAGCAATGGTGATGACTTGGACCTCATTCCCTTAATGGCCGAGCTCAATTGGAGACCAACCTTACACCAAGTGTAGGGGGTTGGGGGGGCGGGGGTCTCCGTAACTCCAAGCCTTGCAATGTATCTGTTTACTCTCTAAGGTGAAAGAAATTTACAGTACAGCACCAAAAAAGATGGAGCAGCTCATTTCCTCCAAGGGGAGCCAGTGGGCTGGCCCAACTCACTACAACAACCTATGACGGCCTTCGCTTCAGCCAACAGAAGGTGCCTGGCTCAACCAAACTGTTTAATAATTAATATGCAAGAACGTTGGAGCTTCTTCAGCGGGGAGGGGGTTGTGAACGGCTGCAACTGTCATCCCAGTCATCCCCGCACGTTGACAGCTTTTGGTAGAATCCAATAATTTCCAACAGAAACACCCAGCAGATGATCTATGCTTGTGTGTGCAAGGCTAAGGGAAAGTTCCACTTCAGATTCATCTACAGGGTGACCTTTTTCCCTGGTAAGGAAACGGCAAGTTGGCATTGGGCCTCCATGATGCCGAGCAGCTCTCTGTAAGCCTCTTAAAGTGCTCGCCACACAGTAAACAACTACACATGTCACCAGCAGCAAGAAAATGGAGCACTTAACTCCTTCCCATCTGTGCCAGCCCAAGCAGCTCAAATCTAAAGATAGATAACTAAGCTTGACTAAGCAATGACTTTCTTTCTATTGCTGAAACACCAATAGGATACATCAAATAATTACATAATTAAAAAACAAAACATCTCTATTCAAATTTTTGCATTTGGAAGATTATTCATTGTGTTGCATTTTTAATCCTTTTTTAATACTTTTCATGAAACTTTAAACTACAAATTGTTAAGTCAAAATAGTCAAGCTATTCAAAAAAAAAAAAACACAGGACGCAGCATATCAAATGCACAAAGAATCTCATTTTCCAGCAATCAATAATTGCTTGGATATCAAGCAAAAGTCATTGTGTTCACCTTCAACTTTGTATTTTAAAGGTCATAGGCAACAAAAACAACTAAAAACAATACAAAGACCAAAGTACGCAATAACAAATAAGGAAATTGGATTTTATTTCTGCTTATACTAAAACTAATAAATTCCTAACAGCCTGCAGATTACACCACAAATATTATCAGAAAACTGCATATGACAGTAGTCAGTTAGTTTCTATTGTTTGATCAATGTTTATACAGTTATGTAATAATATACTCACACAAAGACAATGTTATAACCCCAAACTTTTCATTGTTACTGGGCAGCCATGTGTTAAAACTGAATTGTAAGTATAACACTAAAACATAACAATTAGCTCAGATTTGACATGATTTGGTCTCAAGAGTTTGTTGTTAACTTTTCTTTTTGCTGAAAATCTGAATTTTGGATCTTTTTTTTTAACACACAGAACACAACTTTTTAACAAATACACAGTGGATATCCTTTTATAATATACAGAGACATTGATAATGAATATATGGAATGTAGATGTCATTGTGCATGTGTTAGTATACATAGACTGGGTAGTTTATAGCTATTTAGCCTGTAAAGATTTCCATTTGATTCTAGCGGAGAATAATCAGCACCAACTGGCTGTGGACAGCTCCTCGATGACAATAAACTATGAAGGCTACACACTCAGTGCAAGGCTCACAATACAAGCAACAATAATAGATGCTACATATTATACAAACATGTGCTCTATGTTAGCATATTGCAGGGGCATTGTGATTATACTGGATTCATAAGAAACATTGTAATGACACCTTCAGCAAACAAGGATGTATGTACCTTTGCTAGAAGTAAACTACAATGTTAACAATTTGTAATATACTTACATAGTTTTTTATATTATTTCTGAAAATAAAGGAAGTTTTTAATATTATTTCTGAAAATAAAGGAAGCTCTATCTATCCCTCTCCCACTACATTTTTCATATATAAAGCCACACCAGTTAATTAAGTTAAACAGATTTGAGCATGAACTATCCATCAGAATTTAAAAAGTTTATATAGTTCATTTATATATTTCATTATCTACATTCCGTTTAGAAAACTTTATGCATTTCCTAGATTGGAGTATATAATTGGTCAATGAGTTTTTTTACAAAAAAAATATTCACTTGATAGGAGTTCCTCCTACAAGTAAGCTCATCCTTTCTATTCACTCTCATTCTCTTTTCAAAGTGCACATAAACTTTTCTAGTTTAAAAAAATTTCTTATTCTTTTACATCAAAAAGTGATGGTGTAAAAACAAAGTGCAAGATACAATGGCCATGGTTGGCCGGTTTTGCCTGCATGATGAAAAAAAAATGTATTAAGTGTAAAATATAAATCCATGCAAAAAGAAGAATGTTTTTAGATTTGTGTTACTTTAGAGGCTGAGCAGGTCTTTTAGTAAGTGATGATTCACTCTCTTTCACCAGCTTTGTATTATTCAGCTATTGTGCTCTTTCTTCTAGGCACCCACACATGGTAGAATAGCTTGTTCAATACTTTTACAACCCTGATTATTTAGGTTGCCAGTGTACGCATGCGCAGTTATCAAATCAGACTGCGATATTTGAATGAATGGATATATAATGTTTATATGTGTATAAATGCAACTGATGATAGGCTACGGCACAATCTAAAAATTTACTGATCCGATTGTTGCTCAAACTATTGTCTGCACTTCTTGGTTCTAAGAGTGGGAGCCAACGTTTTGTAAATAAGCCCCCCACCCCTAATAAAAACATGGAGACAGCCGTTCTTAGCGGACTCGCTAACTTGGGACCTCAATGGGAAGAAAAGCAAGTTGTGCCTGCACTTAGCCTAATTGGCAAAAAGTCTCCTCAGCTAGCAGCTGGGGAAAGATTTGCCTTTCTCTATTCCTCCTATGCAGATGGACACCCTTAATACTACAGACTACAATTAATGCCGTTGTATTTGATGAATTCAAATGGCCCCTGCATTAATATTGTATATGGAACAGCTGAAGGGCTGGGCATATCGGCAAGAAGAGACCCCTGGCAGATGGAAGAAAGAAAAAAAACTTTTAATAAGCCCTGGAGCTAACATTGTCATAAAGACCCCCCTCCCCCTCCTAATATCCCACCCCTCAGGACATGCAATTGCCTTTGTCTGCAAAGAAAGTACAAAAGTCTAAACTTTTCTCTCTCACTCAATGGGATGATGGATTTACATTCAACTTTCTTTTTCTTGTACTTTAAGCAAATTCTGTGGCTGGAATGGCTGCTCGGATGATAAACTTGCCTGAAATTTGCCCAGTCTGTTCTAATCTTATTGCTTATTGAATAAATATACATACAACTGCTTCTACTAAAACTATTCATGTTTTGTTCTCTTTGTTTTGTGTCTATGAAGAAACTTTAGAATACATAAAAAGCTTTTGAAACTGAATGTAAAAAGTTTCCTGCAAACTTTAAGGACTACAGGAACACCGACAAGTCCAAATGGAAAAGTTACATTTTCTAACTTGTGCATCAGAATTCATATTTATACAGTATCAGATGGAAAAAAGGATGTAATCCATTAGAGACTAGTGGTATATACAGAGCCCCCAATGATTCCTTAAAACACAAATGTTTGATATGACTTGGACTACTAAGAATTATATCAAATCAAAGACATTTATGTGACAAATCTTCTTGCAGAGATTTTTAGGTATTGTTGCAAATCTCTGCATAGAATGCCCCCCCCCCCCCAAAAAAAAAAAAAAAAAAAAGAGCTCTGACCTTCTGTGACCATTGCAAGCAGGGAAAGATGTTGGATTTTGCAACAAATGTTTCTATTGTTCATAGCTCAACTAAGCCAAAAAAAACTTGTTTGGAATAAAGCCTTGGAAGAAGATGCTGAACCTGTGTCTGTCTTTATGTACCAAAACCTATTGCTAAATATACTACTATATACTACGCAAACATTTTGTTTTGCCATAAATAATCTTTCAGAGCAAACTCATCTCTGCAGTAAGACAAAAGAAGAACAGAAATATTATCATTTTCATTTTCAATTTTCATTTTTTTAAAATAATTTTTGTGTAGTGTCCATCTAAATTTCTTTGAGGTCTTTAACAACCTTTCAGGACACTCAATGAACTTCATAAAGGACAACCTAAATTCTTTTAGAATGTGTTTTTCTGTTATCTCACACAGTTCTGGTTATGGGGAGCTGATATAAGCAGGTGTTTTTTTTTTTTAAATAAAACTGGACAAAGATGAAGACAATATACGCAACATCACAATCTGCAAGTAAATCAACCAGCTAAAACGTTGCTTGTTAAATTTCCCACCAATGATTTGTGTTGCCAGTTTCATTGATGAAAAAAGTTGCATGGATAAAAACAGCTTGCATGCCGAATTCCACTGAAATATTATTACTTGATTGGATGTGTATGATAGCACAAATGTAACAAACAGATGTAGCAGTTGAAAATCAAAGTTTGCAAGAAAAAGTTTACTGACCTAGAAAAGTTTCACACAACGTCATCTTTGCAGTTCGTCTGTTTCACGATCCACTTTATAACTGTTCGCTAAGTAGTTACTTCATTCCTGAAAAGTTGCAGCAAGTACCAAAAGCTTATGTGGACAAGAGGCCGTGTCCAGCCCAATCACAGAGGGCCTGGGATAATTACACAACAATGGCATGGATGGGCAGCCAATCCAACCCTTGTATGCACAAACAATTGCTATAGAGCAGAGGGACAATGACAAGCTGCTGACTCCCCCCTCCTTCTACAGACTATTCACAAACTCTGTGCAGCAACTTGCCAGCCTTGTACACTTGGAACTCGCTCACTTTGTAGGATCACCCGGTACCTGTGTTTGGCTTTTGTGTAAACACACAGGGTTTGCAAAACAGCTTTAGTTTTGTCCTATCCACCAACATAATCTAATTTTCATTTACCTTCTCCATTGCCTCTGAAATTCATCCCTTGGGGTCCACAACTGATCAATGAACTATAAAAAAAATCTATATTGTAAAAAAAAGAATTAAGTTCTGTTCTGCAGTTTAAAAAGATGTGCTGATTGGGTGCACAGTGATCCTTAGTACTCCGGTAATGTAAATAAAAGGTATATAAAAGGTGAACAGAGGTCATTACAAGTAAATGTAAAAGTTAAAAGCTCACATAAGTTTTAATGTGTTCATGTCATGTCATATTGTGAAGCTTCCATTAAAATAATCCTGCCATGAAGACTCTTGCTCAGGTACTTCCTGTAAGAGGGTTACATTGCACTTCTGTCGATCTCTCACCTCACCTGCTTTGCCACATTTAGGAATGTGGCTCCTGATGAAGAATATAAGTGGCCATTTAGCACAGATTACTCACATAGGGTCCACTGTTGTCACCATCTGCTGAGAATTGCCATGCAGCCATTGCGGAAGTGCATGTAGACAGAAGGCTGCTACAAAGTGGTTGAAGGAAATCAGCAGCATGGAGACGCAACAAAGGATAAAGAAGAATATATTGTTTAAAAAACAAAAACTATGATACACAGAGCAAACCAAATGCCATCCTATGTGCAGGATTTACATCTGCTTTAGCTTTGCAAAAAAAGGTCCTAATTGTGTCCCAGTTTGGAGGACCCCCTCCCCATCTAATGGAAAAAAAATAATGGAAATTTAAAGGTTTACAGTTGACACTAAAGAGAGGGGAAATCCTTCAATAAGGATGCTTTGATAACAACTGTTTAAAAAAAGATTTCCATCACTTTGGGAAGATTTTTTCTTACTTATTGATGTTTAGGGATGAGATTTGAGTACTGAGCTTTTATCTGCAATGTTGTTAGATTCAAACTTGATGATCAATACTTTAAAGACTTTTCTAGATTACTCTCACATATGATGTTAAAACTTCCTTGGTGGAAAGAACTGAAATAAATGAAAAGGGTTGGGGAGGAAAGGACTACAAGACACTGGATGTCTTCCAGCCAAGAGATAAGGAGGCACAATTTTTGACTTGCTTATGCAGAATAGGAATTGATGCATAAAGGTCTGTGATAAATAAAGTATATCCAAAGCCAGTAAAGAATAAATAAAACCTGTATCAGTGTATTTTCCATTAATATATTGGGGAGATTTACCTTTAGATACATCTAAAGAAGTTCTGCTTTTGGCAAGTTTTGAAGGAAAGGAGTTTTTCTTCCCCAGACCTGAAAGGGTAACATTTACACTATTGTGTAACCTAAAGAGATCAATAGAAGCTAATGATTTGTTTGATTGGTCACCAAACATCTGGAGTTTGTAAACATATTTAAATATTCTTATCAATGCATGTGTTTCTTAAACTTTATACAGAAGCTATGGCTTTATGTACAGTCTGTAAATCCAAGTTTGTCATTAGTAACATAGGCAGGCTTTGCTTTCCGCTTAGTATTGCTACACAACGATTGTGTCTTTTTGCTGTGAATCACAAGCATGAATTGCACAGGGATTTTGTTCACCTGTCCCAGAAAGGAAAATAAAATAGGTATATAGTAGTGGTGTCCCCTTCCTATGTTCACCTATTGTTTCACCCTGCATGGGCACAGCACCTTTTTTCTTTCTGAAGCCCCTCAAACCTTTGTGGTCTTAAAGGTCCCAAAACTCAATATCCTAAGAGATTGTCAGCTGCAATTAGTCATTCTGGATAGAATTAGGAGCATCCATGGGGGGTGGATCATCATACCGGCCTGGACTTCTGTACTAATTACACAGTGTTACATAACTGTGCAACATAAGAAGAGTAACACAGCTTTGTAGAAGATGCAGTTCTATAAACTTTGCCACTATTGCAAGCTTTTTCCACCTAGGTGTCATATCTTCCATTTATCAGTGCCATCTGCAAGCCTAATATCAGCTTTTAGCTGTTTAATTAGGTTCAATAGTATAAAGGAGAACAAAAGCAAAGTTTTATATACATCTTTAAAGACACAACAGGTTGAAGTTGTAATAACCTTAATATGCTTCCTGACTTCAGCATAGTCAAAAGTTTTCCGGGTAGTTATAGCAGACAAATGATTGCTTTCACTAGTTGTCTGTAGCATCTTCATTAAAGATTTCCCAGATGTGTTCGGTGACACTGTTATCAGCTGTGTTATCCTCTTGGCAGATGTGCCGTGTTATCCTCCTGGGTCCTTTATTATATATCCAGTTGGAGCATCTGTAAACACAGCGCCACGGTATATACGGCATCTTGTCATGCCAGCGACATCACACAATCTGTTTTGTGAGCTCTGGGTAGGGGTTGAGCGGCAGCTGTTGGGGTGCACAGGCATGGCTCGGGCCAAAGATTTCATTACAGAAGACAACAAGCAGATGTATCGCATTAGCCCATTGCAGGCCGGAGCTCTGTACTGTGTCACTAAAACATCACAGGGATCGGATGGGCCTGTCTTTCTTCTTCCCGAGAATCAAATCACAGCCTGCTCCAAAAGGCCTAAGTTCTAAATGGTGCTTAAAGAAAGCGTGTGTTACAAAGTAAATATTTTAGAGACCTAGGCAAGTTAAACTGAGCATAGAATGATAGCATTTTGAATGCAATGGCCATCTTTAGCTAAAATTGCATGCCAAAGCAATGGCCGGATCTACAGGTATGAACAGCTGGGGTTGTGCATGGAGGCTACATGGCGATTGCTTCTGATTAGCTGTGTGTAAGGGCACGTCAACTATATACAAGAGGTTCTCCTATGATTTGTGTACATTTGTCTGTGCAGTAATCCAACATGAAACTTTGTCACTTCCCAGGAACTTCCTGTCTTACAGACCAGTTTCTGCCACTCTCTGTCCTTGTGCAGGATGATTGGTCTGGAATCCGCCCCCTTTTGTTCCTCCCACAGTTCTGCTCTCAGTGCATTCTACATACAGCACAGTAATGATGTTGAAGGTAATATCCAGGTTTGCAAAGGCATATGGTGCAAATAAAGTGGATTTAAATTCCTTGTGACTATTAAGCTTTAAACGCTTCGGATTCTTCTCAGTGAGATTCCATTATCCAAGA
This sequence comes from Pyxicephalus adspersus, assembly GCF_032062135.1. Taxonomy (NCBI): domain Eukaryota; kingdom Metazoa; phylum Chordata; class Amphibia; order Anura; family Pyxicephalidae; genus Pyxicephalus; species Pyxicephalus adspersus. The sequence goes on along the minus strand of NC_092863.1, from coordinate 7,230,266 downwards.
TTGGTCAAGGGGTTATAACCTTTCTCTGTGTCCTTGGGGGGTTAGGTTCCCTGTGCTTTGCTATTAGAGGGGTTGAATGGGGTTAAGGGCATATTACTATTTCCCTACTCTTTTTCTACCTGTGGGGTACAATTCTTCACTTCCACTCTCTGTGATTACAGTACATGCCAGAAAGTGAAAAAGCAGCTCTCAAATGGGCACACAGAGAACTCTTAAGGGGTTTCAGGTTCAATGGTTCCCCTATAAAAAAAAGAATACTCTCTGAATTTAACTTTTGTGAGATTTCTTCTTCCTGTCTGGTGACTACCAGCAACAAAATGGAGAGAAAATTCCGTAATTGGGGCATTAATTCTTTTTGAAACTTTACTGAAAAAAAGTTTGGCGGAAGGTATGATTTTGTACGTACCGATTTGAAGAACCTGTTTCTATCCCTCATACAGTCCCTAAACTAGCTGCAATGTCCTGCAGGCTTTTTCCTCTTAAACTTTTTTTTTTTGTTACCTGTCAAAAACACATCAAAGATCAGAAGTAGTAAGTGTGGTCCCACGCCATTTTAATGGAAGGTAATATGGGGGGGGGGGGGGACACAGAAAATGAAAATATATCTATAGGCTATGAATGGAAAGCAGCAGTCTGGCGTGCCCTTTGAATTGAAAGGGCAGATGGAGCCATTGCCAAACCTCAATCACAGCTGGGGTGAACTGGCTAAAATTCTGTGAGAACCACTTTCACCAGCTCTCCATATGGAGCGAGATGGGGGCTGGGTTACCGAGGAATGCATGGGGACAAAGACTACAACTCGGAACAACTGAAAGAACAAAACTTGCCCATTTATCGAGCTTATTACTAATTTAGGGGACAATATCTCCCTCGAACAGATGTTGTTAAATCAGCGATATAAACAATCGTTGTCGTGATCACACGAAGGCAGCAATTTTTTGTCTTTTTGAAAGTCCAATTTGATAATTTGTTAAAAAATTACAATGTGTATCTGTAAGTTGGATCAGGAACCCAACAGAAAAAAAAGTGGAATTGTAGAAATAAAAACAAAATTAAAAAAAGGGTGAAAAAAAGAAATTAAAAAGACAAAAGAAAAGCAGGATCAGCAAACAACAAAAGTTAAACAAGACTTTTGAAAAGAAGCCGTCCCACCATTATAAGGAAGAGAACAAAGACATCAACAGAAGCATTTTAAAAATGAGCAGAAAAGATTTTCACAGCGATCTCATGTAAATGCGCACCCTTACAGTCGAGGTAAAGCGAGAAGCAACCTAACAATTTCTGCAGATTGCATGGCTGCTCTTGTGAAAAAAAAAGAGAGAAAAGTTTTTGTGGGGTAGGACAGGTGGCAGAAGTAATGGGTTGCTGGAACAAAGCTGGGCTATTAATTCAAGAATAGGGTATGGAGTCATTTGGCTCAGCGGGGCTGGGGATGGTGGAGCTGAAAAGACGATCAGGAGATAATGGGCCACTGGGTACATATGGGGTGGGGATTCAAACTTTGTGGAGGCCTGATAAGCCCACTTTTAATTCTTCTTGTTCTCTTTCTCAATAGTTCAAGGATATAGATTCTTGGCTGACAAAAGTACATTGTTACATATTTACTGGTGTTTTTGTTCTACAAAATCCTTATGGTGTCAGATTGTTATTTATCAAGTCCATTACTCCAAGAAAAATATTAAAAGTTAACAATAAACAAAAAAAATCTACATTTTTATAACGATTACGAGTCTATATATGGTCATAAAGTTTAATAAGGGCTAAATAAAAAAAAAATGTGAACTAAAATTAGTTTTGAAGGCATCTAAACATGTTTATAAAAATTTCAAAATATTTACCCTGCTGAATACCCAAGATAGGTTAATGAAACAAGTGTGATTTTTAATAAATAATGTGGATCATGTGATCATTTGATCCTTTTTATTTAAAGTCATTTTATTCTTCTCATATTTTTATAATATTTGAGTGATCAAAAACAAAAAATTTTTGTTACCCTCAATTTGAATGCTAAACAATAATAGTAGACAATTAGTTTGTTTAAAAATGGTGATATGGTTACAAGTTTTGTATAAAGCATAAAGCATTCTTTAATGTACATAAATAATTATAATACTAAAAAAAAACATGTAAATCCTTTGTAAAAAAAAAAATAATATAAATTTTTTTAAATAAAGCGTGTGGATGTTTTTTTTTGCAGATAAAAAAAGTTGAACGACACCTATGATGTATAAAATAAAATTTAGGTACACAATAAGTTAATAAAACTTTACTATTTTTCTTTTTTACTTACTTTTTTGACATTATAATTGTTGATTTTTACATGACACAATTACACACAGTATTAAAAAAACTCAGACCTTCAAACTTTTTCCTACAGATCTTTAGTAACCTCATTTTAAGATTTAGTGTAAAGAAGTTATAACTAAATATCTTAGCCTGTAGAGTCTGCTGCTTATTCCCATATCCCCATTAAATCTTTCTTTTTCACAGTCTATAGGTCATCGTGGCTTGTAGACTGAAGCTTACATGCAGCAATCCTGTCTGAGACCCTTGCTGACAATACAATTTAGTAGGACAATCTATGACTGATCTGGGCCCCAGGGAAATTTAGGCAATGGGGACAAGGCAAGTGATAACTAGAGCAGATGGTGTGTAGGGAAATAACCAATGAATACACACACTTGCTGGCCTATCACAAGTATTTCTGGCCCCATTAAATCTTTTAAAGCAATCTGCTACTTAAAAGTTTTTTAAAGCTAGGTGCAAGGAAAAAAAAGAATTTAACAAAAAAGCTAATTTTTTTCAGTTCTTTGTAAATGTCTACATGTAAATAAACCAGATCAAAACACATATATATATCTTTATAAAAATATAAAAGAAAATGTATGCCATTGTCTTTTTAGGATCAGTTTTTGGCAGATGCTGAAGGGTTGAGTTGCCAATTCTTTTATCTCTTGGGGACTCTAGTAAGATCTTTGTACTCAATGACCTTCTGCTCCTCAGATTTCAGGAGTCTCTGTACTGCTGCTGAATGCTCCAAAAAGATAATGTAAACTTTAAAAATGAATTCAGAAAGAAAATACATTTTCAAGATTTATTAAGGGTTTGTCAAGACCTGGAGCTTACACGGCGTTGAATATTTTATCTCTAACCCGAATACTGAAGGCCAAAACACCAAAACACGGTATGATGGGGGAATAAGTCATGATGTTCATACCAAGATATTCTGGGTATTTCTCCATATTATCAGTGGCCAGACAGAGTGGCAGGAGAACATAAAGAAGCAGCAGACTCAGATAGTGATCATATCCTTGGTGGCAGGCAGTAGATATGAGGGAATCCATATGTATATCAGAACTGACAAAAAATCCCATTGGTTTATAGCTGACCAGAAAACACTAATCGGCAAACTTACGGACCTGGTAAAATGGTCCAGAACTGTCATCAAAGTGGGTGAGGGATGTTTCCTATACCCCCTAGCAGCATCTTCTGGCATTAACTTGAGTATTCTCTGCTTGCACTACTCCCCATTGCCCTTTCCTCACTGCTTTTGACTTTGCAAGACTATTGGGTTCATGGCAAAAAATCTGCTGCCCCTGAAGATATTTAGAACTTTGTATTGTACATCAGCTCAAAGCCTGACCTGGTGTAGGAGCCATACTTTAACTTACATTCTCTCTGAGTCTAGGTTAGTTTACTGGTGTGGCCCAAATGGGCAATCTCTGGACACCTTGGTTTACAAGAAGTGGTTTGAATGACATTTAACATTCATAGACCTGGAAGAAGAGCAGTGACCAGGATGGGGGAAGATTGCAGGGAAGAGTAGTGGAACATACAGAAGGTATTAAATTGAAGGTGAGCGAGTTGCTAAAGAATGAGGAGTTCTGTTTAAAAAAAAACAAAAAAACATTTTTTCCAAATCTTCCATGCAACTGGTCACTGCACAGTAAAAAACAAACTCCTGTACAAACCATCCAGTTCTGTGTCTCTTTAAACTGAAAGAAAGGTGGCAAACCTCTGTGTAGCCTATCACCCACTGAAGCATATTTGCAGAAAAACTTGATTACCTGTCAGCTGCTTTAAAACAAAACAGCGTTGCCAGACAGCCATGATTGGGGCCTTCATATTGCTGGCTGACAGTTCTCAGCAGAAACGCTTGACCCTGAAACCGTGATCAGTATTAATAGGCTCCTCCGCTGAAAACATTTACATTCCTGCTGGTGGAGGCGTCAACTCCATACAAACAGATGCAACAGCGGCATTTAATTTTAACTGTCTCTCTTCACCATGGTCAGCTAGGTAAGTAGGCAGGCCATAATGGATACCATTTGGGTTCCATCTGAACTGCACCCTATAGTGGCAATGACACTAAGCTTCATTAGAATAAAAAATACAGGTCAATAAAAAGTATTTTTTATCATATGTAAAAATTATGAGGCCCTATTTAATTTAAACCACGGGCCACATGCAACCCTGAATAACACCAGTTTGAGTCTGAAAATAAGCCGGATGCTACGTAGAAGGTACTTGAGATGGCAGCAACTCATGTATAGACTACGAGGAGGACTCTCATCTCCAGCTCCTAGCATCAGGAGTCATCTTTAAAGTTTACAATAGTTTTGGATAGTTTAGTATATTAAAAGTCATGTTTTTGGGAGATTTGTTCCTACTTCCTGACCAAGAGTCACATAGCTATCTGGATATGGATAGTTATCTATTCAAACAGGAGAATCCAATTTTTAGACAGACTTTACCAGTGATTTATGTTCTGGTGCATGGGTAGACATTGGGAGGTGCAATGTATGCTGCTGCATAAGAGCCCCAGGGGCTGCTACAGGGTCCCCAAGTCAGTTCTGCACAGGGTCCCACTGTTGGATATGGCCATCACTGCTCTGGTCACAATTGTTTTGATTTCCAATTACCTTCTTTCACCAGGAAAAACTGAGAAGATGAATTTCTCCAGCAGCTTCTCTGCTCCATCCAAAGCTACAATAAAGAATAGGAGGGAAACGTTAACCCCTCACAAATAAGCGAGCATGTAATATTTTGGGACTTTGTGACAATTGTCTCTCTTTAGGCTAATGAAACAAATCCAATCATCGTACCTTCTACTGACCACTAGTCCTTGAAATAATTTTATTTGTCCCCGTCCTTCCAGGTTTACAAAGGCCGCTGACTCAGTAGCTGGAAACGCGGTGACCTGGTAATTGATGCCACCCGCTGCGGTGAACCGCGTTCCCTCCACCTCAGCACTCAACGTTTGAAGCTAGAGGAGAAAGCGTCTCTTTTTGTCAGAGAGCTTCTCTTTGCGATCTGAAGATCTCTCCTTATTCTTGAAGGGGAAATTCCCGTCACTGCGATGACAGCTACAAGACGTGTAAAACAGCCGTTAAGCGATGTTAGTCATTAAAGGACTCAGTTGGGCTTCCCCGAAAGTCACCCTGGAGTGTGCGATAAGATGTACAAGGAGCTTCAGGAATGACTAATTACACAACTCAAGCAACTGATGCTAATTAGTACAAGTCAGGAACCTCGGTACATCCAAGATGTTGGGGGGAGGCGCATTTAGGAAGCAGAATATAAAGATGACAAAAGGTAAAGTGCCGCAAGCTGAACGTACCACACAAGGAGAGAGGATCGTTCAATCTGGTCTTCCTGACCTGATCATATATGTGTAGGCAAAGATCAGGTCACGGCATGATAACCAGATGACTTGTCTAGTTGCCAGACAAGGAAAACACCTAAACTTGGTAATTACCCTCTGGGGCCCTGTCTACAGCCACCTGATGCTGATTATGTGGGCCTCAGGCCCCCATAGCTGATTTTCAGTAATTTTGATGCCTAGGCACATGCTCAGGCCTAATTAGCATGTGACCCAAAAAAGTATAAGAAGAAATATTCTGAGTATATGGCTCTGCATCATGTGATAAAGAGAAGACCTTTCTCTGCCAATCCTGTGCTAATAAGGAGAGTAGAGAAAGTTCTTTTTGTAGCACTTATGTGTGACCTGTGTACTGGTATGTATTACTACAGTATCTACACTGCCAATGCTATACCCTACTTACACCATACCCCAGTATGCTCAAACTAGAACTCCATACAGTAAAGGAACAACTTAGAATGTCTTCGGGTAGTATAATGGACCATTTTCGTTTTTTCTCCAGATCTTTTACGGAGGATGCAAATTTGGGAGTACTGAACTGTATGTAAAGAGGCTGTACTGGCAGTGATCTCTACCAATCATTTCTGGCATATTCCCAATATTTGGCCATCTCTTGTACAATGTCTGCAGTCTCTAAACAGTTTTTGTAGAACATTTGCAGGCTTTGAACATCTCCTATAGTATGTCTGCAATCTCTGACTCTGTCCTGTACCATGACTGCAGTCTCTTACCATCTCTTGTAGTATACACACAGTCTCTGATCATCTCCTGCAGTCCGCCTACAGACTCTGACCATCTCCTGTATGATATTCACAATCTCTGACCATCTCTTGTAGTATAAACACAGCCTATGACCATCTCCAGTAGTATGTCAGCAGTCCATGGTAATCTCCTGTATTATATTACACAATTTCTGACCATCTCCTCTAATATGTCTGCAGTCTCTGACCATCTCCGGTAGTATGTCATCAGTCTCTGACCTGTTGTATGTCCTTGAAGTCTTCTATAATATTTCAAATACTGAATTTAGCACAACCCCATGTCTGAGTGACACCATAGCCCTAATGGGGCATTATTAAAAAAAGAACTCTCAGAGGACAAGGATTCTTACTTTATCTCTCTGTGATGTTATAAGCAAGTTTTCCATAACAGAGATGCTGGGCTTTTCTTTAAAAATAAGGGTGGGTGTTATTGCTGCTCTGTATATAGCAGGTGAACTGGTAAGTGGTCACTTTGGAAAAATGAATGGAACATTTTCTATCACAGGTGTGCTGTAGATGTAGGCTGAAAGGCACCTGTGTCCAAGGGTCTATCCAGATCACCGATTAAGCAGGAGATCCACTTTAACACTTCCAAGTTCTGGGTCTGATTTTTTTAACTGCTACTCAGAATAACCTTTTAACAAATCTAAACCTATTCATTGCCAAGTTAGGGCAAGATATCCAAATGTCTTCTCCATTCCTCCCTTAATAGATCCATTGTGGCTTCACTTTCATTCTAAAGAACTTAGACTAACAAACAAGCTACAGTTAAAAAAAGTGACCAGAAACCCCCGGAATCCGTTTTGCCTGAGGAAAGAATGCCATCTTTGAATCAGTAGAAGACTTACACAAGTGAACAAACTTCTTTGTACTAAGTGATGTTACAAGTCTTCTGCCACCCAGAAATAAAGGCCTTCACATAAAGAACGTTTTTTCCCCCCTTGCCCAGACACCTCGAGTAAAAAAAAAAGTGTGAAAGAAAAGAGAAGTTTGAATGGAGGAGTCTGGGAGGAAAGGAGTCTAGTCAAGTTTAAATTATGCAGAATGTTTTCATGACGTTCCGGAGGCCTCATTTCCTTCCCGAAGGCCTGGAGACGGTTTTGTGCCCTGTCCCTACTCTTAGGCCCACCATTGTGTTACAGAGGGAGCAGGTGCAGCTTGACGATGCTACACAGTGATGCCGTTCTAATAATGACATAACTGCGGCCTTATCGCTGCTCTCAAACAGAACTCTGTTCACATAGCATGAAGGCCAGGAGTGGCCGCAAGGAAGAGAGGCTGATAGAGAGAAGAGACTGATTGCAGCTCCCGAAAATAAAGAGCTTTATCTGACGGAGCAAGAAAGAGATCTGTGTGCTGATCCTGGGCCATCAGCTGTGTGAACACGCTTGAAGATCCCCCTCCCCTGCTGGTGAAACCAATGGATAACTATAGGCTCTGTAGTGCTTATCTCTTGCCTACAGGCCTATAGCCATAGCAGAGCCTGGACACTCCAATGTTCTGGCAGCTGAATACAGCTCTGACATCTGCTCCTAAATTTATTAATGGGGTGTGGGGGGAATCAACAAGATTGTTAGTGACAGCAGAAGACAGAAGGTTTGTAAAGTAGATGTAAACTTAACCACTAAGATATCATAAAGGATTTATTATCTTGTTATAAAAGTCATTTTTTTATCTTTTTAAAATTGCAACTTAAAAATAATTTTTACCTGGCGATCCTTCTATAAAGGTTTAATGCTAAAGTGACAACACTGTCAATTGTGCTCCCACATTGTCACCCAAAGTATTATGGGAGCAGGCACTGTGCTGTGTCCATGTGTTCATAACAATACTCCTAAAGACAACCACACTAAAGTTAGAAAACCCCCAAAGCACATATCATGACACATTGTATAAAAATAACTTTCTTTGACAGAAATACACAACACCCGTGGGAAGTAGCACAGTTCATATATACGTATACTGTGAACAAACTTAAAGTGCTTAGGTATCCGAGTAAGCCTAAAAGAAATGAACTGATAACAATATACTGAAATACATAAAAAGTATAGTATGGTAAAGGTGTCTTTATAGGCATGCTACACCATCGCCCTGATGAGAGTAGACTGAAATCCCCCTAAACATGCAGAAAATCTAAGGAGTTACTGTACAGGTGAATAAATATACATAACGCCATGAGGGACTAATGAATACACCCAGCATAGGAAAAGTGGTGCAGTATCATACCTATGTTACAGTAACACTTGCATAATCACATCCAACAAACTTAACATGTGTTGTGTCTAAAGGGTAAACATTATTCAAATTCCTCAAATAAAACATCCTGGCTGCTCCTTGGACTAAATATGCAAACTGCACACTGGTGACACGCACTTGGAGCTATCTAGCCTAGCTTAAAGCACCCCTTTTCCACCCATCACCTATAGTCAAAGAACATTCTCTACTGCAAGTCCAATTTCAACTTTTAAGAGGCATGTGACAAGCTAACATAAAGACACATTTCTATGAATATCATTTGGTTGATTAAAAGGGACTTTTGAACATTGTGAACATTTTGTAAGTATGGAGAGTGCAGGGAAGGGTTGGAGCCTTTATCAGGTTTGTTGTTGCTGTCTTAGTCTGAACCCTTCATTTCCTGCCTTGTAAAAGTCGGGAGCTCTATTGCATTGACCAAAGTGCATTACTTCTAGTTGAATGGGAAGATTGGTGCATTACCTGGGCATTCAAGTTCTAATAAGCCCTGAGGAAGGGGGAATGTTCGCCCCCTGAACTGTGTAGGTGTTTTGTTTTTTGTTGTTGTTTGGACTCTTACCTATTTGCCACTCTAATTGTTTCTATATTTAGAGGATGCAAACATTATGTAAGGGCAAAAAAAAAAAAAAAAGCCTGTAATATTTTATTGTCTTTTCATCATAATTTGACTCTAGGCCTAAAATGGCATATAACCCATAAATATTACCCACATAACAACAAAATTAAATTATGTAAAAGTCATCCAAACTTGGGGAAGTTTGCATATCCATAAATGCTATTCGTGTTTTTTGTTTTTCCACATCCCAAGTGTTAAGTTTTGCAGCCTCTAAAGCCAAAGATGGTCCCATATGGTCTACAGCAAGAGACAATATACCAGAATCAGTCCTGAGCCCTAAATGCAAAAGGTGAAATGACCACTGAGGCTGTAGGAATCTAAGTGGAATCAGAGACTTACCTGCTGTGCTGTCCTGTCCTGCCATGTTGACATGAGCCTATCCCTTTCATACTGGCCAGTGTGAGAAGTCGGATTCTGGGATCTGCCAACTCGCTATGGGAATGGCTCAGTGCTCACACACCATGCAAAGCGACATGGAAATTAGGCCTCTGCCTTACCAGCTCAGCACCTGTTCCTCTTCCATGGCAGCTCCTGAATACAAAGATGGGAGATCACCATGCAAATAATGGAGTTGTTGGCAGGTTCTGTGAGTCACCCCAGCCTGTTAACCCCTTAAAACACCAGTTCACCTGTGCACGCTCCATCCTCTAAGAATCAATTCATTGCAGGGACACCAACTTACTTGTGTTTGGCCATTTCAAAATTAAATCTAAAAAAAAGTACCTGATATAAAAGATCTATTTAAATTAGAATCATCATTTTGTATTTCATTTCTATATCAAAGCAGTGGAGCTGCTCCCTAACTGGTCACGTTCCTCAAAAAATGATGGGAGTTATGGTGTGACAATGCAGGTCTTCTGAAATGATTTATTGTATGGATAGTCTGTTCCTGCTTAGCATTGCTGTGCACTATTTGTACTTTACTGTTCCTCTTTATTGGTCGCTGCGGTAATTGCTGTGACATACAGAGAGCTGCATAAGTAGAATTTACAACTATGAACACAGAATGTAATAAACTGAATAAAATATAGTTAAGTAAGCATGCATAAATGTGAAAGTAATAACAAAAATTGCTTTCGAGGGAACACTAAAATTTAACTCAAAAATACTTGCCCCTTAAAGAGCCCAAAGGAGTAAAAATGTTACAATCTGACATACCTTAATTCTTTCATTCGGGAGCCTCTGGCCAACCTGAAAAACAGTGACATCAGACAGCAATAAAAAACATGACAGAGGTTCTAATCCTGCTCTACTTACTCCATGGTGATATGGTCCACCGAGAACCTTGGCCTCCTCCATCACACCTTTCCAGTCATCTCTTTCCTCTGCACGTCTATACTATCTCTTCACCTGGGGTTCTTCAAATCTGCTTCAGCATCCTCCAACCATGTTGTATGATGGTAACCTCTCCTTCTCCTTTCATCTGAATGTGCTATTGGAGCCTTCTTAGAAATCATTCAATATTCTATCCATTGGATATGCCCTTATCATTTTCCAATCTTGATTGTGATAAGTAGATCTGATTTTTTGTACTTCATCATTTCTTATTCTTATAAGATAGGAAATATACTTATTTAACCTTTCCTTATTGGATCGAAGATCTTCCTTCATGGCCTCAGCCAGCGCCCCAGCCAACTTCTTTCCTTTTATATAGTATCACTGGTCTGAGCATACTCAGTTTCAATTTTCTTACTATTACTTAAGGCTGTCTGAGACCTGTTGGCACTGGTGAAGGATTGGGAGGAAAGGAGTTTGGTTCCATTTTAACTTGGCCAACATCTTCATCAGGTTCTTCTTTGAGTTCAGAATCTTGGGCTATCTTGGTTAGCTAAGCCAGAATGATATCAGTGCTGTGTTCAAGCATGGAAAAGGCCACCCTGTTTCACTGAATTATCGCTTAGAGAAATTCAGCTTTAATAAACTTGGCTTTATCTACTTCCACCATGTCATTTGATACAATGGATCCAAGCTAAGAAAACGTCTTTATCCAAGCTGTTCAAAACTAACCGAACAAAAATAGACATCTTTGTTATTAGAAAACTGTTTATGGTTTTTTTTTAACATAAATAAAAAATGAAGTGCCATCTGTAAGTTTTAGTTTTTTAGTTTTAGTGGATTGGGACAACAGCCAATAGAAGCTGACTGGTCAATATGGGCAATACTTTCCTAAAGATCAACTTCTATGTGACTCCTAAGTACTGAGCATCCAACAGGGAGGAGGCTAAAAACCATTTCCAGGCTTCATTCAAATGAGTGCAGACTATTCCTTCTCCCCCAGCAGATGGCTGTGCAGATAATGATGGCTGTGCATTGGAGTCCCTCCCTCCTCCTTTTCACTCATCGTGTCCTGTTGCCATGGAGGGCCGCAGGGCTGAAATGGATTCTGCTTATTAAATTTGTTGACTCTTCTGTGCTTTGAGAATGAATTCTGTTCAAAAAAAAATCAAAAAGGAAAGACAGGAAGCCAGTCCTCTCCGCCAACACAGATAGTGTTATCTGTGCTACACAGGTATCCCTGCCGCTTGTCAGGTGGCCTTATCGCCATCTACAAAGCTTTGTTCGGTCAAGCGGCGGGTCTCTGACCAAAAGTGTCTGGAAGAGGCAGCCAACCAGATTCCCTCGTTCATGTTTGGATTGTGGTATAGAGCTATGAAAGATCAGGAAAGTCCATTTTCTGCTGAGAGTTTTGTGGATTAAAAGTATCTAAAAAGAAAAAGTTTTGCTTTGCTCATCATAGTCCAGGTGACGTTTTTCTCCAAGGCAGGTCAGGAAACCTATAGTTAGCCATAAGATATGCCTTTTTTTCCTTTTGACTAGTAGAGCAAGTTGAATCAATCAAACACTGATCAAAATTTTGATTTGGAAACTTTCCTGCTACTGCAGACCCTCTGTAACCTCGGTAGACATACCATATGCGTTCTGAGGCTAGGAATGATTGGCCAGGATTGATATTTCTTAAAGAGTGTTTGCCCCATAGGAACATGCATGTTTATAGAACAATTTTGTAAAAAATATATATTTTGGGGGGAGCCAAATTCTACAATCTAAGGTCTGTAGGGACCTTTCATTTGAAATCCTGAATGCTCATTGTATCTCCAGAAAGATGGCCTGTAGGTGCAGAAAGTTAACGGAAGGACATCTGTGGTCGTTTGGAAAAGAGAAGTTTGTGTAGTCCTAACTTATTAAGTATCTTCCGGGATTCTTCCCAAACAAAAGTGGATTTGTCCTTCCACACATCTGCTGGGTAAAGGAGGGGGGGGAGATTCCTAATGAAGACTTCTGACTTTTCTTCCAACGTTTATGTATGAGGTTCTATATTCTAATTTCCTCAATTTGAGCCTCGTACTAGGGCAGGTGCATGCCCCTCACAGATGCAGGCAGTTATAGGAGATCATACACAGAGTCCCGGGACTAAAGAGGTCCCAAACAAAAGAGCCAGAGATAGAAAGAGCCTGTTTGTTCCCAGACACAAAAAGATCACAGGGTCTTCTACAGTGGAACAAAGTTTACACAAACTTTTCATTCAAGGGCAGAAAAAAAATATTCTAATGCCCATAGATTAAAGACCTCCTCTAAGGACTGCTGGTATCCAAGATGACCACATTTACATGACCCGAGTACAACAACGAGAGCTTTATGCGTGGAGGAAAAAAAAAAAAAGCTAAACATTGTAGGGCCTGTTAGGTGATCACATGATCGGGTGTTTTCTTGACGCTCTGAATAATCGTGTTTAGCCATACATGAGTGAAATTAATCAAACTGGCTCAGTGGTTAGCACTCCTGCCTTTGGAGCGCTGGGTCCCAGATTCGAATCTCGGCCAGGACACTATTTGCATGGAGTTTGCAGGTTTTCCCCATGTTTGTGTGGGTTTCCTCCAGATATTCCTCCCACATTCCAAAAACATGCAGTTAGGTTAATTGGCTTTCCCCTAAAATTGACCTTAGGCTGTATTAAAGACATGCCACTATGGTAGGGACGTTAGATTGTGAGCCACTTTGAGGGACAGTTAGTGACAAGACTATGGACTTTGTAAAAGTGCTGCGCAATATAATGTTTAATATTTATAATAAACATGTTTTAGGGTTTTCAGGGTCTCTTAACCAGAAAGAATACAAATTCAAAAATACAAAACAACAAAACCAGAATAAAATAATTTATGGGCTGAGTTCAGTAATTTTAAAAGTTTGCATGAATCGGTTCCTGACACGAAGCAATAAAGAGTGACAATATCATTTTTCGAATAAGCTCAAGCAACATGACTTTGCCTAGCCTGGGAATATGTCATCAAGAGGAAGCAATTCCTTATTTTCCTCCTTGATAGCGATCACTTAGACTGTATATTGAAACTTTGCAGCAAGTCACAAGGAAAAGGGCTGCAGAAGGGGCTGAGTTTTTGAGTTCAGCCAATACTTGCACGGGAAATCAGTATGTATTGCACATGATGTCCAGCGATATTAGGACCCAGTGGCACCCTGTCCTGGGTTGCATTTATCTAATTTATTATGGCTATGGATGGTCCACACTCATCGCAACCACCCATGGACCACTTAGGTCTATATCTACTCCAGTATTGCTTCGTGACATGTTTTAGTGCAAGTTTCCTAACAGTGGACCATGCCTATATATTGTGTGCTGAAAAAGTCATTTTTAGTTTTTAAACGCACAATTGGGAGACAAGGACAGAGGATCGGCATCTCAGGAAATGCCTAAACACAGACTTTTATAGCAGAATACCCACACATTTTTTTAAAGAACATATTTTAAAAGCTTCAACTTTTGGATCTGTTTAATTTGAACTGAATTCTTGTTTGACAAACCTTAAAATTGTAAATGTTTGCACAAAGCAGTCACACTTGCTGCTTCCCACTTTGATAAAACGTCCCAATTTTTTTCATGCATGGCTATTTGAAAAAGTTTGAGCACTTTAATACCCAGACAATAAAACGAGCTGTGAGCCGGGCTGGGCTTGCCAAGGCCTTTGTGATGCGTGATACTAACTGCCGAATGTCACAAGGCGCAGGGTCTACCCCACGGCAAGGGGGCCAGCGACAAAAGGCATGCCACACTTGTAGGAGGAGCCATTTCCCCAGGACGTCAGCCTCATTAAGTTAGGAACAGCTCTCAGTAATAAGCTTTGTGCTTGATTCACAGGCCTGCACGTCCCAGCTGTCTCCAAAGTAAAAGCTATAGCAAGGAGTCAGCCTGGAAAGAAAAAAAGTAGAACGCAATTAAAAAGGCACAAAAGAAGATGATTCGGGCACGTTGGGTGAGGGGACGATATATACCAAAAAAGAACTTGTACACAAAGTAATATTAAGTAAATATTCCCCATTTCTTAGAATTCGAAGAGCTCGCAGGATATAAAGTTATATTAGAATATATTATCCCCTCTTGACAATCCCTTGGCAAATGCCGGCAACTCCATCGTGCCAGATGGAAAATAAGATTTCATCCACGGTTTTAATCTTGTGTTCGCTTATTGTGTTGAGATTAGGTGAATATTGCGCTCGTAATGTTGTCTTTCCCAACAGCGGATATTTTAATATTATCATTTTTTTTCATGCATTTGTGTGTTTCCATAGCAACACCTGCCCCTCTTCTCTTTTTTTTTTTTGAACATAATACATCACTGGAAAGTCAGATTGCATTTTTTTGTGTACGTCGTTACATTAAGGGGAATTAATGACCCTCATTTGTACGGTAACTATGTATGGTTTCTGACGCCCGGCTTGTTACGGGCCGATGGCTCTGTCAGCGGTGATAGGGGAATATTATTTGTGTGCAAATAACGAGAAAAAACACACGTACGCATGCAGAAGATAAAAATAAAAATACATGAAATGAAATAATCCAAGTGGTTTATACAGGGCTATACACAGCTTTCCTGATACATTTCTAAGATCAGAGATTTTTCCAGGCACGTAATATTAACCCAGCACAACATATTCTTCTGAACTGTTATTTATGGTTATTTGTGCAGTAAAAGAATTATTTGCTTTGTATGTACACAATCTCCTAAATGCTTTAACGTAATTACAAAAGTCACTTTTTGTTTTAAATCTGCAGCTTTCATTAAACTAATGTCTGGTGATCCTACCATCAAGGTCCAGGCATTTTCCAATATAGGATAGCAAATCCTTGTCCCTGTTTCTCAGTTGTCACATAGATGTACAATTGGGAATACAAGTAACCATAAGAATGCTTGCAATCTAATAGAGCCCCGCCATTAGATTGTGAGCTCTTTTGAAACATAGTTAGTGATATGACTGTGGACTTGTTAAAGAAAACACTATACAAATGCAGACTGAATGTTTTTTTTAATATTCATCCTCTTTGCAGCCAAATTTCGTTTGCTTGCACTCCAGTGATATAAATGAGAAATGCCATGCAACAATCACTGGAGGGAAGGCAAATAAATATGGCTGCAAAGAGGATGAATATTTAAAAAAACATTCAGTCTGATATTTACTAACCATTCACTGCAGATGATCCTTTTACCTGCATGTGTTTGAAACAACAGCGATTGATGTGTTAAAGTCACATTCACTGGTTTATAAACATGCCCCAAAGTGTTATAGCAAACCAATGTCATCCAGCGTGGGTTTACATCTATTTAATACGGCAGGGAAAGATTGGAATCTCTGGTTCCTTGTATAGCCAAAGGATCTTCTATTGATTGTTTGCATCCCCCAAACTACTGAAAGCTTGCTAGCAATGTTTCACATCTATTGGAAACTGATGTATGGCCACTGTTAATGCAGAGCTCCAGCCAGATATATTTATAAGTATAAAATATCTTTATTTTACTTTTAATTACTGTATGGATACCAGATGTATTTAGCCCTGGATGTGGATGGGCAGCAAACTGAAGCAATCAGGGCTCTGTTTCTTTACAGAGTGTTGTCGGTCTAACATTTTGCACATGATGTTGGATACAGGAATAAATTAATTATATATATGTTGCTAATCCTTTAATCATCAGTGGAGGAAAGGTGACCATGCCCACAGACCCATAATAAATTATTATTATTAATATTATTTCTGTCAAATCTGTTTTGTAAATGTTTATGTAATGAAATTGCCAAATTCTTTCCTAAAATATGAGCAGTGAAGAACCAAATATTTCCAACCCAGCCCAGTGAAAATATTTGTTATTTTGAGCCTAGAGTTAGAATCTGTTATCAATGCCCAAAAAAAGGGCCTACCAATAGTTGGAATTTCTTTATATGGGAATTTGAGTGTTCCCATCCACCTCTGTGTGTTCCAGCATCTCCTGTTCCATTCTAAAAAAAAAATAATAAAAAGTCTATCCTTGAAGATACAGGAACTTAGCGATAACCAATAATGACCTTAAAAAATAGAAGAGACCATCAGAAGGTTTACCAAACACTAAAACACCATTCCCTGCATGATGTGACCCTTGGAGGACCTTGGACATCCAAAGCTTTATCCAACATCTTGACTTTACAAGGCAATTTTTGGCCCCATGGTCCATCTGTTACAATTACATCCATTTCCCACAATGACTAACAACAGTCCTAGACCATAGGTTGACTCTGTAAGCAAGTTCTGTAGCTGTGGACTAAATGTGATAAGGGTAATTAAACCTTCCTTGATTAGCAATGCTTCCCAGACATAAATCTTGTCTAGGATTCACCTATTTCTGGCCATTTCTATCTCATACACTACACAGGGGTCTCAAATTGCTTTTGTTTTTCAAACACAGAAAAGAGTGTTGTATATGGTCACCTTAAGTGTGGCCTTTTAGATCCATTGTGTGAGGGGGAAAAGAATTTTGGAGATAATGGACTACTTGAACAACCATTGTCTGACCACCTGGGGTCTCCAAGCCTCAGCTCTAAGAATCAGGAAGAGAATTTGGGTGGTCACATATCATCCCAAACCAACACTACTTCACAATTTTCCCAGTCTCCGCCTTTTTCTCATTCTAATTGCCTAAGCATCTGTATGCAAATCCATCACAGTTTTAAGAAGAATTTAGGTGGGGGATACACGAGCTGGAGATGGTTTTTATGTAGACCCCTAGGACAGTTTTTTGTGGAGGTCAATGGAAGTTGACACATTGGCAACAACAATACAGACCTCTCCCAACTGTGCTATAACAAAAAATTCTCAGCATAGCTTACAAACCAGAGGAAGGTCCAAAAGGCAGGCCTGTAGTATTTGTTTGTTTTGTATCTCGCACACTATCCCTAAAAATATAGTATGATTCACATGCCACATACTAAACAATGCAATAAGCTGAACAACATAGGTTACAAACCATTCTACCAAAGTATTGGAGTAATAAAAAATGGAAAGTGGGGCTTGTTGATAGGGGGAAGGGATTAGTTCTTAGTGGAGCAGTCATGGCCTGAGTAGACCTTGGGTGGTGGGGGTGCCATGACAAATAAATTACAAGATTCTAAGAGCACATGAAGACCCATTTTTGTACCATTTCTTGGCCTTTATTGAGGGTTTGTTTATACCTTCAAGTGCAAACTTTTTATGTTTGTTTTAGGATAGGTTTGGAAGACTTTTTTCAAAAGAACTTTTTATTTCTGTTTCTTTCTCACTTCCTGTCTGGTAAAACTGTCTCCATGATAGCAAGCAAGGGGGAATCTCTCATACCAGTGTGGTATAGCAGTAAAAACTGGATAGGTTTATATTAAATTATCCCACTGGCAGATGTGAATTGAGACAAGTAAAGCTGGTGATATAATTATTACCTCTGCATTCGGTCATCATTACCGTCATTGCAGCTCCACGTTGTAACCAGCGGTATCTGTCGAATTTCTAGGACTGCAGATTACACTGTCATTACAAGCATCCTTACAAGTAGCTGTAGGTAACTGCAAAATGCATAGCAAAGAGCAAAATGTTTCCTGCTGGGCACAATGCCGGCTTAGGCAGACCTAGGCAGGCATACTGGAACAAATATAGATCACTTTTATTTATTCTGCACATTTATACGACCCTGACACTTCCGCAGCACCTTGCAGAGACGGCTAAGCTATTCCCGTCAGTTCTCGTTGATGAGAAATGTAACGGTGTAATGTCCACAAATCTAGTATAGGATTCAGTATACCAGGAATATTAGATTTAGGTGTAGGTGACCTTTACAGCTCTGTACTTTTTACAATCTAATTGTACAATCAGAATAACCATCAAGGAAAAAACATGCAAGGGCCTGTTTGACTGGAAACACATTGAATGGATAGTTTAGCCTGATTGTTACATTACATAGTTTTGATAAAATGTAGATCTATGGGATATCTAGGGAATCTATGGGTCCCTTAGGTAAGCCCAGCCTTTAGGAGACAGCTTTATGGCCTCTATGGCAGTGTTGTCCAACTTCAGTGCTCAAGGGCCAAACATGGCCAAGATTTTCTGAACTGAATCAAGGCCTCCGTGGATGTTGGCTGAAAAAGGCCTGGAGCCCATATGAAGTGGCACACTTTATACCTCCCTATGTCTGCCCCTGCTGTCACCCATGCATGGAAGCCAAGCTTTAGCATTAGCAACTAAGCTTCTGTAAGTTAAATGACAGGTGCACTTGAAAAAAAAATCTTAAATCAGCTTAAAGCAATCCAGACAGTGAGCCATTGTTCCATAAATTATATACCAATAGTCTCCTTTCTGTCATTTCCTAGTTCTTGTTCTTTGGGTTCCCATCAGCTCCAAAACTATTTTCAATGAAAGTGGCGTTTACATCGGCGCTACGAGGCGACAGAAAAGGAGGGAGCTCCTCTCTCTTTACAAAACGCTATCCTTTGTGCGTCCCACTAATGGACTTTCAGGGACAAAGTTATTATTTTTTTCCTAATGGCGTCTCAATGCTTTATCTCTTTTTTTTTCCCCTTGTCCTCTTTCTATTTTTTTTTTTTTTTTGTATAACGCACACAAGAGCTACAAAACAAAGGACGGCAGAGCAAATTACAGCAATCACACTCAGCCCGGCTATTAGGAGCATCGGGGATCATGTTTTGCATAAAACTGGACATTTTCTTGAAACAATCAGCGATGATAATGAATCGGATCAGACCGGGGCGGGAAGATATTCACAGGTTGTCACTCCAAACCCCCTTCCCCTCTTCTTGATCTTTTTCTTCGCAATAATGGGGGGTAACTATCATGATGATGATGCGTACAGGAGCCTTGATTGCTCACGCCATCCAAAATACGTATGCAGTTCTTTGGGATGCTGGATAATAGCATGGTGGTCTGGGCCATTTAGCTGGCTGCGGCTCCTGGGATTAATGCGAGGGGCATTTTTTTTTTTAAAGGAAGGGTGAGAAGCCCCAAAAAGGTCTGTCCCACAGTGCCATTCACAATCATCCTTCACAGGCAGATCTGCACCTGCTCCTCTGCAGCCTCACACAAGGCCACAGGCTTTTTACATTGCACTCGTTTCAGGCCCGCACGATTTATGCCTTTGTAGTCTACCTGTAAATTATGCGCTCTATAATTTTAGAAGTTAGGACCCCAAGGAAAGGCAAAAAACTAAAATATAAAATAAATCAAAATGACACCTTCAGTACCCACTTGTGAGCTACTTCCTATTTGTCCTGGAGACCATTGGTGATGGTTGGAGATTTACATAAATAGGGAAGGGGTTTATGTGGACCCCATGTGAAGGTTTAATTCTGTACTAAAGGTTACATTTCCTGAACTTCAAGTCTAAGCTGTCCATTAAGAACACCTTCACTGGTCAATGAAAACCCCCTCTTGGACAGGGCTACATGCAGGAGTCAAGTCCCTATTTAAAAAAAGAAAAAACATTTTTTTGGCTTGATGACATCTTTCTGCACCATCAGTGAATGGTCCTCTATGATACAGTGCACAGTGCTATGTAATGCATCATTCTTCTGTGAGAGACACGTACAAGACTATCTCCCCAAGGGGTGTGTCTTTGACACCTTTTGCTCACAGGAATTGGGTCAAATAACCCTGGGAGTCAGCGTTAATACATTTTTTAGAATGTTTTATTGTTAATGGGCTGGGCAGTAAAAAAAATCAGCAACAACACAAGGCTTTTAAACAAAGTCCTGAAAGTTATCTGAAATCCGAACTTATATGACCATCTACATTTTGAGGATCAGCACTGCACAACTCCAATTCTATTTGTGTGTGAAATTTTTGATTGGCAAAAGCCAGAACTTGTGTTAAGTCTATATGTGACTGCAGTTATATCTTGCACTTTTCTTCTGTCTGTCCTCTTCAGGGAAGAATCGTATCACTTCCTGTCCTTGTGACAACTTATTAAAAGGAAGGGAAGCAAAAACAGCAACAAAAACCTGACAGAGGTTCTTCTTTCCAAGGTGCTTTAGAATGATCAGTGCACTCTGGCTTGGTATAATCATGTAATTATCCTCCAGCATTTCTTCGATCTTTCTGTTACTGATTATTAATAAATGGAGCATTATGCGTCATGCAACGTTAAGCAGTAATTACAAGCAGGACCCTGTTAAATTGACCTGCCTTCAATGCATGGAATAAAATCTGGGAGGATCTATAGACATAAGCAGAACTTTACAATAAAGGGATCCTGAAAAGACTATCATAGAGCAACCTTTATAAACTTTTTAACATGGGGAACCCTTGAAATAACTTTCAGGTCTTCAGGGAACCCCTCCTATAGTTATTATATCCACACATCACTGTATATTAGTGTGATGGTCAGTGGGAAGAATGCCTCTTACATTGCTGGCCATTGCGAAGAATGTCATCCATACAGAAAGGCAAATAAATCATTGGTGTCACCTATACCGACCTGAGAGTCACAAATTGCTCAAGGAACCCCTAGCAATCTCTAGAGGAACCCTAGGGTTTCCCTGGTTGAGAAATCCTGATATAGAAAGTTTATTAGAAGCAAAGGTGGATCTTTAAAAAGCACAGAAATCAGTAGAATGTGTGACAGTGTCACCAAGTCACATTTTTACAATAAGACTACAATAAGGCAAAGCTCTGACAATTAAATAAGTGAAGATATTCTCTACTTTAAATATATTCACACTCTGTTCCTGTTGTGTCCCCTAGGAAATAAGTTAGTGAAAAACTTCCTAATGGCCAAAAAACCCCCCAAAACTTGACATTCTTTTTTCTACCCTGTAGGGATTTTTTTTTTAAAACAGACAAAGGTTATGGGTGAGGTGCACTGACCGAGGCTAAACCCTGACCTCTGGACACAGCACTGAGGTATAAACACAGCCTGGGGGCCACGGTGTGACCAGAAGAATCACTTATAACACCCCAGGATGACTTGTATTGTTGTGCTCAGCATCCAAACAGCTGGTGTTTAGGCCCTTTTTACAAGACTATTAAACCTTAAAGGTTAAAGCTGAAGATTAATCTGCTTATATTTGGTCTTTCCTGCTTCCTCCTTCATTACCATGTAATGACAATAAATAAATGCTTTACATTTTTATTACATACCTTTATAATGTTATCACTGGGTACCTGTTCTCCTCTATGCAATAGAGGCAGAGGGCTGGTGCCAGGGGCTGTACATGTCCTAGGTAACACACACATGTGATGCTGATCCTCTGTGAAAAAAAAATAAACAAAAAAAAAAAGGGGGTAAGTCAGGGATGGTCAGGTTAGGGGAGGAAGGAATCAATGATGCTGGATGTTCTCTGACTTGCTGCAGGTTCCAATGCACAATGTAAGAAGCTTAAAGTGTGCAGTGAAATCGAACTGGCAAGGAGAAAAATCAATACAACTATGCAAGACTGTTAACAAATTACAAGGAAAAAAAAAAAAAAAACATCAGTACCTATGTTGGCCATAGCAGCCACATAAAAATTAAAAAAGAAGTCATGTATCCAGTTGCTATGGGCAATATAATTTTCTATAAAACAGCCAAATCCTCTGCTGATAGTACAGTATAAAGTACAGAAATTTACAGACCAAAAAAACAGACGTTTTGGGGCCCCAGGGACAGGCAGCTCTTATGTACACATGTGCAATAAGTGTCTTTGGTAACGAACGATTGACGACCGATCGGCCGATAATCTTTAACAAAAAAAAAGCACAACGACTAATTAAAGACTCCAAAGAACGAGGAAAGTCGCTGGAAATGAAGGACCCTCCTGGAGGATCTAATTGTTCGCAACGATCGTTCGCAATCTATTGTGTGTGCAGTCGTTCAGTGATTGTGGATTGTTGTGCAGTACACTTTCTCCTTTGCATGTCACTTCTGCATCTTTCAAAGGATCGTATATATTGTGTGTACATTATTGGTGGATTATTTTTGCACGATTGTATCCTTATAGCATGTACTGAATCGTGCACTATACGATCGTTAAAAATAATCGTGCATAATCGTTGATCGGTCGTCATTCGTTAGTTTTGCAACGACAATTATTGCACGTGTGTACGTTGCCTTAATAAGGGGATCCCTGTGGCCCCATGACATTAATCTGTATGGAACATCAGTGAACTTGTGACTTAAGACTTGGATGTGTTTGGCTTTTCTTTGGTATTTGGATTGGTTAGGTGCCACCGTTGGCCAAGCCCCCACCATTTTGGTGTAATTAGAGTCCTGTGTGGCAGCAATTTGTGATCTTAACCTCCCGACCGTTAAGCCCAACCTTGGTACAGGCTAAAAAAAAGTGCTATTTTGGTTAACCCCGAGATTTTCCCTACATTAAAATCCCCACTTACCTGGTCCCGCTGTGCTCATCCAGCGTCGTGTCCGTGTTCCAGCGTCGTCCTCCGTCGATCGTCGTCCGTCGATCGTCGAAGCCGGCCGGCATCTTACCTGGTCCCGCTGATCGTCCTGCGTCGTTCTCCGTCCAGCGCCGGGTGCCTTCTGAAACGAGAAGCCGTCCGGCGGAGAAAAAAAAGCCGCTCGGCTTCTCCCTGTGTGCGTGAAAACTAATACAAAGTACATAACTGGTAAATTCAAACGCTCATTATGTATTGGATTGAATACAAACTCCTGTATCCAATCCAATACAAAAAAATTAAAAAAAATAAAATAAAAGTAAATAACTTGGAAATTCAAATTCATATTTTGCACTGGATTGGATTCAAACTCCCGTATCCAATCAAATACAAAATAATTCAAAACAAACTCCAATAAATACACAATCAAAGTTTTAAAAATTGCCACACTAGGGAGGTGTTTTAGAATAATATAGTACTTTACAATATACAGAGTTATTGCTTTTTCAGTATTTTCAGTATTTTTGATTTGTTTATGTAGTCATGTTTAAGCTGATTTTTGTGTTTTTCCTTTAATTTTATTAAAAGTATTTTTTTTTTTTTACATGATTGTGTGTTTCAAACATTTTTTGTATTCATAATATCTACTAGACCCTTGTTCGGACATATTTCTGTAAGTTACAGGTCTACAATTTAAAAAAAAAATTTCATGAAAAACAGTGGAACACTTTTGGTACAGAAATCTAGACCTCAGTGTAACACTCAGGTGGTTAAAGGAAATTTTATTGCTGGCTGTGGCCCCGCTGAGGATAATTGCTCACTTGGTGAACAATGGTAGAAAAAAAATCAGACTATAAAGTTGTCATCTAACTCCATAAAATTATTTGGAATTATTATTCACCCAGTGGGAATCCCCTCTCCTGTGGTGTATTGAGGCAGGAAGCTAACAGGGGTTTCACCCAATCCAAAAGGAAAAAATTTGGCTTTAAAAAGGAAATGTTTAAATGACAGTAAACCATAGCAACCAATCAAGGATTGTAAACAAAGCCCTTGTGCCTCTCAGGTCAGTTACCACTGACACCAATGATCTTTTTGGCTATCTATAAGGGTGACATTGTTCCCACTGGCCACCACAATATTTTACTGTGAGCTGTGGATATAATATTTATAGTAGGGGTTCCTTGAACCAGTTGTAGGTGCAAAAGGTCCAAGCCAATTGCACCCCACAAGACATGAAACAAGAAAGATAGGCCACACCACCGACAAGTAAAAGTCTGTCAAAACTTTGCTGCCTATGAAACAATAAAGTTTTACCTCATAAAAACGTTTGTGGTGATACGGCCAACTTACATAGTCTTTTAGGTTGAAAAAAGACATAAGTCCATCAAGTTCAACCACTAGGGGGAAATAAACATATCCCAGATAAAAACTCTATAGACACCAGAAAGCATGAAACAAAAAAAAAAAAATAGGTCACAGGATGTTGATGCTCATGGAACAATAAAGTTTTACCAAAGAAAAATGATTGTTGTGATGAGGCCAATCTCTGCCGTATAAAGAAATCCCGGTCTATAGATTGACTGTAGGTTAAAAACGCCTCACTCCTGGCATGAAACATACATATTGTGTATAGAATGGAATCTAGCTTGGTCTATAGACTAGCTGGAGTTGAAAAAGGCCCAAGTCAAGTGCGTTTAACTTGGAAGGCCCAATAGAATGTTGATACTCACAGAACAATAAAGTTTTACCAAAGACAGTCGTTTGTGATAATGCCTGCCTTGTCAAAAGTAATGCAGGGAGGTGCGGTTGCTATGGGTTACACTATGATTTAGGTTGATTATTTACATAAATAACTTGCACTGCAGGAGATTTTCTCCTCTCGAGCTGTCAGCTCTGGCGGGGGACGGTGCTTTCATTAATTCCATACATCTACCAGACAATCATTTGCATCCTGTGAGAAAAGTACATATTTATAAACTCTTCGGCCCTGAGTGACATTTGACAGCTTTTTTTTTTTTAAATATCCGAGCTGTAAACAAGTCAAGGCCGCATTTTAATAATCTGAGGTTCTGCTTTCTGCTGTTTTGGTCACCGCTATCACACAGTGGCCATTACACAACGGCCATCCTACGGCGGCCATCTTTGTTTACTAAGATGGTGGAGTAAATTTAGAAGGAATTTTTAAAGCTATAAAGGTGTTATCGTCACTATAAGACTGTGCAGCTATCACAATAAAAGTAAATGTTTTAGTTCTAGAGCGCACACCGGTTCTCTTTGAGACACCCAGTCCCACCTGCCGGCTGCGTTCCCTATTGCTGTGAGGCCTCCATTTGACTTGAGTTTAGTTTTGCAGAGACAGCTGTCACACAAACCTGTCTTACAAGCTGGCTCTTGTTTCCCTGGAAGACTTTAAACAAATTCTTTTGTTCTCATCCCAAATGCTTACATCAGCAAACAAATCCCTCTTGCCTTTCCAAAGGGAGGGGAGGGGGGGTGGCGTATTCCCTTTCTCTAATCAGTTTATCATTAAACAGGGCCTCCTGTTCCATGACAAACAATGGAGCGGGAAGGGGGGGGCTTCACACCTGCCGCCAGGTATTTACACTAAACTCAGGTGGCACACGCGCCTCTCGTGTCCAGCTGCCGGATGTACACACTGCACTGCCGCAGGGCTGATTTAACCCTTATGATGGTGCCAGCGGCCTAAAACGTAGGTAGGCTGGCATGTAAGGCTTATTGAGTTGCCCAAAAATAACATCAAATCCTATTGGATGCTCACACTGCCCAAAATCATAATGATGGATCAATACATTTTTAGGCACTTCCTCCTATAAGGTGACAACTCTGTTCTCCGTTGTCACATGGGCTTCCAATGGAGCCTATTCAACAATCCAATTGGTGGCTGGGTTTGCAGCAGTTTTATTTAAACTTTTAGAAACACATAAAAGCTGTGCACTCACAGCATAGTGATTTGTTCCCTGGCAAAGGAAATGAGATGACGCATTGCTGACTTCAACCGTCCAATCATGTGCAAGTAAAAATCCTGTTTTTTTGGGGTTTTTTTTTTTGCTGGTGATTGGGTATTTTTTCAAAGTGAATTTCCATCTCAATGACTAAGCTAAGTGATAGGGATAACTTTATTCAGTGACGGATTAAACACATGTAATTCTCTAGATCACAATTTTTATCCTAGCAGAGGCTGAGAATTCAATGACTTTCAGAAAAGCACCTAGAAATATGTATAATAATGGAAATATGATACAACAATTGGGTAAAAGTGTAAAATGTAATCGTACGTTAACACTTACAAAGGGAAAACCATTTATCAGTTCGGCTTTCGGAAGCACTAGGCCACCATGCAACACTGAAGGGGTTACTGACCGCACCGCAGGGATCAGATTGTCGGGGAAATTGAGTATTGATCCCTGGAAGCGGCCAAGCGTGAGTTGGACACCTCTGCTTTTTACTGCCTGCAAGATTTGCAAGTATCTCAAACATACTAAAATCATATATCACCCAGGAAAGTGAGAGGAGAAGGCAAGGGGGTGACCCCGGGTGACCTTGGAGTGTGGATGGACAAGGCAGGGGGGGTCATTGTACCCTCCCCCCACTCACCCCTTGTCTGCACTCACAATACAGGCAGCTGCCAGAGACTCAGGCTAAGAGCACAGAGTCTAATTTATTTACTGCACACAATGGGCTGTTTGAACAGCCTCCTATAGACACTGCAGAAAGGAAGTCAGTGAAAGCACTGAGAGTGAATGGCGAGGGGGGGGGTAGGTAGGGTATCCCTTTTCCTGACATTGTCAGCAACAGAAGGGCCTACAGCAAAACTCATGTTCTGCGATTTGTACAGTGACTTGTGCTAGTAATGGGTAATGGAAACCTAAAGAGAACCTGTCACTTTATTTCTTTATCATCCCGCCACAAGGAAACTGCTGGACATTCATTCATCTATCGAATCATTCTGATGGAATTCAGCAATGAATCAATTGGTTTAGTACCAGTCAGACTGGTGTGATCAGAAAGATGAAATCAATCTAAGTGGGAAATCTTTTTTAGCCAATAAACAAACATCACGCTATATGTATGTATATGTATGTAAGGTAGTGATAGATTAAAATAAGCAATGGCTCAGCGATATTTGGGTAATCAAAGTGTCCGTGTGCTTTTGTTCTAGGACACCCAAGTATAATGGTATCAGTGTTCTGGACCCCTTAGTGTCAGTGTGACATTATTCTGGACCTCAAGAGTCAGTGGGTCCTTGTTCTTGGACCTTTTGTGTCTGTGTGCCAATGTTTTGTAACC